>NC_139688.1:58821779-59359279 GCF_964106915.1 Podarcis gaigeae
CCTTAACCATTTGCATTTTAGATATTTCCTAAACAAAAGGGCATAGTAATTGCTTGACATAAAAATTTCAAATATTGACTTGAAGTAAATGGAGCCATTAAACCTACATAGGAGAATATATTTTAATAATATAATGACATTTTAATTTTTAGAAATTGTGCATGGCACAGCATATGCTTATGCCTGTGTGAATATGCAAAAGGATAGTAACAAGAAGTTAACCTCATGCATAAAACAAACAGATAAATTGTCTTTTATTTCTTGTTTACTTTTCTTGCATTCAAAACCAGAAAGATGGACCATTCTTGCCTCAATAAATATGGTACAGGCAACAACTGTTTTGCGCCGGGGTTGTGGTTCTTACCCCCATGCGTCTCTGTGGAGTGCATGTAAAGCCCACTGTGCTCTGCCCCATTCCACCACCACCACCATTCTGCCCCCTTTTCTGGCCACTTCCGGATTGCGATGTTATGTACATTCATGGTCACACATTCTTTGAACACACACGAAACAGGAGCTGCCTGTATAGGAATTATTCTCCCAAGTTTTACAATACTTCAATGGCAATTCTATATTTACTTAGAAGTAAGACTCACCGAGCTCAGCTGGACTTACTTCTGAGTAAACATGCATGGGATTCCACTGCTAACATTAAAGGTAGCTATTTTAGTCATGGATTATTTTTTATGGTGAAAAGCACTCAATAACTTACAATACAATCCTAAGCATTTGTAGCCAGAAGTGTGCATAGGATTTTAGCTAAGGTATGTTTGATACTATATAGTGGATTCAGTTTTAAAAAATGTGAACTATATGCTTTGCTTTAGTATCTTAAAACATTGCAGGATTAAAGCTAGGCTGTTAAAAATATATTATGATTTATATTTTAATTAATGATCTAAAATGTAAAAGTTGTTAATGATATATGTGATGTGGCCTTTATTCCTGAGCATGCCTCAATTGAAAAGCATCTTACCTATTTCTGTTTAGGTTACGATAGCACAAGCCAATGTGATACCTATTCACATGATTCAGCAAACAGCTTTGCTTGCTTAAGTAACGCCTTTCCTTCATGTTCCCAACAGATGATGAAGAGGTCTCTATTACTGCAGATCCTGAGTCAGCTGATTTCCAGGAAAGCACCATGAATATCTCAGCAGAGGAAATCCTTGGTGAGCCTCCGTGCACCAGCACAGTGAGCTCAGAAAGTGCAGCTCCAGAGAAGCTAAATGGATACCCAGTGATCTACATCAATGTTGATAGCTCTGGTGCTGGGGAGCTCACCCTGAACAGCTTCCTAAAAGAAGAGCTAGCAGGAAATGGGGAGGCTGACGCAGTGCCAGCAGACACGGCTGATCCCTTGGAATCCATCCCAGGGGAAATGACGCCTTCCCTGAGTGCCATGGACCTCACTGAGCAACTGGCTCTGTTGGCATGCACACCCCCTGAATCTGAAGTTAGGGAAAACAATAAAGTCAATTCTGTTACGCAGGGAGACAACGACATCTTTGCCAGCATAGAAGCCTTGTCAATTGATGAGGTGAGTGGGGATATGCAAGCTCTCAAGGATCTAGAGAAGAGTCAGGATGATGAGGGAGCTTCAGCCCAGGAGGAAGAAGAAGACAATGATGAGGAAAAGGAGAAGAACAAGCTGCAGCTGAGGACCACAGTGAAAAGGAAGAACAGGCCTTGCTCCTTGCCTGTGTCAGAACTTGAGACAGTGATAGCATCTGCCTGTGGAGAGCCTGAGACCCCACGTACACACTACATAAGAATACACAATCTCCTCCACAGCTTGCCTTCAGCCCAGATGAGCAGTGATGATGGAGAAGGGGAAGAGGAACAAGGCAGTGTGGTAGAGAATGATGAAGAGCTGACAGTCAGGGAAGTGTCAGAGAAAGACATGGCCAGCGAGACGGAAACAGTCTTAGCAGAAGCTCCCCACGAAGGCAGAGTGGAAGAGGCCTCCATGGAGCACCTAGCTGACTTAAATGAACAACAGCTGGATGGTGAAGGGCCCAGAACGGAAAGTGAGAGTGAACTGAGTCCTAGGCCTAATGGGGATGCCGAGTGCGAAATGTGCGACACTTCCTGCTACAGCCCGTCTTGCTACAGCACTTCCTGCTACAGCACTTCCTGCTACAGTACTTCCTGCTACAGCACCTCTGGCCAGGACAGCACCAACCGGTTCTCAAGCCATACCCGATTCTCTTCTGTGGACAGTGCAAAGATTTCTGAGAGCACAGTTTTTTCTTCACAGGATGATGAGGAAGAGGAGAACAGTGCTTTTGAGTCAGTGCCAGACTCGGTGCAAAGCCCTGAGCTTGACAGGGAGCAGGGGGATGGCTCTGCCCATTGGCCTGAGGAATTGGTAGCTCGTGGAGTGAATCTGCCAAGAACAGCAGAAAGCGTAGAGTCTCCAGTAGCAGGCCCAAGCAACAGAAGAGAAGGTTAGACTTGGAGGAGCAATACGTTGATTATCTATATTAGGCATTATGAGAGATAACTAATGACCAAGCTCTGGTCAGTTTTCTTGGGCAGTACTTAACACCCTGCTTGGGGGGAAAGAAACAGGAATTAAGTGTTCTTACACGGTCAGTTTATTTTTGATGTGACACTGGTGGTAGGCACAAACGATGCATCAGCTGGGTTCTCTTGGTCACGTTCATAAATGAGTTCCTGCACACTTAACCTATATGTTGTGCATGTCACTGTAGGGAAGCTTAAGATTGCCACTTTGCAACCTGGACACCAAACACATAACTTTAAATTACCTGGTTCTGTGGGAGACAAAGCAGCTGTGCCTCTTCTCACCACTTCCCTCCTTGGTCGTGAGGTCCATCTCTGCTCCCTCACTGTTACGTGACACACCTGCAGTCCTACTCCCTGCAGAAAATAAGAGCTGTGTGGGGAGTACAAGACCAGAGAGGGAGGTGGTGGGAGGATTTGTGGTTGCTTCGTTGCCTAGACCACCAGGAGATTTAAAAACATGTCTAGTTCAGAATCAGTAGTCCCTTCATAGCACTCCTTTTTTCAGTGGGGCTTTTCCCTGGTTTATATAAAAAATATTTCATTTCACCTCAGGTGTGTGTGTGTGTGTGTGTGTGTGTGGATGAGGAGAGAGAGTTAGTGCATGGGGAGGGCTACATTGTTTCCTGCTTGGCAGGGGGGTTGGACTCGATGGCCCTTGTGGTCTCTTCCAACTCTATGATTCTATGATCCTCATCTGGTGTATTAAGCTGCTGCAGTGTGCAACATGTGAGGATCTCGCTCAGTAGGACTTTGTATGCCAACATCTAAATCTCTCTTTGTATTTGAAGTAGTTTCAGACTCTACCAGTCATGTGACTTCTTGGCAAAACATATAAATTGTGGGGAGCAGTGTAAAAAGGGCTTCTTGTGGTGAATCAAGTCTATGCCGTATCATTGTGGTGAAATGCTAATCTCCACAGTTAGATTAAAATGGCATGCTTATGTTTCACCTTTCAACCACCCCTTTCCTTCTGTCCCCTTTGCAGAAGCAAAAATAACCTCAAATTTCATTTGATTTAGGCATTCAGAGCAACTTGATTTGCATTGTACTTGTGCACTGAGCTTTTTTGATATTTTGTAAATTTTGTTTGCTGCCTTGACTTTGCTTTCGTTGGGGGGGAGGCAGGGCACACATTTTCAAAATAGTAAAAAAATAGCATAGATTGCAGTCTTTGCTTTTGGTTAGTTGAAAAAAAGAACATGGTGGATAATCTCTACAGCAGGCCCTCCAGATGTTTTGGAACTACAACTCCCATCATCTCTAGCTAATAGGACCAGTGCTCAGGGATGATGGGAATTGTAGTCCCAAATCATCTGGAGGGTCGAGTTTGCCTATGCCTGCTCTACAGGTTTTCATATATTGTGTAAAGCAGAGCTTTCCAAACTGTGTGTCACGACATGTCAGTGTGTAGGTGTGTCACCCGAATGCTCCCTGCGCTCCCCACAGGGCTGGAAAGGGGTTAGTTTAACCTCTGGTTTGCTAGTAAAACTGAATTACTGTGTTGCGAAATGATGCACATCTAAAAAGTTTGTAACCAACATGAAAAGTTTGGGAAAGTTTGGTGTAGAGCATGAGTCACACAAGGCATTTCTGAGCCACACAAGCTCTGTTGATGATCACATTATGTGAGCCAGGTAATCCCAGAGATGGACAGTCACAATCTAACAGTTAGATGCTGTAGAGAAGCTGGCAGCCACCAGCTGCATGTGGCTGGTTATTGCTGGAAGAGAATCATGAACTAGCAAGTCAATTCCTATTCCCTTATGTGCCAGCACAACCAGATCAGCACAACCACATGATCAGGTGATTCGTTCACCATGTTTTCTCCCCAGGAATGCGTACCTAGGAAAGTTTGGGGCTGCTTGTGTAGCATAAAACGTGTTTATGGATTTGCTCTGAAACCATTGTGTGGCTACTCCCCACACAGGGCCGGCCCACCCATGATCCACAGGGCCTCCAAGGAATGCATCTCCATGGTGGCAGCAATGGCTGTGGTATGTTCCTTGAAGGCCTTGAATCTCCTGCCTTCTCAGAAGCCACCCCTCGACAGCAGCCTCTTGGTGAATAGGAAGTGCAGCTGGTCTCCTCCCACCCCATGGAGGAAATTGCAGGGGCTGCCCTCTGGGGTCTTCTGCGCTCCACACCCACCCAGCTTGATTCAAAGTGGGGGGGGCTTTCCCCCACAATGACTTTTGATTCCCAGTTCTGCAAGGTTGATTTGATTTCCCCCATTGTTCCCAATGTAGATCTTCACTCTCTTCTTCTCTGGTGGTGGGGCGTGTGTGCCATTTTGTAGTTTGCCTTAGGCACCAAAACATCTTGGGCCCACACCATCATCAGCCCAATTTTCTGAAGGTTAATCCTAGGGAGGAAGGAGCTTGTAGCACAACTCCTCCTACAAGGCTCGGGAATTCTTACATTATCACATTGGCTCCCAGGCCAACGTAGAGGCTTGCACCAATATTCTCTTAAGTGTGCCTTTCTCCCCCATTCTGTGCTCAGCCCACACCGGAAAGTGGACATCTTCCTCCTTGATCATTCATGGCTCACTTACTTGAAAGGGCAGGTGAACAGGGAGGATGAAGAGCAGGGCCAGGAGACTACAAGGACAGGCAATGGACCACACCATTGTGGCACACCACGAATATGATGATGCTGACCCTTGACACTGGCCATCAAAGCAGTAAAATTAAAATCCAGCCTAATATGATTAGATACCTTTAAGGTGATAAGTAAAAGAGCAGCAGAAAGGAAGCCTGATTTTGGTGACCTAGTAGTAAACTTGAGTAAAGGTATTAGTTCTTTAGGAACATGCAGTAAGTTTTAAAATACCAATTTTTCCCAGCATGTAAACAAGTGTTACTTATAGACATTCATCAATGGCTTTTGCTTGGGACATTTCTTTTTGTGGTTGTGATACCACTGAAGATCAGAGAACTATATATAAAATTGTGGAGGGTTGTTCTTCTGAAATCTGGCTCAAATTTTTTTCTGGACAGTGTATTCAAACTGATTTTTATTAGGAAACCAAAATGAAGTATTTTGATAAATTCCAGCTTAAAATTGTTTTTACGTGGAATTAAGTGTTTACATTTTACTTATTCAAACTACGGTCATTTGAATTTTCCATTTTGTTTTGGCTGCAGTATTAAAAGCCACCTAAAATTATTTGCAGAGTAACACAAACCCCTTGGTCTGTGCTGCTGGAGGGGGTTGGGGGCAGCAGTTTGGGCTCTGCCACCATGGAGAACCTCGTTGCAGCTGCGGAAAGTGTGGTAAATGGGGACACTATCGCTGGTGCTGTTCCATCCAGCACTTGCCGGCACTAGGTCCCAAAATGGATTGTGAGGATAGAGCACAGGCAGCCATTGATTGACCTGCTGGATCATAAGCAGTGTGATCCCTCCGAGTTCCTGGGGTTCCCGCCAGCTCCTGGGCGGCACAGCACAAAGTAAATTAACCTTCCCCACCATCTTCTGCCCTGGCCAGTGTGAGGGTTTGGGATGCAGCAGTTGCCCCAACACTGCACTTGGCCCTGCTGCTTCCCAACCAAGGTTTGGATTGCTGTTTAGTTTCTCTAACATCAGTTAGATGGCTGATAAATTATGGTTTTAAGAAGTATAACCTTATTTTCTTTGCACCCCACCCCCCAATAATGTCAGTTCTGTAGTTGGAAAGATTCTGACATTAAAAAATGTCCAAGCCAGTAATCAAGTGTTTCATTTTGGTTAAAAATGGTATGATGACATTACAACTACCCTGTTTTTTATCATTATTATGTACCCCTGTTCTAAAACATAATAAAATAAGGGTAAATGACAAGCAATGGGATAAAACTGTTGATTCTATGGGATTTGAAAAATGTTCACTGAACCCTTGAATCCAATAAGAACTTGGTTATGTGTTGTGTTTTAAGTTCTCTAAGAATGGTATTTTACTACAAGATGGTTGCAGCATCTCAAAGAGACTCTAGTGATAGCAGAACTTTATGAGTGACAGTTTGCTCAGATTATGGAGGCAAGAATACCTGCACTGAATGTTAGTATTCAGAAAATACTTCCATTTTGCTTTGGGCTTTACACTTCATCTCTTCTCTATCTTACCTCAGGTCCCCCTATGTTCCTTTTGGCTATCTTTGTCTCAGCTCAGTCCCTCTTGTTCGCTTATCCTTCTCTCGCTTTCTTCTATCTATCTATCATCTATCTATCTATCTATCTATCTATCTATCTATCTATCATCTATCTATCTATCTATCTATCTATCTATTATCTCTATTTCTCTCCTCTTATTTAATTTATAGCTGGAGAGGTCAGGGACTGAACCAAACCCATCAGTCCTTAGTTGGGTTTACATTGTAAGTCATCAATCCTTACTATGCAGTGACTCACAAAATCTTCCTTTTGACTTCATATTTCAATAGTTCTTTGCCTTGCACATTATTTTTAAAGAGGGCTTGAGGCAGCTATTACACCAGATTGCTGTTAGCCCTTATCTGAAGTTCTTCCAGTCATTTGTGTTTATAGCAGTGCATTTGTAACCACTGTGTGGCATCCATGAATGAACATGAACATCTTGACTGTCTTATCCATAGGTGATTGCCCTTTACTCCATAATTCTCAGCCAATCAGCCAGCTTCCCTCCATGAGGTCCGACCACCATCACTACCCAGCCATTGATGAACCTCTTCCGCCAAGTAAGCTTTAGTTTCTTAAAAATATACTACTATTTCAACTCATTTTTCCTGTTTATCTGAAGGGTACATATAACTAGGCGGTGTGTAAAAAACCCTGAAGAAAGTTCACCTGTCATTCTGAAACTCTTTTGATTCCTCCAGAATTACGTATGAGGAATGAACCTCCAGATTTGTTTAAAATTTCGCTTTAAGCAATTGAAGTTGCTCAAACTGAGAAGCCGGTCAGAGCCAACAGCTTTGTGAACTGAAAGAGGTAGGCAGTTCAAACAGGTAATCAAGCAGCTGGTGCAAACTGCTGCTTCCTGTCCCCTTGTAGGCAATGGAAACATAAGCATATCCAACCAGTATTGTACTAATTGGATTGCCTACCATGTACTTCCAGGCTCAATTCAAGGTTTTGGTTTTGATCCATAAAGTGCTTCACAGGATGGGGCTGACCCATCTGAAGGACGATTTTTTCTGCAGAAGTCCACAGACTAGTTGTATTCAGGTGATCAATTCCAGCATCATAGGCCATCGTTGCAGGCAGTTAGAACTACATTAGCAAGAGGCAAGGTTTTCAGCAGAGTGACCCCCAGACTTTGCAATGATCACTGAGGTGGAGTACAAATTGGGCTGGTTTCTATAAAGCGTCCAAGGTTTTGTTTGTTTTTTAAGCCGGCATTTGATTACAGTAAGCCTGCAACTTACACACATTTAACTTGTGTGCATTCAGCTTTAAAAGTGCATTAAAACTAAATAAATATAAAGGCGCGAAAAGGAGGCAGGGTTCCAGGGAAAATAACTTTGGCAATCCCACTTGCCATTGAACCCAATAGGCTTGGACTACGTGCCCTGCTCTAGTTCGCCAGAAGTGGCTTCGTCATGCTGGCCACATGACCCGGAAGCTGTATGCCGGCTCCCTCGGCCAATAAAGCGAGATGAGCCCTGCAACCCCAGAGTCATCCGCGACTGGACCTTGCAGTCAGAGGTCCCTTTTTGGCTTTATGCATGATCCCCAGAATGTAACACCCATGTAAGTTGCTGGCTTACTGTTTTTTATTGGCATGTGTCCTGTTTTTATCATTGTTGCTTGCTGTTTTGTTTTATGGTTTTTTTCTTGAACTGTGGCAGTTTACCATTTTTACAAAGACAGGATTGATGGCCAGTATAGCAGAGGATTCGATAGGGTATACCTCTTTCCTGTGAAGGTGGAAGGAAGTGGAGCTCACACCATAAAATTATCTTTAAAAACGCTCTATAATTTCATTTTAAATATTTTGTCTTCACTCCATCAGTGTATCCTGCACTTGATGCAAAACTTTCTCAAAAGTTCTCACAAACATGCCTTGCAGAATTGAATCAGAGCTCCTGTTCATTTCAGCTAGGTTTTTGCAGGAAGGCAGAACGTGGCCTGGATGTGTTTAATAAATCTTCA
Organism: Podarcis gaigeae; assembly: GCF_964106915.1. Lineage (NCBI taxonomy): Eukaryota > Metazoa > Chordata > Lepidosauria > Squamata > Lacertidae > Podarcis > Podarcis gaigeae. The sequence continues at coordinate 58,830,422 of NC_139688.1, forward strand.
GCTGTTTAAAAAAAAGATGAGGGCAAATATCTGGAGATAATTAATGTCACACTGAATAGGGCTGGGTAATTTCTGGTTTTCAGCATGGTGATATATCACAAGTTAAACTGCTATATACCAATATATCATGATGTCTGAAATAAGGATGGAATAATGTAAAGGCAAATGGGTAATGTCTAAAACTACTTAGGGGTCTAAAACTGATAACATTTACTTACCTGTAACATATAGTTACAACTGTTACTTTATAGTAGAGATAATTTTTAAATTAGCACATTTTCTCTAAAATTAAAGCTGTAGCATATTAGTAGCATAGATATCAAAGGTAAAGCGAGAATGTTCCCTAAATTTTTAAAGTAACATTATTTGACAGACAGAAGGGCCTCCCCTGAAGATCTCAAAACCTGGGCAATTTCATTTGAGGGAATGTACAGGTAGTCTGTCAGATCGCTTGGATCTAAGCCATAGAGGGTCTTACAGGTCACAACCAGCACTTTGAATTGTGCCCAGAAACAGATGGTTAGCAGGGGAGCTGTTATGTAGCTTGGGAACTGTTATGGATGCTCCCTATAGCAGCCCCAGTCAGCAATCTGGCAGAAGCCCCTCAGGAAGGAAGTAAAACAGGGCCTCCAAGTCCCTCCCCAGCAGGAGACCATTGGCCCAAAAGGATCACCATGGTCGGTGCTACTGAAAGTCACTGAGAGGTCCAGCAGAACCAACAGGGACACACTCCTCCATCCAGTTATCAAGAAATCCACCAAGGCGACCAAAGCCGTCTGTCCTGTAACCAGGTCTGAAACAAGATTGAAGTGGATCTAGATAATCAGTGTCCTCCAGAAACCCCTGGAGCTGAGATGGGATCCCAAAAATGGGATATTGAGATTGCCAGTGTGGGAGAGCTTTTTCAATAGAGGTCTTATAACGGCCTCCTTAAATGTGTGGTAGCTCTCACATTTGCTAGGATCCCGTACATCCTTGGGCTGTACAGACTGGAAAGTATTCATTAACAGATAGCATGTTAGTGGGGTGAAATTCCTGGAGTGGCAGTGACATTTCTGGAGCAGAACCTGAATATTTCTGTTTTGTCCTTCCGGATTTATGCATTTTTCACCACTTTTAATATGCCTATTCTTCATAAGGAGTACCTAGCATCTTGCGTTAACAAAAATGTCCAGTAGATGGCATACTCTGACCTGTAGCACTGTTGTGATCTTTCAGGTCTAAGATATTACCGCTTGGTTATAGAAAGTGCCCAGTGTGTTCAAAAACTAGATAAAGTTTGCAAAGAAAGCTTTATGTTTCTGTTTTTAATCCGGTTACTTTGTTTTTGGTGACCTTCCTCCACTGGGCTGTGGATGATCCCTAAACTTCATCACTGGATTTGATTCTTACTTTGTTGATGCAGTAAAGCCAAAGGAAGCTTCAGTTGCCTGGAGCCTTAGCTGAAATCTGCTGTAGATTAAGAGAGAAGAAGGAAATAAGAGAAGTTCATATAATAGGCAAATATGTCTCTCCTCCAAAATCTTTTCCAACCACTTTGCAAGTGAAGGCAAATTAGATTTCAGATTACAGCCAGATGGCCTACTGTAGTTTAGGAAGAATGCTTATGTGGACTCTACCTAAATCTATGAAGATTCTATGGATTCCAGTTATTTTCAGTCCTAGGGGCCCTTTAATTCACCCTTCTACATTTTCATCTATATTTTACTGATAGGTTTATTGACAGTGTTTATTGTGGAGATTAATTGATACGAAATCCCAAACATAGAAGCATAAACAACTAAAAGGTCTTTACTAATATATCCATTCGTATCACTGAATCTTTAGTAGCTATATATTCTATGTCCCTGAACATGTTTGTCTTTCATGTGCCATGCCAACTGAATAGTTGCTGCCAGAATTGGATTATTCAGTTTTCCATTTGATTTGAAAGCCACATAGGGACGATAATTCTCAGCGGCATGAATTTTTAAAGCACATTTTTTTAACTACACACTGCAGCCTGATCTAAAGATTTTTCATTTTTTTCTGGCATTTGTAATATGCCTTTATTGCTTCCTGAGGAACTCACCCTTAAGCAGGGAGAATCTATTTTATATCTGAAGGTGTAAACATGGATTATCGTCTGCTTGACTTGGTGGAGAAATATGTGCTTGTCTTAAAGTATTTTTCCAGTGAAAGCCAAGGAGGGATGGTTAGAATAAGATGAAATCTTCCTGAAAGGTCTAGGGTATGACCACTTGGGAGAATTCAAAGGACCACAGAATATTCACAACAGCTTTTCTGGAACCTGAGAGGCAGGAACTTATGTGTACCTTTCAAAACAAACTAGCCCGATATAACCACTGACTCCATTCCAGTTAAAATTCAGTGCTGTTGAAACAAATAATCTTATTGCTGTCAGTGAGATTTAAGCTGTAATCCTAAACACACACTTATAGGGAACACGAACCATTGTACGTAGTGCATAGGATGTGACTGAATAGCTGCAGTCCTAAATACACCTACTTCAGAATCATGCCCGGCTCTTTGGGACAAACCTCTGAGAAGACATGCAGACAATCTGCTTGAAGTGATGCCTAACTGGATTGTTGCCACTTTCTGCCACTGTGTCCCCATCATCTTGGCAGGTCCCCACCATATTCTCCTTTTTAGCACTTGTACGTCAGCAAGCTCCTACTTCACTGGCTGGGCTGTTTCATATGCTATGTTTTCTCTACACCCAAACTCCATGTTAAACATGAAATGGCCCTAACTCAGAGACCTTCTTTCACAACTGTCTGTGTTCTTTGCAATATGTTGTCCATCTGCACTGTTGGACAGATCTTCAATGTTCACCAATTATGTGGGTACATGTATCATAATGTCTAGTATTTGCAATCCTTCCCCACTGCTTGTCATGCCACTATGGTGCTATCCAATTAAACTGGCAAACCTCTAGCTCTGGGCTTTCAAGTGGGCATTAACCATTGTATGTGATTTGTGAGTGCTTTCTACATGAACCATTGCATTATTGCACATTGTGGCAGGCTTACTAGCCATAGTAATTCAAATATAACCTGGGCAGGAAATGGTGTCCCAAACACTGCATGTTTGTTTCTTATGTAAAGTAATTTAAGGTTGTTGATTTGGAGTCCAAACATTCCATAGTGTGGCTTTTTGTCCAGCAAAGCATACATCTACTTTTCAGCTCCTTCTACGCATGCCCACAGTTATGGGTAAAATATACCCTTTACTTTTTAGGGATCGCCCTCATGAAACTTGGGACTATGAATAAGGCTAAATATGGGATAAAGGACAATTCCATAGATTTTCTAGCCCCCATCAGGGTCCTAAACCCTTTTTAAAAACCCATTTAAAAAATGCATGTGATTTTGAGATACTGGCCCTGATCCAGAAAGCCTTCTCTATGGGCAGGAGGGTCAAAGCACACTTAGAAATCTCATGTGTTTAAGAACCATTAATTTCAGTGGATGGGACAAGCACCATTTGGTTACAGCTTTAAGACTGGAGACTGATTAGGAAGCTCAAGAAGTAAAACTACAATATTTGCATTAGGTAAGAGCCCCACTCTGCAGTGTTGGGATACACTGTCCAGTTCAGCTTCCCTCCACCAAAAACTTGGGCACCTCATGGTCTTGGAATCTGAACCTGTGCTGGATCCATTTTTGCCTGTACTTTAGCTGGCAGAGCTAGTGCAGTTCAGGAAGTCCACATAATCCAAATGTGACTTGGGCACCGTATTTCCCCCACTTTTTTGCCAGGGTGGTGTTTCCTTTGCTTCTGGATTCCTTCGCTGTCAAGCATTAGAATGCTCCTGTGCTGATGTTCTTAAACAGTGTGTTTTACAAGTTGTTGGTCACTTTTTAAATCTTGTATTTAATTTAGGAATGTTTTCTTTTTGGTAAATATGTCTGCATAATACTATACATTTTGGGCAGGAATGTTTATATGTCTGCATTCCCCTAATAGTCTAGATTTCTGGATGTCCACAAATGACCTCATTTTCTGTCTTTTTCCAATTTCCTAAAAAACCATTTAATGGAAGACTGGGAAGCTCGGATAGATAGCCATGGTCGGGTATTCTATGTGGATCATGTGAATCGAACTACAACTTGGCAGCGTCCGACTGCAGCAGCTACTCTTGATGGAATACGCAGATCAGGGTCAATCCAACAAATGGAGCAACTCAATCGGCGGTGAGTTTATGCTAGACCAAATTTCTAAAAAAGTTCTAGCTGAAAACCATCCTATTTGCCTTCATCTCCCATGCCTATAGGATCTGGCACACTATGCAGACAAGAGACTGCAAGTGCAATCCTATACATGTCTGCTCAAAACTATTCAAGGTAAGTGGGTATATAACTGCAGGCTGGGAGCATCATAAAAGGTGCTTACCAGATTAGAGGCAGAATGCAGTTTCCAAAAGATTTGAAAATTGTATAAAGGGAGACACACAATGCAGTTTCCAAAAGATTTGAAAATTGTATAAAGGGAGACACACAAAAGGATGTTCTCTCAAGGAGGGCAGAGTTAATATTACAACATACACAGAGTCACTGGACAATACACAGCATAAATGCAATCAATGCCAGCTTATTTTTGTGATTGTAAGTTGTTTTAAACTGTACTTTATATTGTATTTTAATGTAACCTGCCCTGGGATCTTCGAGTGAAGATTATTATTTGAGTGAATATTATTATTATTATTATAAATTATGTTACATTACATTATGTTATGTTACCACCTGTAAGTTTTATATTGGTGGGTGTATGTGCAGTAGTTTGTTAATTTCTTTGTTGTTTTTGTTTTATATTATGTTTTTGCATTTTAATTAAGTTTGAGGTGCCTTTTAGGTTTTTGGACCAAAATGTGGGGTGAAATAAATGAAAATCTTACATTACATAGAGAAAACAGGGTATGCTTTGATAGATGTTATAAGAAGGAAGAGCTCAACGTAGTCTTCAGCAGGAACCCCCTGCTGCTTGTAATGTTTAATTTTGCTTTCAGAATCACAGCTGGATCTATGAATTCTCAAGCATGTATGAGTTTTTTAAAGTAATAATCAGGGGTTACTAAGTGTTGCTGGAAGGATATTTTGATGCTCCTCATCATGGTCTTCCCATGTTCCCCCTGTCACCACCACATGCCTGCCCACTTGCATACACAAGGGAAGCTCAGCGCTGCAGCTGAGCACACAAACAGGTGGTCCAGCCGAGCACATGAGTGAACAGGCAGCCAGGTGGGTCTGTGAATGGCAGCAGCGGTGGGATTGGGGGATTGGGATGAGTTGTGGGGTAATGGGGGGTTGGGGTCAGATTGTGAGGGGGAAGTTTGGGTGAACTCTGAGGGAGGGAGAGTTTGGAGTAAACAGAGGGTGGGAATTGACAATGGGGTGGTGTGGGGGGGGTTGAAGGAGCTCTGGTGGGATGTGGCGTTGGGTGAGGTGTAAAGGGAGGTGGTTGGCAGGGGTGGGTAGGATGGCAGGGTTGGGGGTAGGTGGGGCTGGTGAGCAAAGCAAGCAGGGGCAGCAGTCCTAGTATTCCAGTATAAGGCAGGTGAACGTCAGTTTACAAATCTGTCTGAGATGTTTATGGGCAGATTTATTTTAAATGTCTTTACTTGACCTAAATCCAGCTCACACCAAACAAAGAGGGTCAGTACATGAAGATGCATGCTTCTGTTTCTCTTGTTAAATAATTTATAATTTCACTTGACATTATATGACAGCAAAATCATTTTTCACTATAACCTCGGGAAATGTTTTTGTTTTTCCTCCTCTCTCAGTTTACCACAATGATATTGTTTTCCATTGGAAAAACCTGGGCCTGGAACATCTATCCTCTAATTACACACCTTAAAGCGAACAGGCAGGCTAGTTGGGGGGTTTCTTATACTTTAAAATGTGGGATAATTATCTTTGGTGTGCTAAGCGGGCAAATTCAAAGCTTCTTCCTTTCAAGACAGCCAAACAGGATGGGAGTTATTCAGTCCGATTTGCAGAAAGGAGGATTATAGAAATCAGCTGCCAAGTGGCAGCCACCAGGAATTTTAGTAGTTTCCCTAAAGGCTTTAATTCCTCTAAAAATATCTTTTGTGCATAAGAGAACACAACACCAGTGAGTCCCACAAAGTATTATCTCAAGCATACTAGTGTAGTAGGTCAGACTACTACAAATCCCAATTCCTCCACAAAACTCACTGGGTAACCATGGGCCAGTCACTCTTTCTCAGTGCAATCTACCTCACAGGGTTGTTGTGAGAACAAAAAAGTGTAAGGTATGTGTGTGGGCCGGGGATATGTCATCCAGATCTCCTGCGAGGAAGGTGAAATAGAAATACGGTTGGGTGCCCTCAAGCTGCTGCGTTTGCTGTGATAAATGTATGTGTAGGGAATACAACTACACCAAAGCCCATTCTTACATTAGCATGTCAGAGAGGAGGCTAAGGTACAACCATTTCCCCTAACATACCAGTTTTCTACCAGTTTTCTATTACCATTATTATTATTATTATTATTATTATTATTATTATTATTATTATGATGTCTGGAGGACAATTTAGCCATGGTACCATCAATCTACAGGTTTACCATCTCACTTGCTGTTTGCAAGAACTAGGCAATGAAAAAATACTTTTTTAGGGAGCAATGGAAATAAAACCAGTTCCAGACCTTGCTAGAAGAGATCATTTGGTTTATTTTATAAAAATAACATTTAATTGAATCAATATTAGCTTGATGTAATTGAAATATTTGAAATATTTATTTTGAATGTGCTAGCTTGTGTGCCAGGTATGCTGTTAACACAACCTTCTTGCTCCCCTTTCTCTGTTAATTGTGCCATGCATGCTTCACTTCCTGCCCAAGATGCGCTCCTTTCTCTTTGCCGTACACACTTACGTAACACAGGCCTACGTGTTGCCAGAAGGCGGTGGTTCTTTTAAGATTCAAAGACAATGAATACAATAATATGAAGGCTAGAAATTCTTCATTAATGCATGCAAAGAAAGACTAGTGCCCAAACTGCAACCCAAAACCCACTTATTTATCGCCAAGTGCCAACACGGCAATTTAACCTGAATACTGAGGTTTTGGTTTAGAAGGGAAGGTTGGCGCATCCATGTGGAGAGAGAGTGGAGCAATACAGTGGGGCCTCAGTTTTCAAACAGCTTAGTTCTCAATCTACTTGGAACCCATACACTTCAAACCCAGAAATGAGTGTTCTGGTTTTTGAACTTTTTTTGGAAGCAGAACTTGCTCTGAGTATAACTTCCGTTTTGATTGCCACACGTCTGTTTCCAGAAGGAGGGAAGACGAGCTGGGTGGCAAGCGAACAGGCCCCTGCCGCTCTCCAGCGCTGTGTCCCTCTGCCTCTGCAGCCATAACAGCATCCCCCCCCCCCCAGCTCCGGAGACGCTGAATGAGGGCAGGCTGGGCTGGCAAGCGAGCAGGCAAGGGATGTTGCTGCCACCCCCTGTCATGTGACAAAGACACGAGAGCAGAAGCAGCAAAGCAGGTTGGGAAGTGCTGGGACTGCACAATTATTTGGACCTACTCAAGTTATCCAGGCCTAACTGCTAACTGGGGAGTCACTCTGACATGGGACTCATTCCCCTTATAAGAGCAGCCATTTTCTCTCTCTGTTCTCAGTAAGATTTCAGTCAGAGTCAGTCTGCCTCCGTTATGAGCAGAGACAGTATGGAATCTCAGTCAAACTGTTTGGAACCATGTTGTTTATGAAGAAGTTTATTTTAAATCAGAAAAGCTTTTATTCTTTAAAACTCTGCATTATTAATTTACGCTGCGCGTCACTCCCACCCCTGCCTGCTCCTGCTTGCAGGCAAGTAGGAGAGGGATCAGGCTGTTCTGTTTGCACGGGAACAGGAGCTGGATCGGGGCTGCTCAGCTGGGGAGGTGCAGGCTCTGCCACACTTTCCATTGAGGGGTTCTCGGCTGCACTCCCCTCAAGGAAGAAGTTTAAAAGAGCCCCTGCACCACCTGAAGGCAGCCAGCCGCTTCCCAGCTGAGCTGCCTTCTCCCGCTCCTCCTTACAAAGTGGAGGCTTTGTGCTTCCCAGCAGAGAGATCCCCCCTGCTCCTGCACAAGTAGGAGCGGGAGCAGGCAGCTCAGTTGGGGAGTGCGAACCCTCTACTCCACAGCCCACCAATGCGGCAGTGCGCCTCTGAGCGCATGCATAGCGCTGTGCCCTCCCCACCCACAGCAGAAGCTCCCCAAGGGAAAGCGCGCACCCTGGAGGTTGTGGCTCCATTTTGCGCGCACACACACACACACACACACCCTGACACCCCATCCGAGGCGCTACTACTTGGACACACGTTGAGCTGAAGACTCAATGCACTTCCCTCACCTTCTGCCGGCTCTGTGCAGAGAGGGTTCTGAGTGCCCCCTCTGGCATGCGTGCCATAGGTTCGCCACCACTGGGCTATGGCATAAAGCTACAGAACAGATCTTTTCTCTGGTGGCCCCACTGGTGGAATGTTCTCCCCAGGGAAGCTTGCTTGGTGCTTTCCTTGCATTTCATTAGGTGTCAGGCAAAAACTTTCCTCTTCTCCTAGGCCTTTGACTAATTGAACAGTCTGTGGTCTTTTAAACTGTGGGTGGCAGGGTTAGTGTTTTTGTTTGCTACTGTGGTATGTATTTTTGTGTTTTTATATCGATAATCACCCTGAGATCCTTGGCTGAAAGGCAGTATAGAAATTAAATAAATAAAGAAAGAATAAGAATAAGAATAATAAACAAGGCAACAGTGCTTACGCCCCTTCATTTAGTTTTTGAAGACACTTCAGAACAGCAATGGACGGGACTCCTGCATCAGCCAGCACATAGCACCTTCTGCAGTCCAGATCTACACGGATGTTCCAAAAGACAGGGCCTCCTCACCCCTTTATGTGCTGTCTTGATCTCAAATTATGCTTACATGCAATGCTATTTTTCAAGAAACTGAGATGCCAGAACTCTTTCTAGAAAAAGAGGTGCCGGAAGAGGTGTGTGGAGGGGGTATTTTTATTTTAGAATAAAAAAAGATTAAGGCAGCTAACAACAATTTTAAAAACCCTGTTAAACAAATAATAAGTAATTAAACAACTGAAAGCTAAGGAAAATAGAAACAGCACATGGAATAATTAATCTTAATTAATAAAAGCCCACCTTTATAAAATTATGTGCGGAACAATTGAACTGGCACCAAACCTCTCTGTGGTCCAGCAAGACTGATAGGGAGACATCCTATGATCCACTTATTCCATAAGATTCCTTCAGCCATCCATCCTTTAGAAAGCCACAGTTACGTCATGCCAGTAACATGTAAATGAGACCCCTCCCTTGAGCCTCACCCTGCTTCCCTCGGGTGGTTGTGGCAGGTCCATGAAGGTCATTTTAAAGTATTCTATGTACTGCCTTCTATCCTTCTGCATTAGGCTTAAATATTGAGATGAACTGGGCAGTATTTGTGCAGCTGCTAGGCTTTTCCTCAGATGAAAATGAACAAAATACTTTTGTTAGTTTGCAGTATTTATAGTCGGCTCTTCCTTGAATGTACAAAAACTAGAAAATTAGGTCCAATAAAACACAATTCTAACCCAAGGTAAACAAGCAAAACTACAGCAGCAAAAATTAATATTTCCAATTTAACCAAATAACTAGGTAAAAATAAACAAAACATTCAAGCAGACAGAAACAGACGAAACAACCAAAGGTTTTAGCATCACTTCCCATCCGAATCCACAGGGTTGCCAGGTAGAGACATGCAGATGGGTTTGCTGGCGTCCCTCATCTCTCGTCTTCTTTTCAGCTGGCACAGACAGCGTTCAAGGTCCTTTAGGATCTAGACTAGACTAAACAAAACTATGGTTTTGAAACTATTGAAAAGCATACTGGGGTTGTTCCAAGGGGTTTTCAGTGTATTTCAGCCTATTTATGAGGCTGGCTGAGTGAGGCAGCTGCCTTGGGTGGCGGGAGCCCAGGAAGCAGCACCCCTGAGAGCATGCCTCATGCTCCACTACTGGTGAAGAAGGGGTGCCAGCAGCAGCTCTGGTAGCTACTGGCAATATCTTGCCAAAATGTTGTGAGATCTAATGTACTCTGTGAGACCTTGTGTGAGATCTCACCAGAACCCACTGTTATTGCCACTGCTTTCTGGGTGTTTGCCATGTAAGGAAGGCTTCGGTGGTGGCGGTGGCAGAGGCAGAGCCGCATCTTCCCATCTCGCCTCAGACGCACCGATTCATCTCAATGAGATGCTTAATGATGGCCATCAAGGAAGCCTCCCTGAAAGACTGGTTGTTCACCTAACAAAAGCCAGTTACAGAAGAGGGAATCGGGCAGCGAGGCACATCAGGCTGGCAGTGTGTCCCAGAGCACATATCCTGCAGCATGCTGTGGCAGTTCCTTGGAAAACCAGTCTTTAGGGGCTCCCTGAGGACAGAAAGTTTCAAAACCACCATTATAATGCATACACAGTAAATGTACCCACCATCACAATCATCATTTGAAAAAGTGCTGGATTTTTCAAATGCATCCACGTAGCTGTTTCAAGTTTATGTGGGCATTTTTTCAGAATATCTTGAAGATTGCTTTACACAGTTTTGACTAAACTTCAGGAGTCTCTTGGTCCATTGCTTTGCTTCCTAAGCATTATTAGCCCCCAGGGGATTTTTCTACCATCTAATTAAATGGGAAGCTTATGCACTGTGTATACCCCTCTAAATAGGTGAACTAAGTTTTTCTGTTCTGCTATTGCATGAGGGGGGCATAAAACGCAGCCTGCACTGGAATGGAAAGTTTGTTCAGTCAGCCTGCTGTGAAGTGAATAAAAATGTTTATAGGTTCTTATAAAAGAGAGAGTGGGGGAAAATAGAGCTATGTTAATATGGTGTGAAGTCCAAATATAATAATTTGTTTGCAAAGGGCATATTTAAAGGCAAAACAACAAATCCTTAGTTCTTGTAGTGTTTTTTTAAAGCTAATTTTATTATGTTATTTGCCTTCTTGCTAATATGTGTATGTGCATGTAAAGTTAAATATAAAGAATTGATTATTGAGGAAATTAATGAAACAAAAGCAGTCTACTCTTTCAGCCAAGCATAAATCTTTATATTTTCACCTTCTTCCCAATTCAATTCAATTCAATTCAAGTATTTTATTAAAACTTCCAAGACTGTCAAATCATAAATCAAACCAAACCAAGAAATAACCGAAAAACAAAATTATTATTATTATTATTATTAATATTATTATTAATATTACTATTACTATTATTAATTCCCTGCATCTTTACTGAGAATGAAATTATTTGGAGGCTTATATCATTTTTCCCTGTAGAATACCCTCCTGGAGGATGTCAAAGAGTTAAACAACTATATAAATTTTTGTAGACATCTGAAGGCAGCCCTGTTTCGGGAAGCTTTTAATGTTTGATTTTTTGTTGTTTGATTTGTATTCTTGTTGGAAGCCACCCAGAGTAGTTGGGGTAACCCAGTCAGATGAGTGGGGTATAAGAAATTATAATTATTATTGTTGTTATCATTATTATTCCAATCCAAATGCCATAAACACTTGAGAAACCTAAAGCATAATTCTAATAAATATTAAATATAAACTACCTAATTATATTTAGCTAATAATATTGAACCAATACTCAAAATTTGCCAATCCAAGCCAGTAAGCCTACCTAATATCAAAGTTTCACATTTTCTTCAGTTTACCTATAAGATTGAGTTACCCGATATGCTCCCACTTGATAGCTTTGATCGGCAGAATTTGCACTTTTACGGGTGCCGCATAATACCTGCACCACATCTATAAGAACTCAATTGTTTAGTTTGGAAGCCTCAACACTTTGGAGCTCCCTGCCTATTTTTATCAGGCCTTCGTGCCCGCTGAAGACATTTTTATTTAGACAAGTCTACCCAGATTTTTATTTAGTTTGTGTGAGTTTTAATTTGTTTTAGTCTATTCTATTGTCGTTAAAACTTTATGTATGGTTTAAATTATGGTTGTAACTTTTTAGTAATAATTTTATTGTTCTATCTTTTTCATAAACTGCTTTGAGTTTTCTTTTACCATCAAGTAGTATATAAATTTTGTGAAATAAATAAATAATCTTTATTTATGGCAACCATAGCTGACTATAAGGTCAGGCCAAGAGGAGCCAGACTTTCACTTTCTGTCTTTCTTTCCTGTTAGGCTGTACTTAAGGAGATCGTGCATAGTTAATTCACTGTGCCCAAATACTTCAAAATAACAACAGGCAATGACCACACATAACACTAAGCCAAATCGTGGCTAAGCATGAAGGGGTAATGTGCATCTCTAACATATTTTACTTCCTCCCCTTTTTCAAAATCAAGGTACCAAAATATTCAGCGAACTATTGCTACGGAAAGAACAGATGAGGACACTGTGGTTAGCAGCAGGGTAGAGAGGCTTCCCGCTGGAGGAGGAAGTGATTCTGAGGCAGACCCTTCCCAGCCAAATTCAGGTAAGACATTTACATGAGCCAGTGTCCTCCTCTTACTATGGTATTGTATGAGCTTTGTAGATGAGTAGCATCACGTTTCACAGATGCTTCTCAGTGAGGATCTGGTTCTCACTGTTGTGATAAAGTCTATGTTGGGGTCGTAATTGGTGGGTCCCATATTCCCATATTGCGCTTCCATATTCCCTCCTGTTGGTTTGTTTATTTCATAAAATTTATATGCAGCTTGACTGTAAAAAATCCCAAAGCAGTTAACAAAAAGCTAAAACCATAACATCAGGAAAAAGATTTGATATGTTAAATGCACAAGAAGTTAAGATACTTGAAAAGATACTTGTGGATGTCAGAGATAAAAAGAACTATTCACTTTTACACTGGATATTTATTTATAAAACTAAGTTGGAAAGAACTTGTTGCCTAAAAGCCAAGACTTAGCTAAAGGAATCGACAAATAAGGAATTGAAAACACAAGAAGCACAGGTTTGTTGGGGAGGGTTGTGCCATGGATTAACAAGTCCTTTCTGTAACTACCAGGAAGTTGGCCAGAAGCCGTGCTTTAGAGAGGGAAAGCAGAAGAAGGGAGAATAGTCATTCAAAATTCAAATGTTCTCTTGCTGTGTATTACATGGAAGCCTTTTTATTTTCAGAAATTAGAAGAGAAGTACCTGTTTCACCTGTGAATTCTCAAAAAATCACTTTGTTGCTGCAGTCTCCAGCTGTAAAGTTCATCACCAACCCTGAGTTTTTCACGGTGCTGCATGCAAACTATGTAAGTGCTTGACCCTCATTTATCTTGCAAATTGCTGATATACTTTGATAGCAGCATCCAGGTGGCACTTCAGTTCTCTTTCTGCAATTGAGAATGTGTGAGAAAGAATGAAAGTGATCGGAGAAACTACGCAAAAGCCAGAATTGCGGGGAGAGAACTGAATTCTAGGGAAGAAAATACAATTATCCAAGTGATAAATTCATCCCCACTTGAATTTGTTCACCTGGATGGTCATGCGGAAGAAATTTGGCTTTGCAGCAATCCAGCAGCATGGTTTGCAAAACCCCCTCTACATGTGCCTCCTTTTTGAAAAAGGAGCATTTGGTGGTTTGCAAATGTATGATATCAAACCTTATCACTGAACATAAACTACAATGAGATGCTTAGTCATTGATCCACAACAGAGTATTGTTGAGTCATGCGTGTTCAAGGGGAATCATAATGCATAAAGGTAGCTTTTCTCACTGCTAAGATATTTCAGAATATGTTGGACAATTACTGTGCTCATCTGTTTCTGCCTTAATAGACCTGGATCTACATTATAATCCTTATGCAACATTTTGGTTAGCAAGGCCACTAGCTTGTCATATGTACAACTCATACTCTTCCCATTTCTCCATGCTAGAACATCCCTAACACATTCCCACACAATCACTAAATCAGTATTTTACCAAACTCTAACAAGTATCTCAGAACAGAGGTTTTCAGATCCTGGAATGCCTTTTGAAAGCTTCACATCCTCAAGGAGAAAATCAGTAGTTGGAGACAACCTCCCCAAGAGAGAACTTGTGTGGCATTACTGATCTCCCACCCACCCAAAATGGTTTTTAAAAGCATAGTTCCATTTAAGTTTCTATACTTCATGACAGTGAATGAGGCTTCCACCCATTGCAGTGTTGAAAAGCTAACCCCCACTTTTTTTTGTTGTTCTGAAGGAAGCTTCCAAGTGATGAGGAAGTATCCTTGCAATGCTATCAGGGAGTTACTGTGACTTTATTGAATTGCATTAATTGTTTTGATGAATTTGTTGTTGTTTGTTTGATATGATTTGTGTTTGATATTATAGCAGTTGCAGTGCTTGCTGCTTTTTAAATGGTGTTGTGATTATTGTGAACCACTTTGAACTCAACATTTGTTGTTGGAAAAGCAGAATACAAATATTAAATCAACACACCTCAGCCCCTAAAACATGCAGCCAAATGGGAATGTTGTGTGTATTCTAGGTTGCTTGTTCATTCATGCAAGGCATTGTGGGGTTCAGCAGCTGGTTCGTGCCATAGATGAACTAACTATATGCCCTAGAATTCATCTGAGAATAGTGTGCACTATCCTGGGGCTCTTTGGCAGATGTTCAGGGGTTTCTTGGTAGGCAAGTTGATGCAAAGAAGTTCCCCAGGAAGTTGAAAACTTGAAAACTGCACTGTCACAAGGCAAGAAAGTACAGTATGTATCAATTATCTCCACTCTTTTGGCAAATGCACACTTTCCCCTCATAATTGGCTAAGCAGAAACAAAATACAGTTTTAAAAATCATTTCAAGCTTTCTCTGAGAAGTATGTTGGAATGACTGGTAGAGCATAAGCAGTTTTCTTAAGATCCAGTTTTGGTTTGGTCAGGGGAGTCAAATACTATTCAGAAAGAAAACGTCTAAGATTAATCTGAATATTCCTCTTTGAACTTTTTGTGGCTTTCACTTTATATTAGTAGATCTTACATCAAAGCAGGTATCAAATTAATTTGAACAGAGCAACACCTTTTCTGTTACAGCAATGATTTCGATTCTGCCAAAGAAACCAGAATGACCTGCTGAAACATCTGTTAAGGCAGTCATACAAATTCCACTTATGTAAAAATAATATGCTACATAAATTTGGGCTTAATGTCGTTATAATATTTTAACCACAAACTCCAATTTAAATTTAGAAGCATTAATTATGGTCATGAAAATTGAATTGGAAAATATTATCCAGCAGCTGGAGCCGAAATGGAAAACAGATCTCTTCTTTACTTGAAGGCTTTAAAAAAACCTATGAAATTTTTGGTCTCTTTTAAGGTCTCAGAGAGCTACTAAAATGGTCAATGAGCTGGTGGTGGAATTCCAGAGTTTGTACTACTAAATTTCTGTAATCCAACCCCAAGCTAAATAGCAAGAACATTATCATATATTTCCAGAAATTAACGATCATTCGGGGACTTCCGGAGGCGGCGCGAACGGTAATGGCTGCAAAGACTGTAAGCAATTGATTTTTGGACTTTTATTAGGACTTATATACTCTCTTCTTTGTGGATTACAATTCTATTTAAGAAGCCCAGGTGTCAGAACTGCCTGAGCAGTAGAACTGTCAGACTGCAAATTTGGATACATTCTATTTAAACTTTGAGACAGTCTGAGGGAGTTCAGAATGGTTACGTTCTTGCATTATGGAACTCCAGTAAGCACAACTTGAAATATTGTGGCAAACCTAAAACCAACTCTGCTAAAACTACTTTTGTGAAGATCTCTAAGTATTGGTTCAGATTTCGTATGTGGAATGGACTCTTCTTCCTAGGACATTTTATGCTCCCCCTAGAGGATTGAGGATTTATAACAAAAACATTGTTTTACTTTCTATTTCCCGGCCCTCTGTTTGATTGCTACCACCTGGGCCGTAGCTTTCCCATGGGAACAACTCAGCTTGACCTTGACTGCTAGATAACTTTGGAATGAGTGGCGCAAAAAGAAAGGGATTAAGAACCAGACAAACAACTCTGACAACCGTAACTGCAGCCTCACAAGCACGCAGATCATCTGTGCCTACTTTGCCCTCGGAGGAAAAAGCTACCTCCCTGTCACAGACAGGGGAGGAAGAAACTGAGGATTTACAACTAGAAGAGATGGCCTCAGGAGGATCTGGTTCTGTATTAGAGAGAATTCTTGAGAAATTGGAGTCTTTGGATAGGAAAGTTGACCAACAAACTGCGAAAATTGACCTTAATACAGAAACTTTAAACAAATTATCTGGGCAAGTTGCACAGAATGCACAAGCAATCGGACAACTGAAGGAGGCTGCAGGTGAAAATCAGAAACTGGCCGAAGAGACCAGCCAAAGAGTGGGAGAGTTGGAAAAAGAAGTAAGGCCGCTCAGTAAGCAGGTTGGGGAACACCAGACCTACCTCTCCATGTTGGAACTTCGGAACAGGGAGATTAATTTAAGGATAAGATCGATACCAGAAGTGGAAGAAGGTAATCTAGCTGAGTTTCTGACCAAAGAATTCTCCAAGTTCTGGGGTCTAGAGGAGAAAGACTTTAAAATTGTGTCAGCCTTCAGACTTGGAAGACTCACAAAGAGAGAAAAGCCCAGAGACTGTTTGATTACGTTGAGATCAAAGGAGGAAAGGGACAAGATTTTGGGCCTGCACTACGGAAGCTCCCTGAACATTTCGGACAAAAGAATTGAGATTTTTAAGGACATTCCTAAACAGCTGTTGGATCTTAGATCTGAATATTTGGACTTAGTAAAACTGCTGAGAAGCAACTCAATCATCTTTAGGTGGGACTTTCCCCAAGGATTATCTTTTACCTTTAGAGGGAAGAAGATTAAAATTAGAACTTTGGAAGATAGGGATAAGTTTTTGACTGCCTACGGAGAGGACCTTCATAAAGGACTTGAACTACCCTCAGGGCCTGAACCACCACAGGTGCCTGTACCTCAGAACCCTGAAGACTCACAGAACAAAATACCACCCCAAGGAAACTAAACAGATCCATCCAGGATGTCTCTGCAACTTTTAAGCTGGAATATAAATGGCTGCAACAGCCCGGAAAAAAGGAAGAAAATCTTTCACATATTAAAAAAGGAGCAACTAGACATTACTTGCTTACAAGAAACACATGTGACTAGGCTCCACAGAAAAATATTGGTAAATAAAAGGTTAGGCCAAGAATTTATATCTTCGGACTCAGTTAAGAAGAGAGGAGTGGTGATATATGCAAAGGAGAGCCTCTCACCAAAATTTCTATTTAAAGATGAACATGGAAGAATTTTGGCAATTGAAATACAGCATCAAGGAGAGAAAATTTTGATATTAGGAATTTACGCTCCAAATGAAGGGAAATCAGAATTCTACAAGAAGTTGCATGAGATTATGCTGGATTATCTGGACTATGATAACATCATCATGATGGGAGATATGAATGGGATCGTTTCAACGAACATGGATAGGTCACAAAGCCAAAAGGTTACTAAAGATGGCAGACTACCAAAGACCTTTTTTGAAATGACAGACAACATGGACTGGATTGATATATGGAGGACAAAGAACCCCTTGGGGAAAGAAGGAACATTTTTCTCTGAAGCCCAACTGACTTGGACAAGAATTGACCAAATATGGATTTCTAGAGGTCTGGCTCCTAAGGTGAAGAAAGTGGAAATCTGCCCAAAGACCTGCTCCGATCATAACGCGTTGAAAATGGACATGACATTATTACCAACCGGCTCCTTTAGATGGAAGATGAATGACAACTTGTTTAGAGATCAGGAGATTATTAAGAAGGCCAAAAAAACAATAAAGGACTATTTTGAGATAAATTTGAACACTGCTGTGGAAAAAAGAACAATCTGGGACGCAAGCAAAGCTGTGATGAGAGGGTTCTTGATACAACAGAACGCCATAAAGAAAAGACTACAAAATGAGAAAAAGGATAAGATTTTGGGGAAAATTAAAGAGTTAGAGAAGAAACTAAGAGTAAACCCGAAGTCACAGCTGATCTTGAGAGAAATTAAACTTCATCAGGTACAATATTCCAAACTGATAAATCAGGAAATAGAATGGAAGATTAAATCAATGAAACAAAAAACATTTGAATCGGCTAATAAATGTGGGAAACTGCTGGCTTGGCAGTTGAAGAAGAGACAAAAGCTGAACATAGTAACAAATTTGGAAATAGAAGGAAGGAATATTCAGAACCCGGTGGAAATTAGAAAATGTTTCCAGAAATATTTTAAGAAATTATACACTCAAGGGCCACAAAATGAGGAAGAGATTGCAAAATTTTTGGAGAAAAATGGACTTAAAAAACTATCACAAGAAAATAGATCACTCCTGAATAGTAAAATAACACGATTAGAGATAGAACAGGCCATTCAGAATATGAAGTTGGGCAAGTCTCCAGGGCCAGATGGCTTGACCTCCAAGTACTATAAGATATTAAGTGACTATTTGATTCAACCACTGATGGAGGTCAGCAATGAAATTATGGAGGGAAAGAAGGCGCCTGAATCGTGGAAGGAAGCTTTCATCACATTGATACCAAAATCAGAAACTGAAAAGACACAACTTAAGAACTACCGTCCCATTTCCCTTTTAAATGTGGATTACAAAATATTTGCTGACGTTTTGGCAGGAAGACTCAAAAGGGTTTTAAATGAGACAATTCATAAAGACCAGGCAGGCTTTCTCCCAGGAAGATATTTGTTTGCTAATACAAGGAACATTATTGACATCTTGGAACTTTTGCAAACAAATATTAACACTAAAGCAGTTCTAATTTTTATAGACGCGGAGAAGGCCTTTGATAACATTTCTTGGAAATTTATGAAGGGGAATTTAAAAGAAATGGGAGTGGGGCGGGGTTTTGAAAATGGGATTGACGCGATTTACTCAGAACAAAAGGCAAAACTGATAGTCAACAATGTGGTTACAGAAGAGTTTAAGATTGAAAAAGGGACACGACAAGGCTGCCCGATTTCCCCCTTGCTGTTTATCTCTGTCCTGGAGGTGCTCTTGAACTTGATTAGAGGGGACCGGTTGGTGCAAGGGATTCAGATCGGAGCGAAACAATATAAACTTAAAGCTTTTGCAGATGACCTTGTTTTGACATTGCAAGAGCCAGAATCTAGCACAAAAAGAGTGTTACAATTGATTCAGGACTTTGGTCGGGTAGCGGGCTTTAAACTAAACAAACAGAAAACTAAGGTGTTGGGAAAAAACTTGACAGATGCAGAGTCAGAACGGTTTCAGAGAGAAACAGAACTAACTGTGGTTAAAAAAGTAAAGTACCTAGGGGTAAACATAACAGCAAAAAATCTGAGTCTATTTAAGGACAATTATGAAAAATGTTGGTCTGAAATTAAGAGAGACTTGGACAGTTGGTCAAAATTGAAGCTTTCTTTGTTAGGCCGAATTGCTGCTATTAAGATGAATGTATTGCCTAAGATGTTGTTTTTGTTTCAAACATTGCAAATTGTGGATAAGACGGAGTGCTTCAGGAAGTGGCAGAGAGATATTTCTAAATTTGTCTGGCAGGGCAAAAAGCCCAGAATTAAGTTTAAGATATTAACTGATGCGAAAGAAAGAGGGGGCTTTGCCCTGCCAGACTTAAGGTTGTACTATGAAGCCGCAGCTTTCTGCTGGCTAAAAGACTGGCTACTCCTAGAGGACACTGATGTGTTAGACTTAGAAGGTTTTAACAATGCATTTGGTTGGCATGCATACTTATGGTATGACAAAGTTAAGATCAATAAGGCCTTTAAGAACCATATTGTCAGGAAAGCAGTGTTTAATGTCTGGACAAAATATAAAGACCTATTGGAAAATAAAACTCCAAGATGGCTATCACCTCTGGAGGCTAAGGCCCGAAAAAGACCCAATATGGAGGCCAAATGGCCGAAATATTGGGAAATAATAGAGAAAGAGGGCAATAATTGGAAATTGCAGAGTTTGGAAAAAATGAAAGACAAAGTGCGAGACTGGTTACATTACGCTCAGATTCAAGAAATTTTTAAAAAGGATAAAAAGTTAGGATTCCAGGTGGAGAAATCGAAGTTGGAAACAGAATTGTTAGAACCTAAGACTAAAGTACTCTCAAGAATGTATAACTTGCTGTTGAAATGGAATACACAAGATGAAATGGTTAAGTCGGCCATGATAAAGTGGGCACAGGATATTGGGCATAATATTATGTTTGAGGATTGGGAAAGGTTGTGGACCACGGGGATGAACTTCACGGCATGTAATGCTCTGAAGGAAAATGTAATGAAAATGATATATAGGTGGTACATGACCCCAGTTAAACTTGCCAAAATATGCCATGTGCCAGACAATAAATGTTGGAAATGTAAGGAAAATGAAGGAACATTCTTTCACCTCTGGTGGACTTGTCCCAGGGTGAAGGTCTTCTGGGAAATGATATATAATGAGCTGAAAAAGGTATTTAAGTATACCTTCCTTAAGAAACCAGAGGCCTTCCTCCTGGGCATTGTCGGCCAGATGGTGCCAAAGAAGGACCGAACATTCTTTTTGTACGCAACAGCAGCAGCAAGGATACTTATCGCCAAGAAGTGGAAAACTCAAGATCTACCCACTCTGGAAGAATGGCAGATGCAGCTGATGGACTATATGCAACTGGCTGAGATGACTGGCAGAATTCGAGACCTGGGAGAAGAGAGGGTTGAAGAAGATTGGAGGAAATTTAAGACTTATTTACAAAAATATTGTGATTTGGTGGAAAGTTAAGTAGGATGTTTGATCATAAATAATTGGCCACCACAAAATCGGATCGGAATGGGATGTAAAGTGAGATTAAGAGAAATTAATTTACAGAGGATTATATTTAAATAAGTGGTTATAAAATTTGCAAATTAGATGATAAATTGCATGGAAAAATCTATGATGATGAAAATGGCAGCGGGAGATGTGAGGAAGTCCAAAGAAGTTATGAAACTCTGTTGAGATAAAAGAAAGGTTGTTAATCTTTGTACTTTATTTTGTAAAAACCCCTAATAAAAATTTTATTAAAAAAAAAAAAAAAAAAAAAAAAAAGAAATTAACGATCATTCACTGTGTGTGATCATAAATACTTAGCAAGTTACATGCGTGCTGGAGCAATGTGAGAGCCTCTTCCATGTGCCTACATGATATTTCACTGCAGCAATATCTGGAGGAAGGAACTGGAAGGTTGAGGCAAATGATATGATTCCTTCCCATGCCAATATCATAGGCCCTCAGGCAACGACTGCTTACTTACCAGAGCCACATGGCTCTTTCTTACAGATGTTGCTACAGGGGCAAGGGACCCACTGAATCACAGGAGGATGTAGTGTTATGCATTCTGGATGGCTATAGTCTGACCACTAAGACCAACCATGTCTCAATTTGATCTGGAATAATCTTGGTATTTGTGAACTTTCTTGCTGAGCATTTAAAGGCTCTTAATGCGGGTGGCACTGTGGGTTAAACCACAGAGCCTAGGGTTTGTCAATCAGAAGGTCGGCGGTTCGAATCCCTGCGGTGGGGTGAGCTTCCGTGGCTCAGTCTCAGCTCCTGCCAACCAGCAGTTCAAAAGCACGAAGTACAAGTAGATAAATAAGTACTGCTCCGGCGGGAAGGTAAACGGCGTTTCCGTGCGCTGTTCTGGTTCGCCAGAAGCGGCTTAGTCATGCTGGCCACATGACCTGGAAACTGTACGCCGGATCCCTCAGCCAGTAAAGCGAGATGAGCGCCGTAACCCCAGAGTTGTCTGTGACTGGACCTAACGGTCAGGGATCCCTTAACCTTTTAATGTGGGAGAAGACATACAGGCAGCAACCATTTTAGGTGTGTCCAAATGACAAGCAGGTCCTTTTGGACCCGGAAGAGGGATGGAATGGGGACAGGAAGGAATGGAACCCGCACATGAAATGGCCATTGCCTGTATTAAATGCATATTCTTTGGGCCCTTTATTAAAAGACAAGCCTACCCTTCTGTAAATAACCAGACTTTGGAGTCTAGCAGCTCACAAGGCTCTTAAGAGCAGTTACATGATTTACCATTTCAGACAAGAGAGTTTGGGGGGAGGGGGTTGCCTGTATGAGTCATACATATTCTGGAAAAGGTCATTAGAGGTGACACATTTGCAGTCATGAAAGCTTTGTTTTCCCCTCCTGCTTTTTGTATCCAGAGTGCCTATCGAGTGTTTACCAACAGCACCTGCTTAAAGCATATGATTCTAAAGATCCGCAGAGATGCTCGGAATTTTGAGCGCTATCAGCACAACAGGGACCTGGTAAATTTCATCAACATGTTTGCTGACACACGGCTGGAGCTTCCCCGCGGCTGGGAGATCAAAACTGATCAACAAGGCAAGGTACAATAATTTATACAATATTGAGTTCTCTGCAAATTTATCTGACTTATTTTATGAGGTTGACCAAGAATGCCCAAGGTGTTGAAATGTATTAGCTTTGAAGTTTGTGCCTTATTCTCAGATGTCTCCTCCTGAGTCATTCAGTGGCATACACATTAATAGGCTAAGTATATGAATTTGGGGACCTGAATACATTTACACAACTGCCAGTGCTGGCTGTCTACAGGCAATCAGGCCGCTGAGCAGTCACAAAGGACAAGTGGACCACAAGCACCTCAGTCGGTGGAGGTGGTCCAAAGGGCTACAGTAAATGTGATAAGGTGTACCCCTGTAAGCCCCTGCGTGTGCTGCTAATAGAAAAGTTCACCTTCCCCATTGGGGTAGAAAAACAGCTAACACATAAATCACAAGCCACAGCACAAAGCTAGAAGAAGAAGCATAGCATATAATAGAACGCAAATGGCTACACGTAACACAGGTTCCCAGCACACACAGGGGCTTTTGCAACAATGCAACGGCCATGGGTGGGAATCAAAGCTGCGTGCAAGTGCAACAACTTGAGATGTACTTTTATGTATATGTTTGGTCTAACAACTTGAATGAGGTAATGATGTGCCGTATATGGCAGGTGGAAATTGAAATGCTTTGTAAAAACTTATATATACCCCCTCTTGCCACTAGGAGGGGGTCCAGACTTTGCAGAACATATCCCACTGGATCAAATAAATGGCTGGACTTTATCTCCTCCCGGCTCCTGAGTCTTATTGACAAGAAACTTAGGGGGTTTTATAGGGTTTGACCGCTTGCAACAGGTCCACACCTGAACATCTAATTGTTCAAATGGAAGAGCCAGGCAAGATGCCTTAGAGGACCATGCAGAATCCTGCTGAATACATTGTTTACTCTGGTTGCTTTATCAGTATTATAATCATTGTTCTTTTCCAACATTATTTTATTACAGTCCTTCTTTGTTGACCACAACAGCCGTGCTACTACTTTCATTGATCCCAGGATCCCACTTCAAAATGGCCGCCTACCCAATCATTTGACTCACAGACAGCATCTTCAGCGACTCCGCAGCTACAGTGCTGGAGAGGTCTGTTTTCTTGCTCTAATTCATTAGAATTTCTGGATAAATGGGTATATTCACAGCAAAGCAATTTCTTTGTATTCGCCTTGCTAGCTTTATAATTTGTAGGAAGTGGCTGGATACGTAATAAATTATTATTATATTGTGGCCTGAAACCTGGGGGGGAGAATGATGATGAATTAGAATTCAGATACGTATACCCTATTAACTGAGCCCCTATTCAGCCCATTCAATACTTGGTAGATACCAGGAGCAGGCTACACTCACCCTGACACAGTCTAGTAAGAAAAGAAAAATTCCAGAAGATTAAATGATACAGACTAAGCCATATTGGGGAGGGGGCAAGAAGGCATATCGTAGTGGTAAAGAAAGACAGAGCTTACCCAGCTATAAGTTGCCAGTGTGGTACGAAAAATAAATGACCTTATAAACAGCTGCAGATATTAGCTTCAGCACGGCTATCAATACCTCATGCAGCATTCATATCTTGTAAAGTGATTAGAACAGATTTATATCTGCTTGTTTCCAAGCAATTCATTTGCTGGCTGTCAACAGCAGATTGTATCTTGGCTGTGAATCCTGGAAGACTTGCTCCCTGCCTTGCAGGCCTTTCCCACGAGGCCTGGGGAGGAGGGGCCCTGACTGACTCCAGCTACAAAAGCTGAGGCTGAGACACTGGGACTGCGGTATAGTTTAAGAGTTTTTTGGGGGTGGAGGGTTGCGGGGTGAGTTGTTGCTATTATTGATTTTTTTTTGTATCTTTACTTTTAGATCTTCTTATGATTTATGTGGCAATTGTTTAATTTGGTTGTGTACCTTTTGATGTTTTATTTATTGTTTATGACTACTTTTGTTATGTTTGCAATGTACTTTTTCCCCATGTTGTAAGCCACCTTGAGCATGGAAAGGCAGCATACAAATAAAATGATGCATGCATGCATGTTTTTATTTGCAGCTGCCTGTCTTTAGGGCTGGTGCTGCCCATCCACAGATTATACAGTTGCCTAGGTTTTCTGTAGAATGCACAACTTCAAGATGTGGGTCCTTCTGTCATTCACAAAACACAGAGAAACAAAGCACAGACCTTGGTGGGAACACTAACCGTTCTGGCCTGGAGTACATTGGCATAGTAGCTGGATGGGCCATAAGACAGTTCAAACAAAGTAGGAGCAGCTAATTAAGGAAGGCCTTGGGGCCAGAAAAACATAAAAGACTCCTTGGTACCTACGGGCTTTTTGGGTGAGGGAGTCTCTTAGACCCATCCTTCTGACACATGCTCAGCGACAGCCTTCATTGCAGCATGCAGTTCTCCAACATTTCTTAGAAGCTAGGCTTCACTAATTCTTCTTTCCTCTGTGTATTGTTCCGCCTGTCCCAAATTGCAACGAAATATTATGGTTGGAGGCTGGGATCTTACCTTTTACCAGCTTTGTCGTCTTTGTTGTTCAGGTGAACTATCTGCTTTGTGGATGGGTTTTGTTCTGCAATCTTTCTGTGACAATTTTCATGTTGGTTTGTTAAGTGCTTAAATCTATCTAAACACCATAGGAATAACTCCACTGAGACTGATATAATGGTGCCTATCACATACAAAAGAGCGGGAATCAAAAGCAGGCAGTTTCCTTTCTTAGCAGGCAGTACACAGCGTGTTTCTATTTTGAATAGTAGGCAACGTCTTTTTAAAATTCTCTCATTAGTGTGCAGCATTTTCTTTTTCAATACATACGTTGCTATATTGGCTGGTTCCTCATTACCTATATGCTACATGTATGTTCTCCTTTTCAGAAGTGATTTGTCACATTTACCGTATTTTTCGCCCTATAGGACGCACTTTTTCCCCTCCAAAAATGAAGGGGAAATGTGTGTGCGTCCTATGGGGTGAATACAGGCTTTCGCTGAAGCCTGGAGAGCCAGAGGGGTCGGTGGGCACCGACCCCTGTCGCTCTCCAGGCTTCAGGAAGCTCTGCACAATCCTCCGGAGCCCGGCGCGAAGCCGCGCCGGGCTCCCAAAGGTTGCGCAGAGCTGCCTGCGCTCCCGAATGTGCGCTCAGCTTCGGCATCGCTCTGGCTCCCGTTCTGGGGTTGGGGGAAGCTCGGCCTTCCCCCGCCCCAGCCCTGCACCTGTGGGGGGGGGAATAATTTTTTTCCCTTTATTTCTCCCACAAAAAAAATATATAGGTGCGTCCTATGGGACGGTGCGTCCTATAGGGCGAAAAATACGGTAGCTACTTTTTATAAATAGATAATTTAAAAGAACTGTGCTTTACTGTGATACAGAAATTGAATAGGTACACCTGAAACCTTGAATTTAACACCAACTTCTTGAATATGTGCATTTTCTTATTGCAATAATTCTCAAATGCTGTAGATAATTATTAATATTTTTGATTTTGAAAAATCAGCTGTCTGAGGCTGAAACCCTGAACACAGAATGAGTAGCCCTGATCCAAATGGGAAGTCCATAGCTATTGAGGCTGTGGCTCCAATCTGGTGGAATACTCTGTCACAAGAGACTAGGGCCCTGCGGGACTTGACATCTTTCCGCAGGGCCTGCAAGACAGAGCTGTTCCACCAGGCCTTTGGCCAGGGCACAGCCTGACTCCCTCCTTCGGCAATCTTCGCGGAGCTCTGGCACGATCGTTGACATTGGTTTGATTTGAATTAATTTTATAAGGAATGATTTTAGAGTGTTGTGTTGTGTTGTACAGTTGTACTGTTTTATTGTTGTTAGCCGCCCTGAGCCCGGCTTCGGCTGGGGAGGGTGGGATATAAATAAAATTTATTATTATTATTATTATACATCCTCTTCAGAAAGCAGTCATACTTAAACAGCTGTTGGCAAGAGGGAGTATCAGCTAAATTCAGCCCCTCTCCCTTTACCTCCCAACAGATGTTTGGTGAGATTACAGTTCTTTGAAAAGAATTTACTGCATACAGTCTTGTCTACTGGATAAAGGATAAGAGTTGAATGTCTGGTTGTTATGTGTGTAGGCGGCTGGGAACACATGCATATTGTGTCTGCCTGGATTAGTATATGACTGGGATTTATGGGCAAGTAAAGCATAAGAACATAAGAAGAGCCTGCTAGATCAGGCCAGTAGCCCATCTAGTCCAGCGTCCTCTTCTCACAGATGCCTGTGAGAAACCCACAAGCAGGACCTCAGCAGAAAGAGCATATGCCTGTCTTGTGGCAGGTGGTAGACCTCATGGCTAGGAGCCACTGATGTGTACAGGGCAGGAGTGCAGCTAAACTCCGGTCATTAGTAACATTATCTTTCAATTAATAACATAATGGTACTCTTCGTGTTTTCCAAATCCATCCAAAACCATCAAACACTTTTTCCTGTTCTACCTATAGTCCGACAGATAAACATTACTTGCCTGTAAGTACACACACACAGAAAAAACCAACAACTATTTATGAAGTCACACAAAGTATTTTACTAGCAACCCCTCAGTCAGTAGAGTGTGAGACTCTTAATCTCAGGGCAACTCGCACCTCCCTCCCCCACACCTTGGGCAAAAGATTGTACAGGGTTGGACTAGATGATCCTTGAGGTCCCTTCCAACACTACAATTCTATGGTTCTATCCCTCTAGGCGTCAGAGGTCTCTCGAAACAGAGGAGTTTCTCTGTTGACCAGGCCAGGCAACAGTCTTGTAACCGCAATTCGAAATCAGCACCATCATGAGTCTTTACCTCTGGGTATGTATGGCTGCTTTTCAATGAGTTTACATTGTAGCTCTTTATAAGTCTCTCCCCACAGGAAGAAAACAGCATCTTGCGTATTTTTTGTGTATTCTTGTTTTTTCATTGTGATCCTATGCAGAGGAAGAGAGGATGAATGGCTGAAACAAGTCTCTCAGCTCCATTGGAGTGGGTGGGTGCGTCACATCTAGGTTTGCAGAGCAAAAGTAGGGGGCAGGAGAAGGCTTGAGTACCCCCTCCTGCCTGCTGCTTTTCCACTTCAAATCATAGCTTCCCTCCTTCTTTGTTGCAGCTTTTCAGCATTCACTCAGGTTCCTAGATCTACACCTTTTGGTGAACGTTTACTTCAAGCCCTTTATACGCAAGTCACTTCGAACACATGATGAAGTGGGATAAAAGGGCTTTGAATAAATAAACCGCTCCCTTAGGTGAGGCAGCCTGGATGGCTCTAGGAATTTCCAGGTGTTATGTACCGAAGTTCTCACCCTGGGCCAGCAGGGGGATACTGTAGATAGTTTCTACTCAGGTCCATATATGCAAATAAGGGATCGAAAGTGACGTTCAGTGATTGGATAGTTACAGAAAGTTGTTACAATTACGTTGTACTGGAGCTCTATATAAGCAGGCTGGTTGAACCTTTCAGTTCACTTCTGTTCTGACCTGTGAATAAACAAGAGCTGTTTGGAAAATCACTGTGTCATCTGATATGTTCACCCACAACTTAACACCAGGCGTATTTAAAAACCCACCTCCCAAGAAGCAGGCCTTCTTCAGCTGAGCTTTCATTGGCTTGTATCTCTCCACTCCTTTACCTGTTAAACCTGCTTTCCTTCTCCAAGTGTCTTGGAGAAGAGCAAAAGGTTGCAGGAGGGAAGAGTTCCCTGAAGCCTAGAAATTGCCAAGGAACTGCCTGGTGGGTGGCAAATGATGTCAAAAGCATCATTTATTTACACAAGGGAATCCTAGGTTGGATTATAAATCCCTTATTTCCTGGGCAGAAAATGGGATGTACAGTATCCTTTGCATCCATAAGTATGGGCATTCTGGAGTACTCCTATAGGGAGTATTTCTATTTGCACTAGGGAGTGACTATTCTATTACAGTGATATATATGTATCTGTATTGTACATGTGTACGTGAAGGAGCGTCTCCACCCCCAGACACTGAGGTCCAGCTCTGAGGGCCTTCTGGCGGTTCCCTTACTACGAGAAGTGAAGCTTGGTAGTCTCACCCCCCCTGTGGATTGCCCTGCTGGCAGATGTCAAAGAGTTAAACAACCATATAATTTTTTGTAGACTTTTGAAGGCAGCCTTGCTTTAGGAAGTTTTAATGCTTTATTATGCTTTTGTATATACTGGAAGCTGCCCAGAGTGGATGGGGCAACCCAGTCAGATGGGCGGGGTGGTGGTGGTGGTGGGGGGGTGTTCTGCCTTGACTCCTGATAAACAATGTATCTTTTAAAATAGTTTTCATTATTTGTTAAACAAAATTTATTTACTTACTTTACATGTTACCTTTTCTACCAAGGCACCCAAGTGCTTTAATGTTTAAAAATGCTAAAACAACAGAATAAGTCTTTAACTGAAATTTCTATAATGTTTGTGTTCTTTCCCCCGATCCAGCATACAATGATAAAATTGTTGCATTTCTACGCCAGCCCAACATCTTTGAAATGCTGCAGGAGCGTCAGCCAAGTTTGGCAAGAAATCATGCACTCAGGTACAGCTGTAGTTAAATTATTTAATTCTTTTGTTGCATGTAAAATGCGAGGACCCATAGATTGGTAGTAGACTGTGCTTTACGTGCACAAGGTCACAGATTCATTCACTGGCGTCTCCAGTTTAAGCAAGATCTCTGCTATATATAAAGTATCTATATGGAGAATATTGTTGACTACTAATACAGTTATTTTAGCAGCAAAGCATTATGTGCTGAAAAGCAGATTGTAAGCAATGCTTATAACAGCAGAATAACCCCTAGTCATGCGTAGTCTAATAAACCTCTTGTTCCAGTGTATAAATATAATAAAAAAACCCTGGATACTTGAGTCACAACCTGGATACTTGAGCCAAACACAGCCCAACAGCCACATATTATGGTTGGGGCAAGGTGATTAATTATTATCATTTTTATTATTTATTATATTTCTATACCACCCTTCATCCGAGGATCACAGGGCGGTTTACTTTATAAAAACAGAAAATACATAAAATAAAAACAAAACAGTAACTCCCCCCCCCCCCCAAGTTTAAAAGGCCATAGATTGTTTAATTAGCCAAAGGCCTGGGGAAAGAGGAGTGGTTTTGCCTGGCAGCTTCAGTTTGTTGGCTCTTATCCAGTCCATTACTAAGGCAAGACAATGGTCCAGCACATCCGCTGCCACAGATGCAGATGAAAAGGAAAAGTAGAGCTTTGTGCCATCAGCATATTGGTGACAACATACTCCAACAACCCAGATGACTCCACTCAGTGTTTCATGAAGATGTTGAACAGATAGAGTTGAGCCCTGTGGAACCCCACATTGAAGGCTCCATGGGGCTGAAAAGCACCCCCCAAGCATCACCCTCTGGAAACAACCATCCAAGTAGGACCAGAACCACCACAGAAGGGTGCCACCTACCCCTAACTCAGACAACCGCTCCAGAAGGATACTGTGGTTGATGGTATTGAATGCCATTGAGAAGTTGATGAGAATTAACAAGGACACATTTTCCCTGTCTCTCTCCTGACACAGATCATCCTACAGGGCAACCAAGGCAGTTTCTGTGCCAAAACCGGGCCTAAGCTCCCAACTGAAATGGATCTAGCAAACCGGTTTCCTCCAATAGAGCCTTAACACACACACACAACCTCAGAAACTCCATTGTTGCTGTCCTAGACAGGCAGCAAAAGCAGGAGGTTTAGTGAATGGGCTCTCACATGCACATGGTGGAATGAATTGGGATTTTCAGGGAGGCCCTGAGCTGATGGAAGTAGCATTATTTAACTGTCACCTGTCAAGGATGTTAATTTTTGCAAACTCCACTGTGGTCTAAGCTATCAATAAATTCTGTTTTATTACGAATATAACAGATTTTCGTAGTGAGATTTTTTCCCCCACCCCTGCCCAATTTCCTTCACACACACCCCCATTCTCTCATTTTTTTTCTAGCCTTGCTTGCCAATTTGTCTTATTTAGTTCTGAAGACTAGTCAAAAGAGACAACAAGGAATTATGCTTCGCCTTTCTTCCACTCACTGCTCTTCCACTAGCTGATCCCCCACCACCATGGGGGGAAATGTATGTTAGACCCTTGTATCTGAGATAAACAAAGGTCTAGAAACCCAGTAAGAGTAAAAACTGTCGGCAGAGGGAGAGCTCTTGCAGGAGAGTTAGGCACCCTTTCTCTCCAATGCATGCTGCTTTCCATCTGCAAATCACTCTTCCTATTTCAGAACTGGGAAATTGGCTGCTAAGCTAACATTACATGGAATTGCAACATTAAAAGGTGGGCCCTCGGTGATTGCTATTTTGGATACACAATTTTGCTTCAGAAAAAGAAATGAGCCTTATCATCCCCTTGAGATTGCCAGGCTACAGGTGGCAGAGAAGGGGGAAAGCCATGACACACAGAAATATGCCTACTTTCCCCCATTTCTGTGCCCTCCTGTGTCTCCCTGCCACCACCAGTACTGTGAAATTCCATACATGACTTCCAGGTTTTACAAAGCCTTCTACTCCTGTTGCCCCTTCTTTCCTTTTCCTCAAGTATCTTTTTCCTTTACACTTCCTTCAGATTCTTCTTTTTCAACCCCTTTCTCACTCTGTACCTCCTCTTTAGCTTTTGAGCATCTTGCCTCCTTACTGCCTTGGGTTTCCTCCCCATTCTTCAGCCTTCTTTGAAAATTTTCTCACATTTATCTCTAATGCTCACGTGAGGTTTTAATCTCAGACAATCTGACATCATTCCCTTCTCTGACACATTCTGGACTGCAAAGAAAATCCAATGGAATATAAATTGATTTCACTCAAGACATTGATTATAGGATTCAGATTATTTCTCAGCACTAGCTATTTTTATATTGGCTTTTTGAAGAGAAACAGAATTGGTGTTACAGAAACAAGGCACACCTATGTTTTTCTTAGTCCCATTGCAACTTCCTTCTGTGTTGTGCACTTTACAGGGAAAAGATCCACTACATTCGGACAGAAGGTACACATGGGCTTGAGAAGTTGTCCTGTGATGCAGATTTAGTAATACTACTGAGGTAATAAAATTGGCAATAACGGTATACGTTTCATCCTGCTTCTAAGCAGTCCCTTCCAGCTGCTTCCCAGCAATACACACCCCTAACCCGGGGGAATTTCTATGCATGTATCAAGCACAATTGAGAGAATGTCGATGCTGAGTTCCTCGTAAGAGAGGCAAGAACATCTCTAGAATGAATGCAACTTGTAAATTGGCTTTTAAAAAATCTAGATCTACCTCAGAGAAAATGAAAGTATTGGCAAGAGTATGTCTGTATTTCATACTTCTAGGTTATTGTAACCAATATTAGTCATACTCTGAGCGGTGCCGTTGAAATAAATAACATCTACTCTGAGTATTACTCAGTTGGCTATCAACTGATGTCCTCCTTTGATAGTTTTCTGATATAAAAAGGCTTCTCTTGTCCAGTTTTTAGACCTAGGTATGGGGCAACCTGGAGCCTATGCCCAACTCACAGAAAAGGATAGACTGAAAAGGATAGGTCTAAGGGAACCTCAATCATCTCATGACAGTTCAGGGAATGGGGCTCTGGTATTATTTATCATTTGTAGAGCTGACTGAGTAGGAGGAGGAAGTGTGGCAGCACCGACACTTTAGAACTCCCTGCCTACTGATATCAAGGCAGCTGTTTTCACTGTATTCTTTTTGATGCCTGCTGGAGACATTCTTATTTGGTTTAGAAAGTTTGTATGCGTTTTAATCTGTATTGGTCTATTTTATTGTGGTTTTAACTGTATTTTTTAAATTGTATTTGTAATTTTTTAAGTGATAATTTTATTGTTTAATCTTTTTTGAGGCTATTTCCTACAGATTGCGGTTGAATCCTGACAAGACAGAAGTACTGTTTTGGGGTGACAGGGGGTGGACAGCTGTGGGGGACTCCATGGTCCTGAATGGGGTAACCGTGCCCCTAAAGGACCAGGTGTGCAGCCTGGGAGTCATTTTGGACTCACAGTTGTCCATGGAAGCGCAGGTCAATTCTGTGTCCAGGGCAGCTGTCTGCCAGCTCCATCTGGTACGCAGGC
Source organism: Podarcis gaigeae (assembly GCF_964106915.1). Lineage (NCBI taxonomy): Eukaryota > Metazoa > Chordata > Lepidosauria > Squamata > Lacertidae > Podarcis > Podarcis gaigeae. The sequence continues at coordinate 58,862,865 of NC_139688.1, forward strand.
TAAGACCCTATCTGCCCACGGACTGTCTCGCCAGAGTGGTCTGCTTGTTTTGGGGGAGTGACTGCTCAGGGCTAGAGGGGATTTGAAACTCGTAACAACAGATTTTAATCAATAGAATGTTCCCTATTAAAACGTAACAAAGTGGTGGACAAATTAATTATTGTAGTTCACAGATTCCCCAAACTGCATATTTGTGTCCATTTGTCACATGCAAATGAACCAAGCTTCTCCTATTTCTCACCTTGTCAGCCTTTTTGAAGAAGACGTTATGTCTTACATCCCTCTTCAAGCAGCTTTCCATCCTGGCTACAGCTTTTCTCCTCGCTGTTCACCCTGCTCATCACCTCAGAATTCTCCAGGTACAGCACTGGGAAATAATATTATCTGGTCAGATGCTTGTTTCTTGTTTCTCAAAATGTTTTGTGTGATAGAAGAAAGGGGTGGGGGCTACCATGTTGTCTCCCCCTCCCCTTAAGTGGCTATATTTTTATTTCAAGATATGTTGATAGAATTATGTAAACAGAGAATAAAAGTACTTTTGAAGCAATGGAGTGGGGGAGATTCAGCGGGCATTCCATGCATGTGTCCCTTTGGGTGCAAAAAAGCAGATATCCCCCCCACACCCAAACACTTTGTATCTCTACAGGGCAGATACATGAACGATAAATGTACTGCACCCCTCCCCAACCACATCTAGTTTGGCCCTAAAAATCTTAAGGAAACTAACATGGTGAGTATTCTGATGGAAAGAAATCCTTTTGAAGCCCTCCAACAGTCGCACATGCTCCCCTAGGCAATTGCGTGTCAGCTTCCACACATTTGAAACAGGCCATATGTTGTCCCTGTGAAATAAATGTGTAAGGTGCCTTAGCAAATGTTCATTGAAAACATTGCTTGTATGAAGTTGCAACGCTTCTTTAAATGCTGTCTTCTGTTTTCCCCTCCTAAGGCTTGCAGCGGGCCAGTGCAAGAGCCCCCTCTCCTTACAGGAGAGATTTTGAAGCCAAGCTTCGCAACTTTTACCGAAAACTAGAAGCCAAAGGATTTGGTCAGGGACCAGGTAAAATTAAGTAAGTGTGTGTTATTGAACCCTTTCTATTATTTTCCTGAGGACAAGTAAAAAGGGGGGAGGGGCCCTGTTGGGAATGTTTACAGTTTAAATGGCAGAGACAAATCAAGAACAGGAAACAAAGGAAAGCGCTTATGATCTTTGAGCATTCAGGATGGGTAGGTTGGGGCATAGGAAGCAAGAAAAATCTCCCCCTCATCATGTGTCATCTAGGGGGGAATGCTAGTGGTGTGTTACTGGTATGTTGGTGATTTGTGGTCCATTGTTCTGAACGTAGGCAGTTTCTGATCACAAGAGATCACAGAGCTACTAGTTAACTGGGGTGAGGAAAGCAGGGAGGGCTTTCTAGCCCAACATACCAGACAGACATTCCCTGGACAGTCCTGTTTCTGGCAATTGTGCAGCTGAAGCACATGTGCTAAGAGAAAATGCTGCTGCTGCTGCTGCCTTTTACTCAAAACATTCACTCAAAATTGTGCAACCAGGCAAGATTTCTAATCCATAAAAAGTCTAATAACAAGTCCAGAAGTTAAATACATGTTGTATATAGATGCTGTGTATGTTGACTTTCATCGCTGATACTTGGACCAAACTACAACATTACATGTAAGTAAGGAAAATTGATTGTGTTTAAAGCTGTTTCTCCCTGGGAGTAGCTCTATCCATGGAGACAGGATTTTCAGCATAAGAACATAAGAATAGTCTTTCGGATCAGGCTGTTCCCACAGCATCCATTTCTCCCATGCTTTCTACGCATAGGTCCAAGCAGTTTTCTGTTTGCCCTGCTACTTTCCGCAGGCAAACCCTCTCTTTAATGCTGAATTAGAACAAACATCAATCTGCCGAAAACTCAACTGACGTTTGCTACAGTTGAGCAGTGAAAGGAGGGTTTCCCTGGGGGGAAGTGGTGGGACAAGCGGAAGTTTGGATGAACCATCACTGCTCCTGGGGGAGTGAGTTCCACAGTTTTAGTATGCAGGGGCAGAGGAAGGGGGGGGAGCGGTCCACCCCGGGTGTGAAGAAGGACCTTCTTTTATCTGTCCTGAATCTTCCATAGAAGTAGAAGGTCTCCTGCAAGGTGTCAGGCAGTGTTCAATAATAAATACATTCCAGAGCCCCATAGAGAACACCCTGTTGGGAAAATATTTATCTGAGTGTTTCTTGTTCTTTTAATTTTGATTTTATGTAATTGTTGCATGTCATATCTTCTAATGTAAACAAAGATATATCTTGTGTTTTATTTCTGTGTTTTATTTCTGACTATCGGTCGAATAAAGGAAATTGATTGAAGATATATCTCAATGCAACCATGTTAAGCAGTATAAAGATGAAAATGAATAAAAACTATGTTACCAAAAGAGAGAAAGAAAGCTCTGCTGGGGAGGAATAGTACTCAAAAGATGATAGGCATGAAAAGATTTAAACTCTCCTTCTCCCCGATTATTCAGTACAAATTGCCCCTCTCAAATCTGCTTTTCCCTATGAGAAAGGAGCTTTTGTGGCTTAAAGACATGCATTGCTTAACATGCTTTCTGAATATTTTGAGATCTGACCTCTATAATTTTCTGATGCTGGGCTGTGCAATTCACATTCTGAGTGGTTTGGCAGCAGACTTGCCTATCTATACCCTTTTCCAAGGGATAGTCAGAAATATGCAATGCCTCAGCCTTGAAAGTTCAGCCTGGCTTCTGTCCCAAACCACTTTCATAGCTTTGAAAACTAAACAATTAAACCTAGACGAGTGTCATGGGCAGAATATGCTACCCTGAGCCAGGAGAAGCCCTAATTGCTGATTACTTGCTCATGCCATCTGATCTTGCTATGCAGGTTCAAGGGGTGAATCCAGAAAAGGGTAATGTTCCGTTCCTAAAAGGGCTGCATTGATTGAAATATTATTGAACACTTGAGTGCTTCTATTGAAGGGGAGCTGAAAAGAATGTGAAATTAGACCATTCCAATTCTGTATTTTAAAATAAGCATTTCCTATACATGTCAAATTATTTGGATACTTTTCTAAAACCTTTCTCCTTACCTAATACATTTATATGTTGAAGGTTGTAGGCATACTATGGGACATGTTCAGGCATTGCAATCTGGGAAGACATTTCAGCTTGATATGATATGAATATTAAAGAATCTTGCATACCTCTGTTATCAGCTGAAACACTGTACTTATTCTGGAGCCATGGTAGATTGAAAAGAGCCAGTGTGGTGTAGTGGTTCTAACTACTCTAGTGCTGGACTAGGACCTGGGAGACCAGGGTTCAAATCCCCCACTCGGCCATAAAGTTCACTGAGTGACCTTGATTCCAGTCACTGCCTCTTGGCTTAACCTACCTCACAGGGTTGTTGTTGTGATTAAATAATGACGGGGGGGGGGCAACCATGTATGCCAGCTTGAGCTCCTTGGTCAAAAAAAGGGTAGGATGTGAATGCAATAAATGATAAAATCAATATCAGTCGCCTAAAGGCCTCCTTCTACAGTAGGTGCTGGCACAGCCCCTCATAATCAGGTGGGCTAATGAAAAGCCCAACATACAAAGCCCATACGCCTCAACATTCCTCAGATGAAAATAGGGACACTTCTCAATCCCTCCTTGACCCCCTTGACCCCCACCCCTGAGCATTTCCTAGAAGAAGAAGGGCGGGTGTCACCACTACTACTCAAATGGGACACAGCACACGCTCCACCATCCTGAGAAAATTCTTTAATCCCAATCTTATTTTATTATTTGGTAGATTTACAAAAAGAAAAACATACACCAATACAAATAAAATTTAGAAAGCAGCAGGATTAAATGCAGACACACAAAGCATAAAAAAGACTCCTTGTGCTCTGCTCTGCTCCCCCTTCTTTTCTTTAAAAAAAATATATTTTAGGTTTCAAAAGTTTACAAATTTGATACATATTTTCCCAATTCACATTCATTTCAGATTTGACTCCCCCTCCAACACTCCATTGTTTTCCCTTATTTTATAAAATTGCTGCATATTATGATTATTCTATGTTATATATATTATCCAGCACATATTTTACTGCTGTACTTCATTCAGATCCGACCTGTGTCTTTACATGTTTACAATAATTCTTTAAATATTCAACAAAGGGTTTCCAGTACTCCTTATAGTCTGCATCTTCTTGATCTCTATTTGTTATAGATTTGCCAAATAGGCATACAGTGGTGCCCCGCAAGACGAATGCCTCGCAAGACGGAAAACTCGCTAGACGAAAGAGTTTTCCGTTTTGGAGGTGCTTCGCAAAACGAATTTCCTATGGGCTTGCTTCGCAAGACATGTCTTGCGAGTTCCTGCAGGTTTTTTTTCCTCCCCCCCCCTTTTTTCTAAGCCACTAAGCCGCTTATCCGATAAGCTGATAAGCCGCTAAAAGCCGCTAATAGCGCTAATCCGCTAAGCCGTCAATGGGCTTGCTTCGCAAGACAAAAAAACCGCTAGACGAAGAGACTAGCAGAACGGATTCTTTTCGTCTTGCGAGGCACCACTGTATTCAGTCAGTTTTGACTGCCACTCTTCTTTCGCTCTGCTCCCCTTTCTTCCCACCCTGCACTCTGCCTGCCCCTCAGAGCCAGAGCATCACCCAGGGCTGGGCCTTAGTGGTGGCAGCCTCTGCTTGGCAGCTCTCCTGCAGCCACTATGAGCTGCCCAAGGGAGGAGGCCAGCAGCAGAGGCCATGGAGAGGCAACAGGATGCTCCCTCACAGCAGCTACTGCCACCATCGCTCAGGACAAGCGCTGGCTCACCCTCCTCCCCAAGCTTAGCACTGGTGGTGCTGGTAGGGGAATAGGGACATTCTGGCATTGAATCTGAAGCTGGGATGGCTTTCATAATTCCAGGAGTGTCCCTGGAAAATTGGGGCACTTGGAGGGTATGGAGTCCCCAATGTCCTCATATGCCAATAAAACTAGGAATGAAACCAGCTGAAAATCTGTTCTGATATTTTGATCCCTGCTTCTAATGTTTACAGTTCTGTATGTTGCAATTTTTTAAGCCTCTTTAGGACCCAGATGTGGTGAAAAATGGGCCTTACTTTTTAAATATATAACATCAACCCAGGTGTGGTTATTAGCATCTCTCTGGAGCAAGCACAGTGATATCAGTTTTATTTGGTCATTGCTAATTTCCCCAAGCAAGACATACTCGCTTGTGAGCATAATTATATACTAACTTTGTGGTATAATTCAAAATGGTCATAGCAGTGTGTCTGCATGCAATTATCTCCAGTAAAGATCCTGAGTAGTATTGATTATTCCCCAAATTAGCATTTAGTATGTGTTTGTGTATGTGCGTGTAATTTGGTAAGCTTACCTTTAACTGAACTGAGTTGAATTTCTCCCCCACAATGAATTATGCAGAAAACTGCACACTTCTCACACACTTTTCACATTGGTTCTCTGCAAAGAACTTTTGCTATGACATCTGAATTGAGCCACTGTCTGCCCATTTTTATTCCCATGGAACTTTTTAATGATGAAAAATAATGGGTCAAATGGGTTTTTACTGTTTCATGTTTGTTCTTCACAAACTGATAAGGTATGATAATAACTATCTGTGACCAATGTTTACAAAATAATAATTTTAAAATTCCAGCAGTCCCAATTTTAACTTTTTGGCTGTCTTTCCTCTACCTCATTGTAGGTTAATAATACGGCGCGACCACCTGCTGGAAGGCACTTTTAATCAGGTGATGGCTTACTCTCGGAAAGAGCTCCAAAGAAACAAACTCTACGTCACATTTGTTGGAGAGGAAGGGTAGGTGCTGAGAAGTCTGAACCCCTGATATGCTAAGCCCCATGGCTGAAACAAGTTTGTTTTCTGCAGTTCTGTATGCACTGAACTTCATATGAAATATGGCACCCAATACAGCTGGCACAGAATTAGAATTTTTTAAAAGTCCACTTTCTAGTGTTCATCATTCTAGACACATTGGAAGTAGTCAGCCCAGTTCAGAAAACAGCAGAAGTGTTAGAGTTCCAGGGCATGCATGGTTCTTCTATGCCAGCAATAGCTCCCCTGTTTCTTCCTTTCCAATTACATAGTGGAAACAAACAAAATCTATACAGCTTTGTGGCAGTATCACTGCTTTAAAAAAATTTTGGAATCAGGTTTTATGAATTGTGAAGCCATATAAATAGCCACAAATGGAAAGTTTACAGATTAATAGTTCTGAGTTCCCTGTTGTTTGTACTGTTTATTTAGAAACAGAATGTTAGGTTGGATAGGGATACACTCCAGTATTTTATCTGAATAGATTTACAATCTTCTCACAACACAGATTGAAAGTAATAAGTACCTGCATAGGCTTGATTAGGAGACAACAGCACCTTGTGTCATGAAACGTGTATGAATTGTAAAAGTGTTTGTCCTGTGTGGGTTTTTTCCAGCTTGGACTACAGCGGCCCATCCCGAGAGTTCTTCTTCCTTTTGTCTCAGGAGCTCTTCAATCCATACTATGGCCTCTTTGAGTATTCAGCCAATGACACTTACACAGTACAGATCAGCCCCATGTCAGCATTTGTAGAAAACCACCTGGAATGGTAAGCTTCCTGTTTAGGTGCTATTTGTAACAGTAATTTTAGTTTGTGGGACATCGTATCCAATGAAATGGGTGTCGCAAGACACTAGACAGGTGCAAAGACTTGTGGGAAGCAGGCTGGACTCCCTCAGTTTTTCCTCCCGTCTAGACACAGACAGTACGTTCCTCCTGGCTCTCCTGTCTAAGCTAAGTTTTTTACTAGTTTCTGAACCCTCTTTTTTTCTTTAGATTTCCCTTTTCTTAAGCCATGGTTTCAGATCATGTTTTATTAACTTCTGCTTAGAATGAACCACAGTTCCCTGACCTATGAGTGTGTGTGTGTGTGTGTGTCTTTGTAATATACATATAAAATAACATGTACACCTAAACATCTTTGTATTTTCCACAAGCACCACAAGGTGGTGCTATGTTCAGGCCCTTTCCTTCCTGTTATACTTTTCAGTTCTTGTCATGGGTGAGGTTTCCTCTCCCCACAAAGTCTAAAAATCTTTCTGAAAAGTTCCTAAAAGAAGCCCCCCCCCCAAAAAAAAAACTGCCCGATGAGGACTACCATGATTAGTGGGCAAAAAATGTTGACTGGCTGTTGTGGGAAGAAAGATGGGGTCTGCATTGAACCGAATGGCTAGAAACCAGAACAAGAGATGGCAAGATTTTGTCGCAGGTCTCACTTGTTCCTTTTATTTCCAACGTTCAGGAGTGAGGGTTCATCCCCATGTACTGTAGCTGAAAGAGTACCATCCACTTACAAGAGGGAGATTTGCAGGGGGAACCCAATATTTGCAGAAGCGGAAAAAAGCTTTAGGGGGAAGCCCAAGGAGTGCCCCCCTCCCCAGGACTGAGTGTGCTCAGTGGCGATAGAGTGCTGACTGGCTGGGTGGGGGAGTTTCCCTCAAGCTGCTCTCATGCCCCATCAGTCACTGCAATGTGTGTCTGCAGTGCCTAAACCACCAAAGTCGTAACGATTGCTATGAGATAGGCAAAGCCACAAGGCAAGAGCCAATTTTCCACATGACAAAATTTTTGCCTGGCCCCGAATACAGCGACCTACAATGTCCATAGCAAGGTCTAGAGCAGAATATAAGGGAGGGAGAAGTGGGAGATCCGGCAAGAAAGTGGATGATAAGGTTGAGGGTGGCTCTTATATACCCCTGGAATGGACCCAAGCGAAACCTGCGGGCACAGTTGGGCCTGTGCCCTGGGCTTTGCCAGCCCCCTAGCCTGCTGGTGATAGCCTACCCGCAAATTGGCCTATCAGCCACAGCCTTCAAGGTAGGCTGTAAGCCTCTGGTGGCCAATGGTTGCCGCCTGAAAGATGCCCTGTCGCCACATTGCATCAGGAGGGCAACACCAGCCCGCAACACTGCTGGACGAGGTAAGGGCAAGCATACTTGTGGTAGTGGGGTCAGGACTAGAGGGGATCAAGAAATTCTGGACTGACTGCAGGTCCAGTCCTGCCAGTGACTCTCATTGCTCCCTCAACAATAGTAAGGCAACAGAAACAACCTTGCTCAACAATGCATAGCCATTATGTAGGCACCTTTCTCAGTTCATGATAGGAAACTCCATGCAGGCACAACTGTGGAGCACAATTGTAAGCTATAGTGTATACATAATTTCAGGGCAAAGGGGCTTGCTCCACAATAAGAAGCTTTAGTTCAGGCAGGGAAAATTATTACGATCTGGTTAATGTTGAACATCAACAGTATTACTCATATGTAGGAAAGTGCCCTGCCCCTGCAAGCACAGAAGAACTCATAGCGTGCAGAGATAAGTTCTCTGCTTCCCTGTCACAGCCAATATTTGGTCCCATGCCAAGTGCTCACACTGCTACAGAAGGCTTAGGTGGGGCTTCCTTCTGTTCCTATCCTCACCCTACTTTTTGAGGTGATTCCTATTGCAATCCCACCTTCATCTTGGGGCAGGAAGGTTAAGAGGAATGAAGGACTTTGAGAGGCTTGGAAGAAAATCCCCTGGAGCGCATGAGATAGAGATTGTTGAACAGCAACCATGTGTTACAGAGCTGCAGGAGAGGTGGGGAGAAAGGAGGTGGTGCCAAGCAGCAATCTTCTTTCTTTTTAAAAAAGACTCACTTTTTTTAAAGCAGCCAGTGAGACAGAAATGAACATTTACAGAAAATTAACACCAGAAGCTAACAGTGTTATCATTCTGGGTCAGTATAACAGATTCATCCAGTGTTTTATCACAGTAGGCTATTAATCCTTCTCTTTATCATACTGGTCTGCTTTGTTGCAGAGATGAACAGGGAGCGCTTTTAAAAATAAATTTTTATTCCTGTTTACTGGCTGTACCTAAGAACTTTCCCAGGGAATTCACTATTTGTGGCATAAAAAGAATACAACATTGAATAACGTATCATTGAGAGAGTCTTTTGTCATTAAGGATGCAATGCTATGGCTGTTTTCCTGGGAGTAAGCCCTCAAAGTACTGTAGAGTTCTGTGGACTATTAAGGCCACAATACAAAGCACAGTTATCTGGGACCAAGTTCCACTGAATGTAATAAGATTCAGTTCTGATTAAACATGCATAGTACCAGGCTGTGCGTCTGTGTAAACGGAATGGTCTGAAAGACTTGTGTACAATTGGCTGATGAAGGAGCGCATAGGAAATTGTAAGTGCTGAAGGATTAGCATTATGGAAGAAAGGAAGCAGGTGTGCGCAGAGAACTTTTTGGCTGGATTAAAGGTGTCAACAGGCAGTCACAGCTAAGTAGCATTTGTACTCATTAACCTTCCCTGCCCTCCCTTGCTCATTTTCCCTCTTGCCCCTGGTAGTTCAGGTGCTTGAGTAGCCAGCTTTTTAGTAGCTCTGCTCTTCTGCCTTTAAGAACAGCCTTACACACAGAAGCATAGCAGGGAAAGTTATTCCTCACTTGGTGATAAAATAAAAAAAAATCCTTCCAGTAGCACCTTAAAGACCAACTAAGTTAGTTCTTGGTATGAGCTTTCGTGTGCATGCACACTTCTTCAGATACCTTCTTCAGATTACCTATCTGTAATTGGTGATAAAATGATAGGGAAAACTTCACCTGCAGTATTTCTGCATGGCAGGCTGGATGTTGTTAGAGCTACTGTAGCAGAGCCACAGCGAGGGGCGGGCAGAGATTGGTAGTTGTCCTTGTAGGAGTTAGCAGGAGTGAAATGCGAAGTAAGCCAGCAGCCAAATAGCACCATGCCATCTATTTATTTTGCCTGGTGATAAAAGTGCACTTTTGTCATTGACAGCAATAATAGTTGCAGAGTTTCTTCCTGTCTTAAGCAACACAACCTTTATCTATAAAGCTGCTAACCTACTTCAGTTATGAACAGAAATAAGGGACGGGATCTACCTTAATAAACAGAAAGACCAGGATTGGTCCTCATAAATACATAAGAAAATCCCTCTTGGATCAGGTCAAGGGTTTCATTTAGTCCAGCCTCTTTTCCCCACCCCACCCCCAACAGTGGTCATTCAGATGCCCCAGGAAATCTTCAAACAAGACATGAAGGCAATAGCCATCCTGCATGGTTTGTCCAAAGTATCTGGTATTCAGGTATACTGCCTTTGGCCTTGAAGGTTTCCTTTAGCTACAATATGTATTAGCCCCCAATAGACTTATCCTCTGTGAATTTTGCTTGTTATATGTAAGGATCATACATCTGGGTTTTCACTGTGCATATATGTACCCAGGATATTATTCAACTTTCCAACATATATAGATGCAGGATCATCACTCATTGGGATTTACTTCTTCTTCTTCTTCTTCTTCTTCTTATTATTATTATTATTATTATTATTTGATTACGTGTATCCCGCACATCTGGCAGCTCCCAACAGAATATTAAAAACATGATAAAATATCAAACATTAAAAACCTCCCTAAACAGGAGATTTATGTTTGCCTACAGTGCCTCTGTAGAGAAATGCGGTAGCATGTGAACCAGTTCTTACATATCACATCCCTGCTCCCGATTTTCTTCTCCTTCTGCTAGAATTCACCTCCCCCAAACATTCCACTTGTATAGTTAGGAAGATAAACAAGAGTCAAGTTTAACTGAAGTATTTGCCCTCCAGGTAGGATTTGAATTAATTCTGTTTGTTCTTCTATATAAGTTTTATTTTACCTGAAAATCACACCTCACCAAACTATCTCATATTTCAATTCCTTGAGAGAAACATCTCATGTCATGTAGATTTTGTCAAAAATTCATTATCCTTTTTAAATAATGCAGTGCATTTTTAAACTATTTCTATTTTAAAACACACCCTTTCAAAGGGAAATGCTTTATTTTAAAGTTAGCACAGGGACAAAGGCCCTGGTTTTGTGTTACTGGAACATCCAATGAAAGGGCTGCTACCTTCTTTTTTAAGATTCCTGTGTCTTTAATAGCTGCATGGTAATGAAAAAAATCACTGGGTAAAAGCTAGTTTGGTGCAGTGGTTAGAATGTCAGACTAAGACTTGGGAGACCAGGGTTCAAATCTCCACTCTGCCGGAAACTCTCTTGGTGGCTTTGGGTCAGCCTAACCTACCTCATATTGGGACGCAGGTGGCGCTGTGGGTTAAAGCCTCAGCGCCTAGGACCTGCCGATCGAAAGGTCGGCGGTTCGAATCCCTGCGGCGGGGTGCGCTCCCGCTGCTCGGTCCCAGCGCCTGCCAACCTAGCAGTTCGAAAGCACCTCCGGGTGCAAGTAGATAAATAGGGACCGCTTACTAGCGGGAAGGTAAACGGCGTTTCCGTGTGCGGCTCTGGCTCGCCAGAGCAGCGATGTCACGCTGGCCACGTGACCCGGAAGTGTCTCCGGACAGCGCTGGCCCCTGGCCTCTTAAAGTGAGATGGGCGCACAACCCCAGAGTCTGTCAAGACTGGCCCGTACGGGCAGGGGTACCTTTACTTTACCTAACCTACCTCATAGAGATGTTGTTGTGAGGTAAGAACCTTGCACACTGTTTCTGGCATAGTCATACATTCTTTGCTTGTTAAATTGCTGCTTTATCTTATATGCATACTATATAGAGTTCATTCATATGTTATCAGCAGTGGTCTGCTGTGATGAAGCTGCCCCCACACCACTGCTAAGATGGTTAGCAGTAACACGGTTGTATGCATGGCACCCTCCACACAAGCATCACCCTACCCAAGGGAACAACAACGCAGGCGTGAGAAGCAACCGCATCACTTTGCATGTGGCAATAGTGTGGGAGTGGCCCTGTCAAAGCAGCTCCAGTCCCTCTATAGGCTAATGGGTGCTTTCCAGTGTTGCACTGGAATACTTCAAACAGACCCATTGAAACATAATTCAGTGGGTCTTCTCTTTGACTTAATTGGCTGTCGCCCAGTATACATACTAAGCCCCCGAGTCTCCGTCAGCAGAAAAGACTCCAATCTCACAATAGCCATTCTTGTTTTTTGACAGACCTTCCAGATGTGATATTTAGATGGTGCAATCTAAGCTCAGCAAGGCATTATTTATTAATCTGGTTTACATTGTCTTATTACAGAAAACACTCACCTAATACAAACAGAATCCAAGCATATAATTTGATTGGATTACATCCAACTGCATAGGAATCCATAATGGATTACTTGCCCTGCATTAACTAATTTCTCTTTACTTTTCTCAACTATACATACAGATGAAAAAGCAAAAGCAAATTAAAAGAAACTATCACCTTAGCTGAAAACATAGTTATTATAATAGTAATACTATTATCAGAGCTGAAATTGGATAGAGTCTAACAGGCAAGAGATTTCAATATGCCCAAACCTCTTCTGCAGGAAGGCTGCTGATAAAGAAGGAACGTTGTTCCTTCAAGAACCATCAAATGGAGAGGATTAGAAGGCTGTCCATATGTCAGTTTTTTTAAATAATCATGACTAATTTACTGGGAAGTCTTACGGAAACAAATAGGATCATGAGAGTGTACTTCCATTGCAGGCATCTGAGTTCTTTGAAAGTTGCTACAGCTTCTCTATCTACCTCTGCCCTTGATCCATAGTAAAAGAGTGGGGTGTTTCTCATGTTTCTACATTGCTACAATACCTATTGTAATTGCTGAGACAGATCTTTTACCCAATCTGATTTATATTTTTAACTTGTAGCATCTGGCTTTCATTGTGCAAGTTTCTAACCTTGCTCAGCCTCCTGCCATTCCTGTGTAATTCTCTCCCTCGGCTTCTCAACACATTGCACTGCCACAAAAATGAAATGAAGCAATTTTTCAAGCATACTGAACATTGGCCTTTTGTCTTGGGTGTGGAAACACCTGTAAGAGTCATATAACCCCATCATGTGTTAATGGTCACTGGAACAACATAAGCGCCTTCTCTGAAATGGAGAGAATTTAGAGTTAGCTCCAACTAGATTACAAAGGGCCGCAGGAGTCCAAAGCATGACATTTGTCCCAAGTGCATAAACTGCGCTCCTGAGTTATCCCCACAAGGATACAGTTGCCTGATAAGGAGAAATGATGCTTTAATAAGATCAGTGTTTTTCTTTTTTTAAAAAAAAAAAAAACTAGCTTGGCCTCAATCACTCTCTATTTCAAATCCTTGGGGTGGGTCACACATGATACCCTCCATGTATGAATGAGCTATCGCAGGTCTAGTAGCCACATATACAATTTTGATATCACTTCACATCCTTTTCTACACACTACTTTTCAATAAAGTAAGTTCAAACATATTGTGTTGACATCAAGTATTCTAGCAATGATACTAGTGCACCATACTTGTGTGGAGTGGATGCAAAACAGGATCAGAACGAAGCTGCTCTGGGACCAAATTCCTTCAATTATTTTCAAAATCGCTCAACCCAGTTTTGTGTTTGAGAAGGGAATTCATTTAGGTTGATTTTTTTTGGGGGGGGGGGGTGTTAAAAAAAGCTAAACCAAGCTGTGGATTAGCTCCTAATAGCACAGCAGCAACAGGAGCAGAGCAGCGAAATGACTACATTTCCTAGTGTGCCAGCATGCTTGCTTGTCCACGCCTAGCCATAATTTGACTTAGTTGTATATGCGAATGAGACTACAGGAGAATATGCTCCATGTTCTTGTCTCCTGAAGAACACATCATTTACACACCATTTATTGTGCATTCTTCCTGCGGCAGGTTCCGCTTCAGTGGCCGTATCCTTGGCCTGGCTCTTATTCATCAGTACCTTCTTGACGCCTTCTTCACAAGGCCATTCTACAAAGCACTGTTGAGACTGTGAGTATTTTGCACATCATGGTAGATGCTGATCCAAAACTGCATCTCCCCCCTTTTGGGGGTGGATGGGGAATTAAATAATTTGGAAAGCATTTTTTTAATCAAGCCTATTGTTAGCACTTGATAGAAAAATGTTGCAATCCTGTCCATGCATGCCTGTTAGTAAGCCCCATTGAATATTGCGAAGATGCATAGACTGGGACTGCATAACTGCAGTCCTACTGTAAGGCACTGGATGATGCTCCCACCTGCAATATTTCAGGTGAAGCAAGAGACAAGCAGTGCAGATGGGGGGGCAGGGCTTCAGCATCCCAGAGTACCCTCACCCTCATGCCTTGTAGCAGCCATGCAGGGGGCAGGGGCACGTGAGAGGGAGGAATGCCAACAGATAAGAGCAGAAACAAGCACAAGCCCAGCAACACTCACAACAAAATAGCTCTGTTGCTGCCTGCTATTTCAGTGCAACTGCTGATTTTGACTGTGGATACTGCTGATCTCCATTGCATACTTTTTAAAATCATATGTGTAATCCCTGTTGCTCCAAAATGTACTGTTGCAAATGCCATTGAAAAGCATTCAGATTGAGTTCACGTAACACTGAGTCATTTGTAGCAGAGCTCCAAAAGGAGATTGCTTGCTGTTCAGTAGAAAATAGTTTACTTGTCCTTGTAATAGTGGTGGGACCTTATAGTACGTATCTAAGATTACATTTTAGGTTATTATTTTATGGGTAAGAACCAAACACAATTGTTTATCATGATGAACCTGAATTTGCTGTCCTTGCATAAACTTGCAAACCCTGGGCAGGTAAAAGGGTTTCAGTCACAATTATTATTATTATCATTTATTAAATTGTTATACTGCCCTATACCTGCAGATCTAAGGGTGGTTCACAGGATAAAATCACAATATGAAAACACAAAATACATAATCAAAATAAAAACAAGACTAACCCAATAACCCCCCAACACATTTTTAAAGGGCATTGAATGTCAGTCAGCCAAAGCTCTTGTTAAAGAGGAATGTTTTTGCCTGGCGCCTAAAGGTGTATAATCAGGAGGAATTCCCTGAGGAGAGCATTCCACAGACAGGAAGCCACTGCAGAAAAGGCCCATTCTCATGTTGCCACCCTCTGAACCTCTCGCTGAGGAGGCACATGCAGAAGGGCCTCAGAAGATGATCTCAGGGTCCAGGTAGGTTCATATGGAAAGAGGCAGAACATCTATATTGTTCGCTTTGTGGTTGAAGCACTTTGAATTTGCCTCTTTCAAAGAAAATCTATATAACAGAGTTTGATGTAAGACCAAACAGCATTTGCTTTGTCAGAAAAGGGCAGTAGTAGCTGTGATCCAAAATGGTGGAATCAGGTGCACAAGCAAACCTTCTCTATTGTCAGCATATTACAGGGAACAAACTATACGTGTTTGTGGCACCCCATCCACCATAGCCAGAAAAACATAAAAGCCCTGCTAGGTCAAGCCATTGGCTGACATAGCCCAGCAACATGTTTCCAAGAGTGGCCAGACTGTGGAAGAAGCCCAGAACAGATTTTCTCTGGCATCTGATATTTAAAAGTATACTATCTCTGAAGACAGACGTTTTAGCTATTTTAGCTATCATGGCTAGTAGCCACTGATGAATCCATTCAGCTGGGAACTTTTGTTCATGCTAGACTTTGAACTGCAGCCACTTTTGTGCAATAAGCCATCTCTGTAGAAGCCAGAAGGTGGTGGTATGATCTGTGTTCTATTGTACAATCAGGCCATGTGATCTAAGCGACTTGGAGTACCTGGATGAAGAGTTCCATCAAAGTTTACAGTGGATGAAGGACAACAACATCACTGATATTCTGGACCTCACTTTCACAGTTAATGAGGAAGTGTTTGGACAGGTAAGCAATTATATGTATGTGATAAACTACCAGAGATTTGGAAAATAGGGTGAAGCAGGTATATTCAGGCTGGAAGACCACAATCACTTGGACAAAATGAGTCGCTGTTGGTGCAACATAAAAGGAATAAGAGACTGAGAGCTGAATAAGCGAGAGTTGGAAAATAAGAGATGGCACAAAACTGGTTGGCAACACATCAGCAGAGCTGGTGATATTGGAGGAAATAGGAAGTTCATAGAATTGCAGAGTTTGAAGGGACTTTGAGGGTCATCTAGTCCAATCCCCTGCAATTCAGTTGCCTGAGTTGAGCAAAAAACCCATATTCAAACCAAAAGGGCAAAAGAAGGTTGAGAATCCTGAGTTTCAATAAGGTACATTTGCACCACAGAGGCAGTTCAGAGCAATGTCAAGTGAGAGAAAGTAGTACTGCTGCATTGACACCATTAGCTTAAATGGAGTCCTTCTCTCCGCCCAGGGACCATAGCCTTCCTCCAATTATGCTCTCCTTCTTTCAATGAGTTCAGGATGGCAGAAGTGGGAGTTACTGCACTTTTATCTTCACAATAGCCCTGTGAGGTAATTAAGTCATCCAGTGAATTTCATGGGGAAATGTGGACTTTCAAGCAACCAGCAGATATTTCAAAAACAAATTCAGGATGATGACCACAAATACAGAGATTACAGAGGGTTTGTTTTACCACTGAAAGTTAACCATTGTCGCACACACACCCTTTGTGGTGTAAAAGCACTGATTGTGATAACCCATATATGCAAATACCAATCTGGAATATGTAAAAAAAATATTTGTCATTTTGCAGGCACCCATTTGTATGCTACCCTTCACCCCACTTTATCCTCACAATAAGGAGGCTAAACTGAATGGCCCCCAGATCACCTAGTCAGTTTCATAGTTGAACAAGGATTTGAACCCAGGCCTTCTTAGTTCATGTCCATTACAACACTGTGGCAGCTCACAAAGCCACAACAAAACAACACTGTTTGATATTGTGCCATAAAAATACTAAGAAGTTAATATAAAACAGCATAATACAGAAAATAATAAAAAGGGGTATTAACCATACATTGATAGAAAACTCTTGTTCTGCAGTCTGTATTTGAATTTTGAAATGTGTTACTATGGTTCCTTTTACTCTGCTGCTCAGTGTTTATTTTTGTTGATTAATTTGTTTGCTAGGTAACAGAAAGGGAGTTGAAATCAGGAGGTGCAAATACACAGGTGACTGAAAAGAATAAGAAGGAGTACATTGAAAGGATGGTGAAGTGGCGAGTGGAAAGAGGTGTGGTTCAGCAAACGGAGGCCCTGGTCCGTGGCTTCTATGAAGTAAGTACCAAAGAGGGGCAGCATCCTTGTCAGTCACAGGCACAAAGACATTCTGGCCAGAGAAATAAATAACAAAAAGAGTGGCTTTCCTCATGGAATATTAATAGGGAACATCTGTATTAGTTGAATGTGCATGGTAATGACTAACCAGTATTTGAGCATGCACAGTGTTATTGCAAACTGTTGTTGACCATTGCACAGTATTACAGAAGGTCAGTTTGCACAGATCGCAGATATAGCTTAAAAGGTAAAGTGTATTGTGGCGGGATTTGTGGCTGTGTCCATTTTTCATAGAATGATTAATATGTCTGAGGATTTATTAATTTTTCACTCCAAGGAATGTAATCCTCAAACTGTTCCCTATGCTTTCAGTTGTAGGTGTGGGAAAAATTGAAGCTACAGATATCATGGGATAAAATTGCTTGCTGGTTAAGGTTGATCATTAATATTGCTTTGTAAAAGCAGAGTAGCAGGAAAAGTGCAGTTCAACACACTAGCCCTGACCTAGCCCAGATTTCACACAACTAGTTGCACACAAGAACGTGTGACCCCTTCCACATCAAATGTTGCTGCCATTGCAGTGTAGGTGTGCCCTGAGATGTCTTTCATCTTACGCACATATATCTTTGTGCTGGAACATTGTATGACTATTCTCATTCTTTCTCTTCTATTTACATCTTATATTTTTACTGGTCAGCATTGTATATAGCGAAAAAAATCTGCAAAATTTATTTAGCAATATCTGATCATCATAACCACCCAGAGGACTTAGTTAATTGGCCATTATTACAAATGTTAAAAGTAAATAAATATGCCTTTGTTGATGTAGTACATTAGGGGGATTGGGAAATACTACATGAATAAGTTGATAATGTTGTTGGGGCGGGGAAGCTGTAGGTAACTTAGGTCACTTCAAGATGATCTGTTTAATGAACATTCATCCTGACTTGTTTGTGAGGAGATTGGACAACCTTGCATCAATAAAGCATTGGTCCACACTTTCCAGTCCATTTCCTCATTGATTTCCTTATTACAAAACGTTTGATCTTTTGAGGAAGCAGGCTTGTTTCACAGGAGCTCCAAATCAACTCTAATTGTTCAGCCTGAATTTGTTAGTAAAGGGGGAAACTTGGTTCAAATCCTCATTGCCCAGAATGTAGTTGGCAGATATCTGCCAACATGTTTTAGCCTGCCTAAGAGCAGTCATGCCTGCATGTGGTTTTTCACATTGACAAGGCTTTGTATGTGTTCAACTTCCACTGTGGTTTGTCTTTCAGGTTGTAGACTCAAGGCTTGTCTCTGTTTTCGACGCTAGAGAGCTAGAATTGGTGATAGCTGGCACTGCGGAAATAGACCTCAATGACTGGCGCAACAACACAGAATATCGGGGTGGTAAACTATGCAGTTGTTTCTCCTTCTCATCTTCCATTTCATGATGCTTTGGCCCTCCTCCTCTTGGTGGAAATTCTCACTGTCCTCTTAAGAGAGACTGGACCATAGACTATGAGTTGGCCCAGATGTCTAATAACACTACTGATCCACCCCCTCCAAAAAAATCCACCCCGTGGTCATACTTGGCTTGTTTGTACTTGTCCTCAGGCTTACACACACCTGCAATCACTTACAAATACTATGAAGAAAGTATACATGTATACTAGGATATTATAAGACTGCAGGGATTCATTTAAGCACAGGCAGTCCTTTATGGTCCTGTAGCAATTCCAAGAATTTTTCCAGTCTCATGTACTAATATATAGGTCTACTTCTTGTTCTCATGGGATACAACTGAGGATGTGTCCAAGTTTTAATTAAGACGAGGATGAGCAAATCTGATATGAACACAGATAGTACACAG
Source organism: Podarcis gaigeae (assembly GCF_964106915.1). Lineage (NCBI taxonomy): Eukaryota > Metazoa > Chordata > Lepidosauria > Squamata > Lacertidae > Podarcis > Podarcis gaigeae. The sequence goes on from NC_139688.1 coordinate 58,881,781, forward strand.
AATAACAAGAGAAAAAGAATGTATAGCACTGCACAATTGTTCTTGTCCTGGGAATCCTGGTCATTTAAAACGGCAGCATTAGAGGGGAAATGCAGTCAACTTGCACGCATTTAACTTTCGCAATCACAGCTTTACATGTTAGGCAGCCAGCCAGCACACAGTTGCACAAAATAAATGCACACAAGGCAGAGAGCTTAAAAGCGCTTTCTGTCCTGGGCTTTCCCAGCATGGACAGAGCTTTTAAACTCTCTGCCTTGCTTACTGAGCTATGGGAAAGACTTGTGTGGGCTTAGAGAGGCTCCTGCAAGTTGGAGGAGTGCCAACTTGAATAAAATATTTGGGGGGCAGGTAAGCCCCGCAAAATCGATCCCAAGACACACCATTTGAATGGCAATGCCCATCAACTGGAGCAGGGGTTGCCCCCTCAATTTTTTTATTGGGGGAGTGAAGGGCCCTCAGCCCCTAGGAGTTGGCTCCTTTGCTCAGATGGCTCCACGAGATCTTGCGAGAACCTCCAGAGCCCACATGAGACCTTGCCAGAGTCTGGTAAGCAAGGAAGAGAGCTTAAAAGCTCCTTGCTTTGCATGGAGAGCAAGGCCCGCTTAGAGCATGGGCTTTAGAAAAGTAGGGGTCGTCACCCAGGGAGTGACGGGAGTGGTTCTGAGTGACTATATATGATTTCAGCTTTACGCACAACCCCCAGGGATGTAACCCCTGCACAATTTGCAAGCCTACTGCATTGATATTTCTTATAACTAGACTAGAGCATTGGGAGGAGTTGGCTATATACAAATGCAGTTTGCCACATTAACTATTTTTTTCTGTGTACATTGCCACTCATTTAGTTCAGTGGTTTTCAAACTGTTCCAGGGAATCCTGTGGTTCTTAGGAAGCCTATCAGAAGTTTTTACTTGAGAAGATTAGTAATGGCAGACAAGTTTTGCTGAATTACCATTGTTATGGTCCTGCCCCTGAAATGTGCCACATGAAAGTTGTTGGAAATGTTTTAGGGTGCACTTCCTATTTATTCAGTAAGGCTCAACTAAGCTGCCCACATGGCATGAATATGCACCCATCTCAGAATCCTCTGTAAAGTGCAAGAACTCCATGGCAGGCCCAGAGGGGTTTCTTGGCAGACCAGCTGAGGTGAAAATTGTTCCCCAGAGGTACTTCTTTAGCTGTACCATTAGTGAGAGCCAAAACAAAAAAGGGAAGGCAGAAAAATCCTGCTGCTTTATTTCATCATCATAAGCAGTTGTGGCTTCTCTTTATATGTTTCTAACACATTTCTCATTTGCACACTTTCTGTTTTAGGTTACCATGATGGACATATCGTAATACGATGGTTCTGGGCAGCAGTAGAGAGGTTCAACAATGAGCAAAGGCTACGGTTGCTGCAGTTTGTCACTGGGACATCTAGTGTGCCATATGAGGGCTTTGCAGCCCTTCGAGGGAGCAATGGATTGCGACGCTTCTGTATAGAGAAATGGGGTAAAATAACATCCCTCCCAAGGTATGCTTACATTTTGAATAAGATCATACATGTTCTAAAACATTTCATGGCATTTCATCATTTCTATTTATATCCTAGTAGCAGATAACTTTATATGATGTGCTCAGTAAAATAGAAAAAAAGTGTTAAAAAGAAACTTAAATGTCTTGTTTAAAAAAGGCTCATTTTCTATTCTAAAAGTTTCATCTCTTCAGCAGAGATTTGGGCTCTTACAAACATCTGACAGTGTTACTTAGATGTCCTAAGTTGTCATGCTAAGTTGGGTTTCTTTAAAGACACTTTCTCTAAATACCCTCCTGGATCACAGAAGATGCATATTGAAAACCAGATTGAAAGTGATCCAAAAAGAAGGAGCAATTGGCATTGAGGGCACAATTGAAGCAGTGGGATCCAAACTCAAATGACTGCAAGTGATTTTATCTGTAGCTATCACATTTTGCTCTCATCCATCTTCCAAGGAATTGAAGTATTCTCTTTTGCTCAGCTTAGCCTATGTCAGGGTGCTGCCATATATATAATAGAGAAAGTCTCTTGTTTGCACCCTGAGGCCTTTGGAGAACAAATAAAAATAAAGTTAGAAGTACCTCTGCCCAGCTCTTTCCATTCCCACTTAATCTTCCACTTTGTCATCTTTTCTTTTAGCATTTGTATATATTTATTAGGATAGCTTAAGAAGAAAATGGGCTACAGGAACTTGTAGCATTCTGATAATCTTTATCCATTTTCCTTATTCCCTGTTATCTGCTTATTGAGAAGCATACAGAATAGGCAGGTGAAGAACTATTTTGGTGCCTGTGGCAGAAAATTCAAACAGTATACCACAAAATGGTTATATAGATATATATCTACTTCTTCATTTCCATTTCTCTCTCTCTCTCTCTCTCTCTCTCTCTCTCTCTCTGTGTGTGTGTGTGTGTGTGTGTGTGTTTGTGTGTGTGTACACACACACATGGATATAAATGGAAATGAAGAAATATATATATACATACACAAAAGCTAAATCATTTAGAACCTGATGCCATTTAAAGGTATCCCAGAACCTGTCACTTGAGGTTGGCAGAGCTGGCTCTGCAAAACAATGATTTGCCCAGCACACTTGGTACCTGTACAACTTGTGGCAAACACATAATGTGGCTTTTGATTCTGCTAGGTGCTCACAACTATGGCGCCACACTTCACAACCTTTGTTTTAGTTCTATAATTAAAGGGAAAGACCAGCTATGCTACATGCCAGGAATATCTCCACCTGTGGTAGATTCACTATAATTAAGCTAAGGACATATTTGGGAGGAGGGGGAAGAGCTGGTACAGCTCCAGAGGGTGGCAAGATTGGGGATTTGCCAGACTCCAAGACCCACAATGGGCTTGATTTCCCAAAAGCAAAATGCCTTTCCATTCTCACAAAGCACCCAAGAAGGCTGGAGGTGGCATGAAAGAGTTCTCCATTTCTTCCATGTTCAGGGGGCCTTTATGTGTGTCTCAGTCAAGAGCCCTCAAAATCTTGAGAGTCAGAAATGGCCTCATTTCTGGAAACACCAGATTCAAGTAATGATTAATGTTCAGGCATCTGTGTGTCCTTTATGGAGGAGGAGAGCCCGAGTATAACTGGAATCAGTCTGAATCCACCTGAGAGACTGGCTCAAACCTTTCCAAAGGAAGAAAGCCTTTGCATCAGCAACAGCCCAAACTGAGTTCCTTTCAGGACGCTCTCCAAGGACTAACAATTCCCCTAAAGCTTTTGAGAAGTGCTCATATTTTTCAGAAAATGTACTAATTACACATTGTTAAAGTTTCCTGTAGAAATCTACTGCAATTAACTTGCTGGGTAGAAGAAAGGAAAGATTTAGAGTTTTAGAAAGATGCCTCAGGCTTTTGTCCTGCCAAATACTAGAAAGGTAATTGGCCTCTTTCTGCTTGCCTAACTTGTTCTCCTAGATAAGCTTTATGAATTTTATTCAGCTAGACTGAATATATTAATATTCACTATCTAATGTTCATCTGCTAAATAACTGAATTCTTTGCAAAATAAGCTTTCGCTACAAAATTAGATCTTTTAGGCTTTCCCACATATGTGGTTTAGCCACAGAAGCAAAGGGTGACTTTCTCATTCCTGAGTAGGAACATATTCCTGCAAGTTTCTTGTCAGGTTATTGTGAGGTGTTAGAGCACTACAGTTTTGCCCTGGGATGCTGGTGAAGCTCACTGAGGACAGCTCCAGATTTGGGCTTTGGGTGCTTGTAATACAGTGGTGCCCTGCAAGACAAATGCCTCGCAGGACGGAAAACCCGCTAGACGAAAGGGTTTTCCGTTTTGGAGGTGCTTCGCAAAACGAATTTCCTATGGGCTTGCTTCGCAAGACGAAAATGTCTTGCAAGTTCCTGCGGTTTTTTTTCCCCTCCCCCCCCCTTTTCCCCAAGCCGCTAAGCCGCTTATCAGCTGATCCGCTAAGCCGCTAAGCTGCTTAACAGCTGATCCACTAAGCCGTCAATGGGCTTGCTTCGCAAGACGAAAAAACCGCAAGACGAAGAGACTCGCGGAACGGATTCTTTTCGTCTTGCGAGGCACCACTGTACTTATTGCAAACAAGAGGTAATGAACTGGATGAGGGTGAATAAATTGAGTCTCAGTCCAGGCAAGACACAGATTCCATCGGTATGTGGTTCGTCCACCATGACTAATGATTCAACCTCTTCTTAAGACCATGGGTGGCTCACCTGCGACTCTACAAAAGTTGTGGGATTCCAGCTCCCATCACCCCTCAGCTAGCATGACTAGTAGTCAGGGATTATGCAAAGGGTTACATATTTCTATTCTTTAAAAACTGTACACACGGTGTTCTTTCACTTTCAGGGCACATACATGTTTCAATCGCCTGGATCTTCCTCCCTATCCATCCTATTCTATGCTATATGAAAAGCTGTTGACAGCTGTTGAAGAAACTAGCACCTTTGGACTTGAATGAGGACATTCAGACTTTTTGACTGTGTTCCTGGTCAGTAACATCACTACTTTCCCAGCTGCCATATGATTTTGGTTTTCTGTGTTTTATAATCTGGGAAAAAACATCGGGATTGACAAAAGCTGTGCATGAAGAACAGCCTTCCTTTAAGAACTAACCTTCATGCTTTCATCTTTGATTTCCAATGGACAACTCACCTGTATGCAATATAAAAAAAACCCTATCTCAAGGTCTCTGTATATCTCCACATACCTCCATTAGTAACAATGAAAATATGAATGCAAGTTATGCTACACTTGACCAAATGTTAATAAATGTTTACTCCCACCTACGTTGATTAAAAAACAACAACAAAACATCAGGCATTCCAAGCTTTTATATGCACATCTCTTCAGGATTAAACACACTGTTAATATTGCATCTTAACAGCTGTATCTGCTGATGGGAGATGGCCAAGAGTCTTGTCATTCATCTTTGATTTTCTTGTACATATCACACAAAGGTGAGATAGCACCTATGAGCAAAACTGTTTTTGTTTTGTTTTTTAATACAAGAACTCATAACCCAAATCAACTACATCAGCTGGAGCTGGGCCATGCCTAAGGTGTAGATAAGACATTCACAACAACACAAACCTGTAGTGCAAAGCAGAGTGTGCCTGTGATTGTTGACAATTGTTGATTGCCAGAACAGGAAGGAACTTGCACTGCAGAGGCACTGATGGGAGGTTGTGTAATGACAACACCCATGAAGCACCCAAGAAGGATATTTTATTATACAGCATAATAGACAACATCACCTTACCTAATTAATGTACATAGCAAAAGTAACAGGAAGAATAACCCTCTTTCTTCCTAATATTTTCTGGTTCTGCTAATTGATTTCTTGTTTTTTGATGTTTAAATACTTCCTTACAGAAAAGAAATATAGACAATCTTGCACCCTGTAATGGAAGCAATTACTTATTTGAGGCATATTGATCGACACAGAATTGTGGTTTTTGTTTCATTTCTCTTTGATCTCAAATCCTCCATAATTGCGGAATTGGTTCTACGTAAAGGGATTTAGTTAGTGAAGCTGCAGAGAATGATGGTGCTGAGGCAATATGAATGACAGTATTGTCTGCATTGCTGTCGGGGTTCCTAACACACCATTTGTCTACCAGGCACATTAGTTATTAGTGAATTGTAAAGTTTGGCCTCTTTTGTAACCAGATGGAAAAATCCATGGCTTAACTTTGAGAACTGTGCCTTCCGTTGCCAAAATCAAGACAGTAAAACATGTTGGAACATGCATACTTTGATGGGTACTGCTGAAAGGGTGGGGATGGGGTGGGAAATCAGCCTTTTTTGAGCTGAGCCAGATCTGAGAATAAGGCTGGAATCCTGCATGCAATTACATGGGAGTAATGTCCAGTTAACTCAGTGGAAATTACTTCTGAGTAAGCATGTTTAGGATTGGGCTGCATGTGTATTGTGTCTCCATCAATAGTAGTCCTTATTTCTATGCAGTCTTTTTTAAAAATCAAGATAGTGTAAGTTGTTAAGCATGTATGTGATCACATCAAGAAAGAGATCATAAGAAATGGTGCTTAGTTATATGCTGTCTCTGAAAAGGGACCGATCCTCCTCTTCTTTTGCCCTAGGGGAGGTACTAGTATTGTGCTTGTATGCTGTCCTTTTCTCTCACTGTGGAAGAGATGCTAATACACACGGTCACTGCCCTTAACGTCTAAGTGTGGTAAGGATAATGGGATAAGTATGTGAATAGTTGGGGCTCCTGAACTCAAGTTATGCTCCCTCACTTATCCTAGATGTGATCCTCTGGTTATGTAACTGATGCATATGCCCAACAAATTTCAAAAATTGAGTGACACAGTACTGATACTCCAATATTTAGCAAAGTGATGTGGTAGTCACTTCAATAAGGTTGCTTTTCTGTTTAGAAACCTAAACCTATGCTCAGACAGGAAACATTCTCAGAATAGTTCCCCACCGAAATCAGGAAAATATAACTTTTAAGGTAAACCACAAAAAAAATTGACCTAATTTTTTTAAAAATTATGGGCAATTTAGAATCCAAAGTTTCTAACTTTTAGGCTTGGGTAAGAGAAATTTAAGGACATTTGTACATCTCTCATTTGTGCTTAACTGTGGCTGGATCATGTATGTTCTTTTTGGGAACATTTACACTCTTCAAAGAGGAAAAAATGGACAAAACAAAAGCCATGGGACCTGGGAACAAGTAGGTATATGAAGAACAGATATTCATTACTGGTTTGGGTGTTGAGCTAGGAAGTAAGTGGCCTGGTGAATGCCGGCTATTTTAGCTGATATGAAAACTAACCTAAACTAACCTGTGTTTGTGTGATGAATCCTTTATTAGGCAAACACCTGATAAAGGTTTGTTCATTCATCACTACCATATTGTGGCCTTATTCACATGAAACTTTAAACCATTGTTAAACTAAACTATGGTTTAAAGGTGAATGAGCAGCATCCTGCTGCATGCTGCTGAAACTGCAGCCACTTTACTCCTCCCCAAGGTGAAATCTTACCTTACATTAAATAATCCAATCTAGCATTTTAGATTGAAATGCCAGTTTCAGTAAAACCAATTAATTTGGAATCAGTTGACATCATTACATTTTTCATGTCCATATCAACTGCATTTAATATACATTTTACAAGCACACACTATATCGCGTATATTACTGGTTGGATACAGGCTTAGTCATGCTTATCACAGACTCATTAGAAATAATGGTAGTTAAAGTAGTCACCTCTAACAAGTCCCATTTATTTCAATTGGCCTATGCTACATACGACTAAGTTGGGATCCAACTCCATAATTGCTGTAGGAAGCCTCTAAATAGATGAGTGTTGAAGCAGCCTACCAAACAGAACTTGGAATGCAATTTCCACTCAATTCAATGGAGCTTCTTTGCATACCTCTCTAAAACAAATGGAGGTTCCTGAAATATTAACCTAAAAGCAATTGTTCAATATACAGCCTCTGCAATCCCCTGTGCACAAAATCTTAGGGAAATCATTGTATCTTGGGCATGTGTACATGTACTTAAAATTACAGCCAATGTCACTACAAAGTCATATGTATGGTGTTGAAGATGAGGTATCATCTTTTTCAAGAAATGGAATGGAACTTAACTAGAGAAGGCACAACCATCTGACTGTTTAGTTTGAGGCGGGCCAAATATAACAGTACTATATACCAAGAATTAAAACAACATCCTTTATTTATAATGCTGTATAGTCAGGATTTTTAAAACTATTTAAAAAGTATATTTTATTAAAAAGTAAACTATTTTTTGTAGAGTGGCGGAAGAATTTGTATATGCAATGAAGGCATCTGAAGCAAGAGTGATGCTCAAAATGTCACTATACTGTTATGTACCAATGCCAGATATAGTCTGGGAACTGAAATAGGATATAGGTATCTTTGGATTTGGCCCCCAGAATGTTTGTCTGTTCCTTTCTAGGAAAACACATTGTAGATTTTGTTCTCTAAATCTCAGGCAAAGGCAGTGCTGTAAAGAATCCAGACAGGAAGCTTTCTTCTTCATACCTTTCATTTTTCATGACACCTAAACAAATCCATTTTTCATCTGTTCCACAGTATGGGCTTCTGTCAACTCATTACAGTATTTAAAACTACTTATCTGTCCAATTTATCATCATCTATTTCTTTTTATACATTTATGCATTGGATCAGAGGTGCCGACTTGACGAAAATATTGGGGAGGCAGGTAAACCCCACCACGGAAAATCAGTCACTTGACATGGCGCACGGAAACCATTTGAATGGCAATGCCCATCAAATTTGGGGGGGCTACCCCCTCAAATATTTTATCGGGGGGGGGGGGGAAGACCCTTTGGCCCCTAGGAGTTGGATTTTTTTTTTCAAGTCAACATTGCATCAGCCTCTCCTATGCAAGAGACTAAACAGCAGAGGAGAAAGGCTGAGAAATTAGCTTGGTGAGGAAAATAAATTAATTTTAAGAAAAAGAGGAGGGCAATCTTTAAGATTCCATTTTGCAGGTGACAAAGAATATATTTGTGGACCTAGGACCCAGATTATCACAATCTGGAGAGATTGCATTGAAACGTGCAGGTATATCATTCTGGGACCCATTAATAGTAGCATGTAAGCTGCTCCCCTGTGACACCTGTCTCATTCTAGGGGAGGGGGTGCATTAATGAAGTAACCACATGGGTGGAGCCAGTCTCATGAGTCTTGACCTACCATGGGAGTGGGCAATAGGGGAATGTGGTTTCCACATCAATAAAGTACATGCAAATATTGTCAAATGAAGGGGAAATTCATACCTTGTTATATATATAAAAAAGGGGGGGGTGTCCAGTAGCACCTTAGAGACCAACTAAGTTTGTTCTCGGTATGAGATTTCATGTGTATGCACACAAAAGCTCATACCAAGAACAAACTTAGTTGGTCTCTAAGGTGCTACTGGACATTTTTTTTATTTTTAAAATATATTTCTACTGTGTCAGACCAACATGGCTCCCTACCTGAATCTAATACCTTGTTATGTCATTCAATAGACTATTTACCATATTTTTTGCTCTATAAGACTCACTTTTTCCCTCCTAAAAAGTAAGGGGAAATGTGTGTGCGTCTTATGGAGTGAATGCAGGCTGCGCAGCTATCCCAGAAGCCAGAACAGCAAGAGGGATTGCTGCTTTCACTGCGCAGCGATCCCTCTTGCTGTTCTGGCTTCTGAGATTCAGAATATTTATTTTTTTTGTTTTCCTCCTCCAAAAACTAGGTGGTCTGGTGTGTGTTATAGAGCGAAGAATACGGTAATCCAAGCCCTTTCAAGTCTCAGACACCTGGCTAATTAAAACAAATGCCACTTTATATAGCAGTCCAGGTTCTGCTTGCAACACAAACTCAAACCCTGCTGTCCTTAGTACAATTGATAAGATTCATTTTCCTTTCTTGTAAACACTAGCTTCATTTCCCCATATTCCTGTCTGCATTTATTTTAACTATACTGTAATTTCATGTTACTAAAACAATTTTTGTTTCTATTTAGCCATTTTCAAGTTTGCTTTGGTGCGATGATTCCACAAAGTGGATTTTGCCCAGTTTCCCACTGCACGGTCATAGTTTCTGCATTAATTCATCGGGGGTGGGGGGAGGAAGGGATCAGCATCCCAACTTCATTCAAGTGCCAATGAAGTTTTAGTAATGGAGAGAAAATTTGGAGTTCACAACCAGGTTGATTCTTTGCTTTTCTACAGGTCTCATCACAACAACAAAAGCTTGGCATTGCTACAGTATGAGACTTGTTGTTTAATCCTAAATGCATTAATCTGAAATTCCCACATATTAATTTGAATAAAATCAACGCATATATGTTAAGATCATAATATAAAGGCATGGACACACTTAACTGGCACTAAATTTACTGAAAACAATGGAATTCTTTCCACAATCATATAAGGTTGCTGGAAGGCAATCCCATTTCAGTTAAGAGAGTTATGGCTTTAGAATTCTATTATTCATTTTTCAGTGAACTATCTCTGCCCTAAATTAAATCCTAGGCTTTTTGAAGTCAGCAGGACTACTGCCATTAATTTCAACAAACACATATCAGGAACGGATTTCCAGTGGAAATCGAACCTGTTCAGTCATACATATACCAACAAATCTTTCTACGTTAAAGATGGTGCTTTTTACGATTATTCCTCTTGCTGTACCTCAGTGCTTAAAAAATTGACTGCAATATGCCACAAATCTGGGATAGCATTTCCAAGTTATTATGTCCCAAAAGGTTGTATTATTTTCTCCCTAGTACACCATAGTTCCTTTGATCAAGTCAACAGGTGTCTGTAGATAGTGGATACTAGCTATAGTCAATATTGAAACATTAGCTGAATTCCCTGCAGCTTCCAATTTACCTAAAACCAAGTGTCTATTATGGTTTCATTAAAGACTTCATACAAGTCAATGGCAGGAAAGGTCCTCGTTACTGGGCTAATTTTGCTTATATTGACAGGAAAATGTCACATGATACTCAGGCTTCGCTTTCTATTCAATCATATCACTGTAAAGGAATGTCAATAAAAAAATCTCTTTGTTATGGCATCAGGTGGTGTGGTTATTCATAGTTTATCTCCTATGGCTTGCTTTCTTCTGTGCCCTCTTGTTTGATAGAATCTCATGCTTTAAAGCAGGTGTTACATTACCTAAAGCAGGAAAGTCTAACATTTTTTACCTGAGGGCTGCATTCAACTTTGCCAACTCTCTGGGGGACCATAAGGCAGTGTGGGGTGTGCGTGCCCCACACTCTTGCATACACACACCCTGGACACACAGCCTCTCTCCCCTTAGCAGATCTATGCTTTTCCATTAATCAGATGGCCAATCTGATGACAGAGAGGAAGCAATGAGCATCCCTATCAGCATGCTGAACTGGGTGGAGGTTAAGGCTGTGCCTGCTTTATGTTTCCCCCTCTTTATGGCTGTTACTGCCAAAACTGGTATGGTATTAGCAGCCATAAAAATTTTACTTGGGGGCCTGGTGAGGTTAGTCTGCTAGATGCTTTCAGTAAATGACTTATTGATGATGATGATGATGATGATGATGATATTTTATAATTGAATGTATTTTCCATTGTGGGGGATCAGTAATCAAACCAAACCACCAGCAGAAATCTATTGATTTAAATAGGAATTAGATCTGTGCTTTGAGAAAAGACTGTAGATGAAATCAGTGTTGCACTTCAGATGTAATATGGTTTGTTGCAATTTGAGTCAGGAAGGGGATTTCCTCCTGTGTGACAAATTATGTAAATCACCCAATCTGCAATACTAGAGGTTCAACAGAGGTTAATTCAGGGGTCAGCAACCTTTTTCAGCAGTGGGCCGGTCCACCGTCCCTCAGACCATGTGGTGGGCCAGACTATATGGGGGGGGGGGATGAAAGACGTCCTATGCCCCACAAATAACCCAGAAATGCATTTTAAATAAAAGGACACATTCTACTCATGTAAAAACACGCTGATTTCCGGACCATCCGTGGGCTGGATTGAGAAGGCGATTGGGCCGCATCCGGCTCCTGGGCCTTAGATTGCCTACCCCTGGGTTAATTTGTCCCTGAAACACCAGGTACTACCCATGCTTTGTACCTTAAAGAGACAGAGCTTTATACTTTGCAAACTGCACAGTCTCTCAAGGCCGACACAAAAATCAGGCTGTCATTTCAGTGCATACAGAACGTAAATCAGAAAGGACATTCTCCACAGCAAAACACTAGAGGCCATTGTCCTCCACTCCACAGCTTTCTGTACTGCTTGAAAGCCAAGTATGTATCACTGAGGATAATGCATTCAGAAACATTGGTCTACAACTGCAGGAGGCGAATGCAGTTAGTCCACATATCTGCCAACACTATTTGAATATGAACAATTCAGTATTCCTCTAAATTATAAGCAAACCACAAATGCAAGAAGGAAGATTAGCGCCCCTCACTGCATCGCAGGAATTCTCTACCAACTAGCTTCCAAGCAGGTAAAATTCTGCTTGCAAAGAGGAGCTAAATTCATAGTACATGGGAAAATATGTACATAGTATGGATTGGACTGATTTTTATTACGGCCATTGGCCCGTTACACGACAGTTTCCCATACCAACATATTATACTTAAACCTCCAAATTTAAAATCGCCAAAACTTACAAAAGACAAACAGTAACCGAAGCAAAACAAAAACAAAGACCACCATCATACATTACAATAAATTTGTAACCTATACATCGCCCTCTGCTCATAAATTAATCAAGGATATCAATGGTGATATCGCCTAAAACATAGATCATGGTTTAAAACAATGGTGATATCACCTAAAACATAGGTCATGGTTTAAAGGGGTTATCCGAATCACACAGGAGACCGTTTCTCTTCTTTAGGGATAGGACGCTGATCAGGAATCTGGCAACCATGAGTGATTTTAGGGGGTCATCATCAATTAGTAGATATCTCAGTTTGGCTTCAATCGTATCATCGGCAATTCCCTTAAGATATTGAGCAAGAAACTTGCTCCTGGCCGGTAAGTGAAAAGCACAGTCAAAAATTATGTGATGCAACGATACCGGTGCCCCACAATTACAATCACATAAGAGCGATATCTGTCCATTGGAGAATCTATTTCTCAGCACGTTCGATGGGAAGGTGTTGAATCTTGCCTTTACAAAGGCATATCTATGAGCCGAAGAAGTTAAGGAATTCAAATAGTTTGGGAGCCTTAAGAGGGGTAATAAACCAAGATTTAGAGGTGAGCAGGTACCATTGCCCAAGACCATTTTCTGCTGCAAGTCCATCTCCTCTAGCTTACAGGTTACTGTTCTTTTAGCTGGGACTATGTCCTGCTCTAGTAATTTGGATGGGGAGATTCCCATTGCCGTTATTTTCAGCTGTAAATTTTTTACCCAGGGGCTCTGGAAATCATCTCTCCACATACATTGTATCAAGTACAAGTTTGGGAGATTGTGCCATAGAGATAACCAGTGACAAAGTATGTGCTTCCACAGAGCATTTTCCAGAGATACAATATTAAGTTCCATGCGTAACGCTGTATTACTTACACAGTTGGGCAGTTTCAATATCCCTCTTAAAAACTGATTTTGAATGACCTCCAGGTCATAGTATGGTTTTCCAACATCTGAACTTCCCAAGAGTACCTCTACCATTTTACATTAAGAAGAAGGTGTCAATGCTTTTTCCTGTCGCTGCCACTGCTAAGAAACCGTCTCCACTAAAGCTGCCTTGGCACATAAGAGTGCTAGCAGTCCATAGGCACAGTTTGTTTGTTTCACCAGCACATGCACAAATTCTTTCTGTTTTTTTGTATTCTCATACTTTATTCTGCCCAATCGCCTATGTTTCTCACCAGCATGTAAAGGGACAAGGCACAGAAGAAATCAAAGTGTCTAACTTACTTTTAATGAATCATGAAAGAGAATTTTGGCAGGTGGCGAGAAAAAGTGTACCTGCTGAAATGTTCTCTCCTGCATAACACTGAAAGGTACAGGAGCTCTTTATTCTTTGGGAATTATTCACCCTACAAGTATGTGTACAGTCACCTTTCATAAACACACCTTTCCATCCATTTCTCAGTACTGGCAAAAAGCCTGATTCATGACCATTCCTCCACTGCTGGGGCAGTTTAGACAACTGTCGGCTCTATCTGCACCATACATTTAAAGCAGTGTAATATCACTTTAAGGAATCATAGCTTCCCCTCAAAAAGTTCTGGAAACTGTAGTTTGTTGAGGATGATAAGAGTTGTTAGAAGACTTTTATCCTCGCAGAGCTACTGTTCTCAGAGTGGTTTAGCAGGCAATCCCTCTTCCTACAGAACTCTGGGAAATGTATCTCTGTGAGGGGAATAGGGCTCTTCTAACACCTCTCAGCACCTAATAAGCTACAGTTCCCAGGATTTGCATTGGCTTAGGCAACAGTGACAGTTTATTTTAATTATTATTAAATGTATATCCCACTTTTTCCTTCAAGGAGCTCAAGGTGACACCCATGGTTTCTCTCCCACCACATTCCATATTATCCTCACAACTGCTGAGGTAGTCTGCGAGACAATGACCAGCCCAAGGTCATTAAGTGAGCTTTGTGGTTGAGTGGGGATTTGAACCCTGGCCTGTTGGATATGGTTACCAACAATCCGGGGACAGTCCCTGGATTTACAAATCTGTCCCCAGACTAAATCCATCCCCAGAATGTCCCCGGGTTTCATTTAATGTCCCTGGATTTATATTTTAAGTGTTGTAGATTTATTAGTAGGGAATGAATGTTGTGTGATTGGTTCAACGGCAAAAGACACATCATATGGGGACTTCCGGTGAAGCAAAATGGCAAGCGCCACAGGAGCGAGCAGCTCCTGAAGCAAGCCAGAAGTAACTGCGCTACCAGGCTGGCTCCGGGCTGCTGAGACTGCCGCTGCCACCGCCACTACCGAAGGGGAACCAGTGATGCCCGGCGTGTCAACAGGGGGAACCGCAGACACACACACCCCCACGACCCAAATTGAGCCGGGAGCGAGAGTGCCCGGCCGACTGCCCAGCAGGAAAAACCCTGGAGCTGACGCAGGGAGAAGGAGGAGAGGAGAAAGAGAAGGAAGAGAGAGAAAGAGGAAGGAGAAAAAAGAGGGGAGCCCCGCCCCTGCTGCACCACCACCGCCGCTGAGGAGGAGAGGTAGGAGAGCACCAGGAGGGCAAGGACATGTGGCCAAGCCCAGGCCCGACCCAAGCCTACTCCATGGTGGCTAACGCTCCAACAGGCCATGGCCCAGAGGAAGGCCACGCGACAGAGGAGACCACAGAAGAGAAGACATTATTTCTTTTTTTAAAAAAATAAATATTTTTTCATAACTTTTTTTCTCGTTTCAGCAGGAAAAAAGTGACCCCGGATTCTTTGAAAAAAATTCTGGTAACCTTACTGTTGTGTCCTGTTGCTGCACTCTAACCAGTATTGGCTGCTTAGAATTTCATACATGTCCCCAGTAAACTAAAAACATTACGGCTACAACCTTGTGCACAACTGACACTTAGCTCTCAGTAAACATGGGTATGTATGTTGAGGTTGGGTAGCTGCTACGCTATTCACATTTACATACAGTAAGTAAGAGCACAACTTGCGCACATTTAACTTATGTGCATTCGGCTTTATGTGATTGGCCAAAAATAAAAATAAAATTTAAAGGGGTGGGGTTCCAGGAGGAATGACTTTGGCAACCCCACTTACCATTGAGCCCAATGGGTTTTGACTAGACACAATTTTGGCTTTGGTGTGATCCACAGAAAATAACCCTTGCGTAAATCATGGTCTTGCTGTATTATTGACTTCCATCAACCTCAGGCAGGAGTTCCCACCAAGGTCCTCCAAAGCAAAGGAGCTGATTCTCAAGCTGAGGAGCAGGAAGAAGCAACTGGAGGCCTTGCCACAGCCAAGCCTGACCTCCAGACACAGGCCATCAACACATGCAGCACCCAGGACACAGATTAGCCATCCTTGAGTCCAAGGAGCTCAGGTCAGTATATACAGCAGCATTGTTGGTTGGAGACTTGTCTATAGGTTTTTCTGGCCCTAATTGAAAATAGCACTAACACCAGTTCTTCATGAATAGAAGTCTTGTGGGCTGCTTTTTTGTTTTGTCTTTCAGGTTGCAGTTATTTGCAGTTGCAGACAAGATCATACAGACATACCATAAAAAATTTTTTGTCAAGTCAATGGAGTGAGCTCCTCTTCTGGGTTCCAGCCAGGGTTCCACTAAATGCCTATCATGCTCTGCACACCTTTATTAAATTTTCTCTTCTGTTTTAGGTTTGTTGCTTTTCCTCCTTCCCAGTTCTTGGCTGTTAGTACCTCTCCAAATTTCGGGGGGGGGGGTGTTGCACAAGCCAAATGACGCCTTTTCTTTCTGCATGGATGGCTGCAGAGCCAAGATGTTGATGTGGTGTCACCCTCACAGGCTGGCTTGATGGGGACCAGAAGGGCCTTCTTGGTGGTGGCTGCTGCCAGGCACCTTTGGAACTCCTCCCGGCCTTGAGAAGCCAGGCTGGCTCCCTCCCTGTTTTCATTCCTCTGGCAGGTAAAGACTTCCTTGTTCCAACAGCCCCTTGGGAACTGACTGCTTTTAATGAGGGGGCTTTTGTGATACTGTAATTATCTGAGTTTTTAATAGATCTATTTATCCATTTCTCTATCTATCTATCTATCTATCTAGTGTGTGTGTTTTAGTTCTACGTATTAATGTTCAATTGTCTTTTCCTATGTTCATATTTTTTTCTGTATGCCGCCTTGAGACCCTGTCAGGGGACAAGGCGGGAAATAAATAGATTACTGGAATGAGGCGGCTATATCCTCCCCGCGTGTCCGTTGAGGCTCGCGCAGCGCCAAGCCTGCAGGTGGCGCTGCCCAGCCGCCCAGCCCGGAACCCTTCCTCGTTTGCCTCGGGGCCTTTCGACCTTTACCCTCCGATAAGGCGCGGTTGGTTGGGCGGGCGGGGCGGGGTTTGGCGTGGAGGGCGTGGCTTCCACCCGCCACTCTTAAGCCGTCTGCCCAAAGGGCGCTTGCGACGGCGGTGGAGACCCCTCCCCTCCGTCCCTCCCCCGCGCAGGCGCAGTCCGCCTCCTCGCCGCTGCTTCGAGTCACCTCAGGCAAGAGCGAGCGGCAGAAGCCGGGCAGCGCCGCCTGCCTCCCATCCCTCAGAGAGCGGTGAGGGGCTGAGGAGGAGGACGCCGCCTGCCCGCCCGCCTTCTTCCCCGTTCGGACCTCTCTCTCTCGCCATGAGTCCCGAGGAGAAGCCTCCGCCGCGCCGCTCCCGGGGCAGCCGGGCGCCCCCTCAGCCGCGGCGCGGGGGCCTCTTGACGGAGATCCGGACGCGCATCCTCACCGAGCCCTTCCTGGAGCGATACGGCCTCAGCCCCGGCCGCGAGCTCGGCAGGTGAGCGGGGGGGGGGGGAGCTGCTGCCAGCCCGTGTCGGCAGCGCCGAGCCGCACGTGGGGACGGCGCCCTGTTTCTTGCGAGCCTAGGATCTCGGAGCCCGTGGCGGGAGAAGCGGGGCGGCGGCAGGGCGGAGGGGCAGCTGCGAGAGAAGAGAGGCAGGGGGGCGCAGTGGGGCGCGGGCGAGGAGGGAAGTGGCGCCACCTCTTACTCCGCGTTTGCAAGACCTCGGCGCCTCCACTTCGGAGCTGGCTGCGCTCCTTTCGGCGGCGGCTGAAAACGCCCCTGCCGAGACGACCCTTGCCAGGTGCCTGGGAAGCGGAGGCAGTCTTAACCTGCATTAGTATTTTAAATTTCGCATGTTTTTTTTTTTTTAAATTCGTCTCTGGTCCCCCCGTCCCCGACTTCTCGTTTTACTTTTTTGTAAACGTTTTGAGACGTATAAGTTTCATGAGATGAACAATTCCCCTTCCCTTTGCCGTAAAGGGGGGGGCGGGGGGCGTCCCTGCCTCTCAGCCCTAACCCACCTTACAGGGTTGTGGGAATTGAGGGGGGAGCCATGCTGCTCCACATTGAACTCTTCGGAGAAAAAGGTGGGGTATAAATGCAACAAACAAATAAGATCTGGTGGCTCTCCTGCTACTCTCCTCCTCATCCTTGCCTGAGTGATTCCAAGGTGTAAAAGAAAGACTTTGTTTCTCATTGTTTGTGGGGATGGTGGGAGAGAACTGTTCCCACAAATTCCCCTTTAGCCTGTGTCTCTCCCTCGCCTCACCCCCACCCATTTGTGACCTGGCAAAATATATTTGATCCTATATGTGTGGAATCAGGTATCTTGGCTTTGTATGCCCACGGAGACATTGTGCTCTTCCCCCGTACTCACCCCTCTGCCCTACAAAAGCAGGTTTTCACCCTTTTGGGGCAGTGTTGTTTCCAGGTTTAATGGTGCACATAGGAGTTGTTGGCAGTCTACTTCTATGAGCAAAAGTGTGTATTTTGTGCACTATTGGAAGTGTACTTTATTTTGTAGGGATCAGAGGTGTGAGATTGCCCAAACTTTTTCCAAAGAGGGCCAGATTTGATGAAGTGAACATAACGTGTAAGGGCCAACCAAAGTTCAGGCCCCCCGCAACCAAAGATTAGACCCCCAAAACGGACTTTGGACATGCCTGCTTTAAGGATACACCACTGGTTGATGTATACTTAACCTTGAAAAATTCAAGGTAACTGATGAGTGAAGGTTTTATACTTCACCCTTGTTTAAAGTACGTGAGTTGTGAGTCTATCCAGTATGAAGGTATACAGTTTTCATACTACAGTACAGGCACAGTACTGATCTTGTAGTCTTTGGTGTGTGTTTTTTTAATCTAAAAATGCATGTATGTTGTATATGCAGTTTCCTTGTAATAATAATAATAATAATAATAATAATTTTTATTTATACCCCGCCCTCCCCAGCCAAGGCCGGGCTCAGAGCGGCTTACAAGCAATAATAAAAACAAGTTGAATGATTACAACTTAAAATCAAAATTAAAATACAACATAAAAATATTGAAACATTAAAATATTAAAATGTAGCCTCATTGCAGGAGGAGAAGGAAAAGAAAAAAGAGAGGGAGGGAGGGAATCAAATTGGTTCCAAGCCAAAGGCCAGGTGGAACAACTCTGTCTTACAGGCCCTGCGGAAAGAAATCAGATCCTGCAGGGCCCTGGTCTCATGAGGCAGAGCGTTCCACCAGGCTGGAGCCAGAGTTGAAAAGGCCCTGGCTCTGGTTGAAGCTAATCTAACTTAGCAAAACCTGAAAATATTTCAAAAGCAATAAAGGAAATTCAATAATACAGTCAAACCTCTGTTCTGCTTCCAAAATGTTTGACAGCTGTGGTGCGGCTTCCAATTGGTTGCAGGAGCTTCCTGCACACAAGCAGAGGCTGTGTTGGTCGTTCGGCTTCTGAAAAACATTCGAAAACTGGAACATTTATTTCTGGGTTTTTGGTGTTCAGGAGACGAAACGTTCCAAAATGGAGGCATTCGGGGGATGAGGTTTGACTGTATTGGTCAAAAAATAAAGTACTATATCTGCTTTTTTTCTGGTGCATTGCTGCAATACAATTTTGTATTGCAGATATCTGGGCAGTTGATTTATTGGTGATAGCCAATTTTAAATGGTCAGGTGCAAGCCAGGTGAAATTTAAACTTCTATTAAAATGCTTCTAAAATGCTTAACTTTGATTGTATCGTAACAATGGCCTACTGAGTTAAAGCTTCCAGTCCCAATTGTGTGGTTCTCTCTACCCCCACCCCGCCCCAGAATACAATGGTACCTTGGTTCTTAAACGGTTTAGTTGTCGAACAAATCCGCTCCCGAACGCTGCAAACTTGAAAGTAAGTGTTCCAGTTTGCAAATGTTTTTCGGGAGCCGAACATCCGACGCACCTTGTTGTAATTATAGTTGGATAACATATCCATGGGTAGATGGCTGTACTGAAATATTGGTTCATTTATTGGTATTTTGCTCTTCTTACAGAGATTTGCACAAAATGTTAACCACCCTCCTATTATTATTTAATCCATGATGTTCAGCTGACTGTTGTGACTTTTCTCCTTGCAGACAAAATAAGCTGGTGATAGCAAAGCCCACAAAAGTTCTAGTGGCTGCTATTGAAAAAAGGCCTGAGGATTATACTCGGGTATTTTTGTATTAAAGCACTGATAGAAATTTATGAAAACTTGCAGGTGGAAGATAAATAAATAATTTCTGTGACTTTGTGTGGTAGCTGAGTCCCTGCTTAGGGGTCATCAAGTCTTTTATTGGCAATTGTCCACAATGAAGAGATCAGAAGTAAACACAGTCTCTGAACCTAAATAGCATAAAAGTGCATTTTTACATGAAATTCTGTTTCCATGAAATTACATTGTTCACAGTTCTCTGAGGTTTGCATTCTATTTTGCCAGCAGGATAACGGTATCAAACTAAAAAATTATGTGATAGATTTCTATATACTGTATTTTCCGCTCCATAAGACGCACCTAGTTTTTGGAAGAGAAAAACAAGAAAAATCTTGAATCTCAGAAGCCAGGACAGCAAGAGGGATCTTTCTTATGGGATAGCCTGTGCAGCCTCTCCCGGGCAGTGGGATGAAGGCTCCCCCTGCCTGGAAGAGGCTGTGCGGCAGCTAAGCAAGAAGCCAGGACAGCCAGTGTGATCGCAGCGCAGCGATCCCGCTGGCTGTCCTGGCTTATGGGATAGCCGCTCGCAGCCTCTCCCCACTGCCCAGGGAGAGCCTGCACGCAGCTAAGGCTCCACCAAGAGCTGCGCTCCCTTTAAAGAGCGAGCGGGGTGCAGCTCTTGGGGGCTTTAAAGGGAGTGCTGAGCAGAGCTTCCCGCCTGCACTCGCTCCATAAGATGCACACACGTCTCCCCTTACTTTTTAGGAGGGGAAAAGTGTGTCTTATAGAGCAAAAAATACAGTAAATAATTGATTGAGAAATCACTTTGGACAATAATGGGGAAGGGATGATGAAGGGCAGCCTTCCACAATCTGGAAGGGCCATAATTCAGTGATTGACCATCTGCTTTGCATGCAGAAGGACCTAGGTTCAATCCCTGGCATGTCCCTGATTGGTCTGGAAAAGACTCCTTGTAAACAACCTGGATAGCTGCTGCCAGTTTGTGTTGACAGTATCGAGCTATATGAACCAACAGTCTGACCCAGTAGAGGTTCTGTGTACTTTGCCACACATAAGGATGTGTGTGTGTTTTGGTTTGTGAAGCTCAGTAAAGCATAACAACACCTATTATAAATGAAGTCTCACTTGAGGTTCATAAAAGATTGCATCCTTGCCATGTGGTGGAGAGTAGCATGCTCGTACACATGAGCCTTGGGCATAGCTGGGGGGGGGGCAGCTGCCCTCCTTAAATCAAGTAAATAAATAAAAATACTTAACTGACCAATTTTGCTACAGATAACTCCACCCCCAACATAAAGCCTGCCCCTCCCTAAAATAAATCCTGGATATGCCCATGATTATGAGCGAAATTGGGCTGACTTGTAGAAGACACTTCCTATGTTCCTAACCTGATACCTTCCAGATGTGGGAGTAGCCCAAAACATCTGGAGGGCACCAGACTGGGGAGACCTGATCTATAGTAACTGGATTTGCTAGAGAACATCAGGCTTAGGTCTGGATGGCTTTAATTTCTTAAAGTGTATAGAAAACTAAATGCCACTGTCCATAGTATTCCAACCATTTCTGAAAGTGACTGAAAATCTACTTTGTATTAGATTGGGTACCCTTCTGACCCATCCTAATACTCATGGTATGTAAATCCATAGCTTTCCCTTCACTTCCTTAGAAGATGGACAAGCTATGGGTCTCATCACTTATTTTCTGGGTAGCATTTAATACATTGGTTGACTATAGGGGAAAGAGTGGAAAATATTGAGGGTTATTGTGTATTTTCATGTTTGCATACCTTGCCAAAATCTGCTTTTCCCTCCACCCATGTTTTTTTCTTGTATAAATTCCTGTACTTATTCAAGGGAAATAGTAGAAAAGCCAGGCTTTAGTGCTGTACAGAAATATATGCAGATTCTCCCAGAGTGATCACAAATAGATAAACCTGTAATTCAACCCAAAATACAATTACTTGGAGTCTTCTTCAACTATTAAGATAATTGTTTTAGTTTTCTAAATCTGTCATAAATTCCATTTGCATCTGCTTAAATCTATGTTGGTAGTAGCTGGCATCTACATTAGGGATACCAGCCTCTTTCCCTAATTTACAATGTAATATAAAATAGCAGTAGTTTAGTTGCTAGAGCAATAGAGATGACACATGCAAATAGTATGATGCTTAAATATTGAGCAAGGTGAACTTGGTGATTTTTTTAAAAGTAGCATTGCAGCTTAAAATGATGTGCACTCCACACTTGCCATTTTACTTTCTGTGTCCCAAAAGGGATCAAATATCAGTATACCTGAATTTTTGGTCAGGAGCCTTTGAGCCAACTTAGGAAGTTCATATATATCCTAGTGAACCTTGTAACGATTTGTGGAACTTGCACTGTAGACAGAACTGAGTTGGGTCGATAGTCTGACTTGGTATAAGATAGCTTCATATGCTCATTATTTACAAATTGCATTAAGCCCGCAACTTAAACACATTTAAAATGTGTGTATTGCTTCATGCAATTGGCAAAACACTAACTTTTTTTAACAGGCAGAAAGGGCATGGGGTTCCAGGTAAAATGACTTTGGCAATTCCACCCATCATTGGCTATATAAGATGTTGGCTTTAGGTGTGATCCTTGGATCGTAACCCGAGCTTACTGTATGGCCAAATTGCATGCAACTTACAATAAGCTTCACAGAATATAAAAAAGCTGTAAGATTTAAAATACAATGAAGTATGATAACTTTAATAAATGTTATTAATTGACTATACGTTCAATATTTTCATATTAAAATGCAAAAATGTGGTTTTTGTTTCATAAATACAATGTTTGAGATAGGAAAGAGAATTAAGGGAATGTATTCTTTGTTATGTATATTGAACCTAACTAGAGAATTCACTTCTGTCCTACATCTCATTCATCTAATTGCAGCCTCTTAAGTCTGTAGTCTTGCTTCCTAGGGAGTATGTTCCATTGAATTGTTTAGGACTTGCTTTTGAGTAAACATGCTTAGAATTGCCCAGTAAAACAACACAAGTAATGAAACCTTTCATTGAAAAAGGAACTGCTGGCAGAAGAGTATGACTTTTACAATGCCCCCCCCCCCCCCAATCCAGAATGTATGGGAAGACTTTGAATATCCCTATATAAATAGTGTGGAATTCTGTAAATCAAATGCAATTCCGTTACTTGCAAATCCTCTTTCTCACTTTCAAAACAATTAGTTTCTTTCCTGAAGTTACTATTAATACGTATAGCACCCACAATAGTGACATGATATTGTAGTTTACTTTAAGAAACTATTATTTGATGTCACATTCTTAGATGTTCACTAGTGGATCCATGACAACCAGAGTGGGTAAACATATGACGTAAAAGTATTTTGCTTATTGAGCTTGACTTGTGATCAGTAGGGCCTTTGTTTCTTTTCTTCAAGCCAGGAGGCATGCCAACTTAAACCATGCCTTTGAGGTTGGTAGTCTCAAGAAATGACATTGAGCTCTTTTTAATTCAACTCTGAAACCATTCAGATTTTTAGCCAATGCCATACTGCAGACATCAGATTTAGCTAATGAAACCATTTAACTTTACCCAGAATTTTCTTTCCCAATTAAAATACATGTTTCATAGCCCATACTCAATCAAGAAACCTTCCTTTTCCTGGGGGAAATACATTTGTATTCCTGTAGTGCTCCAACTTCCTGGTTCCCCTTAGTTTGCCTCTTAAAGTAAATTCTCACGCCCTGCACTTAGCCACATTTACTTGAAACTAATTACCATTAATTTTAGTGGAGCTTGTATGTCCAAGTCTGTGTGTGTGCAGGGGATTTTTTTTAAAGCAAGGCAGTTTTGATGAATGATGCTTTTAAAGACTAATTAATAAAACATGAATCTTAAATTTAGTATACATATTAAAAGCATAAGGATTTTTAATGAAAGTTACAAATTTAAATGGATCAGTACTTGTTCTGCTTATCAGCTCATGCGGACAAATTTGGTATTTCAGACTACGGAGAGTTAATAGGTTGACATTTTTTCAGTTTTTGTGGACTATAAATCTGAGAAGTCTTAATAGTATCCATATCCACATCCAAGGCTTTTTCTCAGTTGGAGCTGTGCTCTGGTACCTCACAGGTGCCAGGCGCCATTGCAGGTTGGCTTCCTGACACTGCCCCGCCCTTTGAGCCAGTTGCCAGAGTGGGAAAGGAGAAGCGAACGGGATGGGAGTTTGAGGGTGGGGAGAGGTCAGTGCAAGTCTGAGCCACCAGGACACAAACCCTGAAGCCCAACCGTGGCTCCACCTCAGGGAGGCCATGTGATGGCCTGGCTGTGTGTATGTTGCCTTTAACCGGGAATGTGCCTCTGGTTTGGACTCAGGCAGTGGCAATGCACGCATCCCCCCCCCTTCTTTTCCTCATGGAGGGAGATTTGGGTGCCCCATTCAGCTTTGCTGCTGGGCTCCCTCCCTCCATCACTTGCTCCCCCTTCTCTCCCCATCTCTCTCTGCTTTTCTTTTTTAAAAACCCAATGTTTTGGTTAAGTTTTAGTTGCCTTGTTTAATGTATGATGTTCTTTTAATTTCATATAAACTAGCAGGTTAGTTTACGACAGTTTTAAGTAGTGCACTTTAAGGTGTTATCTACCTCAGACTCTCAACAGTGGTGCTTAAAATCTAAACAAACTTAAGGAGTGGGGGCATTCAGGGACACTGAAGTCTTGTGCAAACTAAACTGGATACTCAAGATGTGTGTGTCTGCTGTCAGTTCTGTAGGCCTATACTACGTGTTAGTTGTTGTGCCAGAAAGATATATGTAATATGAAGGAAAGGGGTGGGGGTTAGGGAGAATCCAGAGTTTGTATGCAGAGTGGAAGGAAAGGAGGACGTTTATCTGCCTCCCCACTTCTACCCACTCTCTGAAGACTGGAGAAGGGACCCACATACTGTATGAATACTAAGTGGGCAGGCAGGGGAAGCTTTGTTTTTTTCAGTCTTCAGGTGAGGACTGGACTATATGTAAAGTGAACGTAAGATTTTAGCTGGAGTTAATTCATTTTCTGCTTTGTAATCTTGTTATAAAAAAAAAAAAAAGAGAGAGAGGGCTCCCAGACATTCTGTTATTGCGCCCAGAACCTAGTTTTCAAGCTTCATGTGGTGCCTAGCTTATCTACCTGAGTTTCTAACACTCTGCAGATTCACTTATCTGAAAATCTGACTTCCTTACTTCCTTATTTTTTATGCGTTCTTTGTTGATCAGCGACAGCCATTTTTGTGAACAAGATCAGACAAATCAATTTATTGATTACTATAGGATATACAGTGGTGCCTCGCTAGACGAAAAGAATCCATTCCGCGATTCTCTTCGTCTAGCGGTTTTTTCGTCTTGCGAAGCAAGCCCATTGACAGCTTAGCGGATTAGCGCTACAGCTGTCAAGCGGCTTCCAGCGATCAGCTGTTAAGCGGCTTATCAGCGGAATAATGTGGGCCCTGTGTGTAGTTGAAATTTGCATCCAACTTAACTTTTATTTCTTCTAGGGGGAAATTTGCAGTAGTAAAAAAGTGTGTAAAGAAAGAAACTGAAAAAGAATTTGCAGCCAAATTCATGAGGAAAAGAAGAAAGGGCCAAGATTGCCGGATGGAGATAATTCATGAGATTGCAGTTCTGGAACTGGCACAACGAAATCGTTGGGTTATTAACTTGCATGAAGTATATGAAACACCAACAGAAATTATTTTGGTTTTGGAATAGTAAGTATTAATTTCATTATAATCATGTGGTGGGTTTGTAAAATGACAGGATTTATCATTAACGTATTTTATTCAAAAGCAATGCCAAATTTTTGCCCCATTTTTGGAGCTCTTGTTAGTTTTTCAAAATGGTGCATAACCAGGTGTGTGTGTGTATTGTCTTAACGTTTCATCCATAGCAACTTAATGCTACCAATGATACAGACTTTGCCAGGATTTCAGCAAAATGGAGTACATAGCTTTAAGGTTCTAAACACTGGAAACCAGACCATGGCCTGGAAAGGATTGGTTGATACTGGTTGATAGCCCATTGACTTCAGTGGGAGTTTACTCTCTGTAGGACTGCAACCTCAGAGCTGAAACCTTGAAGGAAGTTGAAAGGAGAAGTTAGTGGGTCCTCAGTCTGATGAGGCGCCTAACTAGTGTTTGAAGATATCTCCCCAAGTAAAGTGTTCTTGGGGTTCTAGAGGTATGAGGTTTACAGCAGTACTATTAGCAAATATGTCTTTAAGGATGTTTTATTCTAAGAGAATAATTATAGGCTTCAAAAAGATTCGTCATTAACCAGCAGATCCCTAATGTTCCTGGAACATATTGACTCATTGAAGCATAACTACTATGAATTGTAGAAAGTTCCTGTTTTCATGCTTAGATATATGACTGAACTAGGAAAGCAATGCTTGTCTCTGTTTGGTGCAGTTTTTTAGTACAGGAACCATAAGTCCCTGAGAATTTGGAGACTAATATCACAGTGCTCTGCATTGTTTTGTTTGTTCTTTAATTACATCCTGCCTGTCTATGAAATGGTTCTCAAGAATGTTAACAGCAGTAAAATACATAGCAAAATGGACAATAAGACAGTTACACATGAATAAAAACATCCAATTTCTTTTTAATCATTAATTTTTAGTAATCGTAATTGCTGGATAAATAAATGACTGGCTGCAGTATTTGTACATCCCAACTAGGGCTGAGCAATATACCTGGTTTTCAACATTGTGATATATCAACCAACATTCAAAATTAGCTGTGTGCTGTGCTGCTGGGTGAATCGGGTATTTGGCAGGGCAGCACGGTAGCAAAATATGGGGGGGGGGTTCCTGCAGGGCTGCTTGGTCTGGTGTTGTTGTTTAAAAGGTAAAGGTACCCCTGCCCGTACGGGCCAGTCTTGACAGACTCTGGGGTTGTGCGCCCATCTCACTTAAGAGGCCAGGGGCCAGCGCTGTCTGAAGACACTTCCGGGTCACGTGGCCAGCGTGACATCGCTGCTCTGGCGAGCCAGAGCCGCACACGGAAACGCCGTTTACCTTCCCGCTGGTAAGCGGTCCCTATTTATCTACTTGCACCCGGAGGTGCTTTCGAACTGCTAGGTTGGCAGGCGCTGGGACCGAGCAGCGGGAGCGCACCCCGCCGCAGGGATTCGAACCGCCGACCTTTCGATCGGCAAGTCCTAGGCGCTGAGGCTTTAACCCACAGCGCCACCTGCGTCCCGTTGTGTTGTTGTTTAGTCGTATCCAACTCTTTGTGACCCCATGGACCAGAGCACGCCAGGCACTCCTGTCTTCCACTGCCTCCTGCAGTTTGGTCAAATTCATGTTTGTATCTTCGAGAACACTGTCCAACCATCTTGTCTTCTGTCGTCCCCTTCTCCTTGTGCCCTCCATTTTTCCCAACATCAGGGTCTTTTCCAGGGAGTCTTCTCTTCTCATGAGGTGACCAAAGTACTGGAGCCTCAGCTTCAGGATCTGTCCTTCCACTGAGCACTCAGGGTTGATTTCCTTAAGAATGGATAGGTTTGATCTTCTTGCAGTCCATGGGACTCTCCAGCCCCAGGTCTGGTAGCGGGCAGCAAAAAAATAATAATAGTGCCTAGACATTTTTTTGGGGTGCTCACAGTTTTGGGACTGGATCAGTAAAAGAGAAGCTAGTCCTGATGCTGTGGAATAATTTTTTTGATTCTGTCTATATTCAGATGACTTTTCTCAATATCATAACACTAACTGAGCCAAGCCATGGATTAACTTTGGGTTAGCACAGCAGCAGAAAGAGTAGGGAAGGAGCAAAGCACCCATTATTTTTCATCTTGAGTACCAGTACACTTGCTCTTTCATGCTTAGTCATGGTTTTGCTTAGCAATTCATTTGGACTAGGTCACTGAATGGCTAGGTAGGTTACCAGAATACTGAAAAGCTGTTTATTTACCAGTTTGACCTATTTAAGGCAAGCATACACATTTCGCATACTCTGTGAGCAATAAGGCTATTGGAGTGAATTGTTGGGTATTATTTCTCTTCTCTAGAAAAGTTTAAATATATCTGTTTTTCCTCAGTGCTGCTGGAGGAGAAATATTTGACCAGTGTGTAGCTGAAAGAGATGATGCCTTCAAGGAAAAAGAGGTTAAGCGTCTCATGAGGCAAATTTTAGAAGGTGTTTCATTTTTGCATCGAAATAATGTAGTTCACCTTGACTTGAAGGTAAGATATGGTTTAGAAGTATGGAGGCAATATGAAGAACCAAATTTGTAGTTCAGAGTGGGGGACCATTTCCAGAACCCGCCCCACCCTATGGACCATTTTAGACAGGTAGGTGGTCACCCAGCTATCAGTTTACATCGTGTCAGCTGCTCAAATCTAAATTTGGGCAGAGAATTAAAAGGCAGCAAGCAGCAAAGCCTACTGCAGTTCAAAGAGCAGACACAGGCTTACCTATTATCTTGGTGCTGTAGCAAATTTTAAGCCATTAGGACTGCTGTGGATTTCTTAATAGATTCTGCTAATACTACCTTTATTCATTTATTTTCAGCCCCAGAATATTCTGCTAACCAGTGAATCACCACTGGGAGATGTCAGAATAGTTGACTTTGGCCTCTCCAGAGTAATGAAGAATAGTGAAGAACTAAGAGAAATTATGGGAACACCTGAGTATGTGGGTAAGTTCTTAGCAAGTAACTAATGTGATAATGGGCAAGCAGTAATGGGGTAATCCAAATATTTGGATTAAAAGTATCAGTCATAGTTTCAAAACTGCATGTTCTCTTCAAAGACCTGGTAATTGAGTTGTGCCAGTGATTCAGAATATCCAAGAACACACTTTAAGAAACATACCGTATTTTTCGCCCTATAGGACGCATCGGCCCATAGGACGCACCTAGATTTGGGGGGGGGATAAAGGGGAAAAAAATTATTCCCCCCCCCAGGTGCGGGGCTGGGGCAGGGGAAGCTCTCCTTAAGCCTTCAGTGAAAGCCTGCATTCGCCCCATAGGACGCACACACATTTCCCCTTCATTTTTGGAGGGGAAAAAGTGTGTCCTATAGGGCGAAAAATACGGTATGCAGAATTAGTGCAAGCTACCTTTATTAGTTCTCAAGCTTCTGATACCTTCATTGGTAAAAGCTACAGACGTAGGTTGATGATTCTATACTACTGGCATCTATATCTTAAATTGTTCACATTTTTAGTAGAATGCATAGCAACCAGCTCTATTTTCCCCCCTACAATAGCTCCAGAAATTCTGAGTTATGATCCAATCAGCACTGCAACAGATATGTGGTAAGGAGAGCTCTTTATTGAATAGTTGTTTTGTAAACTGCAAGTTTTCCTCTTAAGAAGCTTATGTGTGTGTGTTTTTTAATTTTAGGAGCATTGGAGTGCTAGCATATGTTATGCTCACAGGAGTATCACCTTTCTTGGGAAACGATAAACAGGAAACATTCTTAAATATATCTCAGATGAATGTTAATTACTCTGAGGATTTTGACCTTATATCTGAATTTGCTGTGGATTTCATCAAATCTCTTCTGGTTAAAAAGCCTGAGTAAGTTATATTTAAAAGTTTTTTGCTTCATTGCTTTAAACCATACAAGGCACAAATAAAATTCAGTTCAGTTGAAACACTGCTGGTTTATGAAACCATGGTTATGGAAGCCAGGTGTGTGCATTAGTCCCGTGGGCTCCTTCCATAAGATGCTGGCTTGTGCATGGTGGTCTTGGCTTATTTTTAAATCTTGAATTCTGAAATGGGGAACTCTGGTTTAATGGCAGCTAACTAACTACGGTATTAAACCAGGATCCTAATATTAATAAACCATGGTCTATGAAGGTGGCAGCATTAACATTCAAACCAGGCCGTTGACGTTGATTAATTTTTTTGCAGATTACCCGCAGTACCATGGGCCACATTGTTCCTAATACAGGACAGATCTCTATCATTTGACAATTTCTCACTTTTTAATGTACTATAAGGTCTGAGTTTTTCATAAAAGTATGCTTCCATAAATTTATAGAGGTATTCTATGAATTTTAAACATTGAAGTAATCAATGTCTTTGAATTAAAGAAGTTTTCCCACCTTTTAAAATGCCCCCCCGAAACAAACCAAATTTAATTACACATTACTCCATTAGTTCTTCTAGTAATGTACAGTGGCGTAGCGTGGGTTGTCAGCACCCGGGGCAAGGCAAGTAATTTGCACCCCCTAACCCGTGGATTTGCACCCCCTAACCCGTGGATTTGCGCCCCCAACCCTAACCCCCAGATGTTGCGCCCGGTGCGGCCGGCCTCCCCTGCACCCCCCACGCTACGCCACTGGTAATGTAGCAGTATTTCTTCTACTGCGGGAGCTAATGCAGCATAGCAAGTGAAAAACATCCATTTACTGCTGACCTGCTAGCTATTTGAATAATTAGGAAACCCTTGAATTTACAAGCAAGTTGGAGGCCCCACGTCTTCACATGCTTGGCTTTGAAAAGCCACTCCGGCTTTTCCACAGACTACTGTTCTAAACATGTTCTATAGGTTGCTGGCTAATTGCAGTTACAATGTATTTCAGGAAGTTGTCTCTGATTTTTGCATCAGAAGTGAATTTAGCTATTCTTCAGTAGTTTTGAAGCCTAAACTCGAAAACTTGCTCAAAGGATATAACTGCTATGATATTGGTAAAGTAGCTGAACTCTTTGGAGAGGAACGTTCAAAATATTTAGAATTCTTGAAGATTGTACATTTCTACAGATTCATATACAGTACTACTTGTGACTTCATGTGACCATTCCAAAGTGAACACTACTGAAAATCCATTTCAGCTTTTAAAACCCACTTGTGGACTGTAGCTTAACATTAGGAAAATCCAAAATCTTTACATTGAAGTAGAAATATTCTGAAATTTGAGAAGGGGCTCTCAAGATCCACTTGCTCTCTAGTGATCTAAAATGTGAGCCACAAAAAACAGTTGTCAGATGGAGGCAACAAAATTGTATCTAGATGCAGTTGTCTACCGTTGCTCACCACGTAGCTTGGTTGCTGCTATGTGGTTTGTCATCACACTTCTGTAAAAGATTTATGTGGAAGACTTGCAGCAGTTTGGCTAGTCCAATTGACAAGTTGCTGCACAAATACCCTTCTCTGCCTGATAGAGTCAATTTTGAGCAGCCAGCTGCCTAACTAACTATATGGTATGAGGTGGACCTGAGCCTGCCCTCTGTACAAAACATACTATAAGCAAGTAATTAATGCAACATCTTTTTCGCTGCATATTATGAAAAAGGTTAAACATGGCTTTGACAAGATGGAAGTGCCAAATTTGCATCTGAATGCATGTTAAACACAGATCAGTTTAATGATGAATCTCTAGTGGGAGGAAACTGTTGACATAATGGCTAATGTGTTCTGAACTGGATTTTTAGCATTTCATCCTTTTGGCCAGTCTTTTTGAGCAACTGTTCCCTCTTTTCTCTCTAGGGAACGGGCAACAGCAGATGAATGTTTGGTACATTCTTGGCTAGCACAAATGGATGTTCCTGATACTATATACTGGATAAAGAACACAGAGGAAGCAAACACTGTTATTGTAAATGAAGAAGCTTTTACTTCTGAAAATTCTACAGATGGAGAAAAAACAGAAGAGTCATTAGTGTCAGAAGAGCTGATTGTAGTAGCTTCATATACACTGGGCCAGTGTAGGCAATCGGAAAAAGATAAAATTGTTGAACAGAAGACCATTTCCAAGCGCTTTAAATTTGAAGAACCATTGCTGCAAGAAATACCTGGAGAATTTATTTACTGAATTGCAACTTGTTTCTGCTCTTTTGAGACCTTGAAACATCAACTTGGGAGACCAATTTATGTATTGCCAAATGTACATTTATATGCAAATACATTTCTTGATAAAGTAGGATTCAAAAGTCAATGAGAAAATTGTGCCAAACATCTTAATTTTTGTGGAAGTGGTATGTGTATGCTTACCTTAATTGGTCAGGCAGCATTGCAGGATGACACCCACCACCCCACCATGATCTGGCAGCGGACTGTGTCTCGAGGGGTTTTCTCCAGCTGGCACGATGAAAATTGAGTCATTGCACTGGCGGGGGAAGCAGATCGCAGCCTTCCCAAAATTGGCCAGTCGTGGCAGGCTGCTTGGCTAGCTGGTCCACCTCTGGGGTACTTCACCTGGGCCAGTTTTCGACCTCCTTGCTATGGCACCAAAAAGAATTTGGATATGCAGCCACAGAGTTGGGCATGTGTGCTTGCTTTTTCATCTTCCTGGGCTGCCGACTTGGCTTAACATCCAGTGTCCAGATTATGTGGCTGGGCCACAGGAGTATGTGTTGGGAACAACTTATGCCTTTCCTGTCCTCTAGAATCAAAGCTTGTTGTCTAGATCTGTTAGTCATCCAGCTGGGCAAAAATGACCTGGGCCCATGAAAAGGCGCATAGACCTGATTTTGGCCATTGTGGATAACCTCAAGGCTCTAAATGAATTATACCATAAAATGGCCATATGCTGGTCTGAGTTGCTAAAGGCACGTCAGTGGTGGCATATTCTGGAACTCGCTAAGATTACCAAGGCAAGGAAGGTGGTGAACTCTGCAGTGGTGCACAGAATTGAGGAGACTGGCGGAAGGGTGATTTGGCACCCAGACATCACCCATGACAAGGATGTGCTTTTCAGGCATGATGGTGTGCACCTGTCAGGCATGGGTAATCGATGTCTCAAATGCTCTCAAAATATCATTGAGGGCCTTAGGTCCTGGTTGCAGATGTAGGGGGTTTTGCAACCAGCCAAGTTTGGCTTGAGTGGTGGTTTAGGCATTGGGTAAGCCTTCGTCTTTGGTGGAGAGGAGGGTGTAGCCTCTGCCTGCTCGTCCAGTATTCAGGGGTGTCCCCTTAAAAGGGATCTGGTAGGAGTCGTATCTCTCCAGAAGCCCAGGCTGGGGCTAGGCCCATAGCATCCTCAAGGCGGCAGCCCTGCAGGGGATTTCTACTTGATGTGTGTCATAGGACTTCTTTGCCTAGGGTTGACCCATAACAGGTATACCCCAGCAGGCGTGCTGGTAGTTCAGTGGTTATACCCCATGCATATGCTAAACCTCTACATCTGTAGCCAGTAAAGTTGTGGCCTAATTTCACCCTAAGCAATGTTGTCCTGTTTATTCGGGTGATGGGTATGCGGGGAGGGGTGTCTGTGCCATGCAAGTTAAATGCCCTTACAGAAAAAAACAGAAAGCAGTAGTTCTTTTTTCTTCTTCTGTTGGTATGTGTAAAGCTTTTGTACTATATCCTGTGTTTTAACTATTCATGGTTGGGGTTGCTGTCCCAGTGCAAGTGACCACTGATAAGTATCCCACTTGTTTGGACAAGCTGATTTTCACCAAGTGCAGCAAACTACCAAAATAGTTATGCCCAAATTCTAAGTTGCTATTAGACGTAGCTCTAGACTAATCCAAAGTCCTGAGCCACTGTGCTGGGCGGGATTTGGATGTGGCAGACCTGTCCCTCTGCTGGGCTTTGCTGGGCCTACTGAAATGGTGGGTGGTACAACTGCAGGCTGTAGCCAGTAGTAGAACCTCCAAAATGGGCTGGCTCTCGGGTAGGGAGGGAGTGGAGCTGGTGAAAATAAGCACAACTCATTTTTTTCAGCACACATTAAAAAGGCAAATTTTCAAGTGCTGTGTGTGTCTGTCCCATTACCTTTCAGTTTGCATTGTACAGTAGTAAACTTGGTAAAATATTTGAGTTTTTAAATGTACTTCTAACAAGGCCAGCTTGATCTTGGTTGGCTGCTTGGAAACTTTGCTGTACTCTGTTATATAACTTGCTGTGCCTTAAGATGGGCTTTGTGCAGTTCACAAATCGTTGCAAGTTTGTATAATGATGTGGAAGTCTAATGTAAGTTATAAGCAAAATTTAAGTAACTCTGTATTGGAAAAAGTAGCTAATACGTAGGGATGCCAATTAATTCCACAAGCGTAATACTGTCAATCTGAAATGCTACAGTACAAAAATTAACCTTATGAAAAATGTAAATAAGTGCCTGTATAAAGTAGGAAGGGGAAATTCTCCAAATGTAGAAAAAGGGATTCTGGGCTTTGGTTCCTGTAGCTGCAGTTCATAATGTTCTGAAATGGGTTGTCCTTTCTCATAAGCTATGGTGCTTTTCTTACAGGAACTACTGAGTTCCTGAGAAGCAGCACATGGGTTTAGCTGGATCAATTGCAAATTACCACCTCTAGGTATCAGATACCTGGGATGGCAGAGTTAAATTAGATTATGATCAACTCCTTCTAAGTACTCTATAGTTATCTAAGGGAAAGATGAAATGAGATCCAAAGCAAAATGAGTCAGACCAATTTAAGTTATAGTAACGTAAAGAAGTGCTGTGCCTTTAAATATTTCTGAAAACTCCTGGCAGATGTATGCTTACTGTGTGCCTTTAAACACACAAGATTGGTTGGCAAATGTGAAACGATTTGCTTTAATGTAATAAACTGGTTTTTCCTGTTCTCTGATTATGTTTTTTAGCACTTACCTACTGTAACGTTACATTTTTAAAAAGTGTAATAAACTCCACAAGTCTTAGGGAGCCCTTAGCTCAAGTGGTTTTCTGTTCCTCACAAGTGCTAAAGCGAAGTAGCTGGAATCCCAAAGCTTTGCCATCAAGTATTGTAACTGGGGCATTAATGGCCTCATTGCCTTTCGAAAACCATTGCCACATTCTAATAGCTGACTGTAGCATTTGTTTCAGCAGTGTCCAGTGTCTACTAAAAAGCAAATGTTAACACTGTGCAGGTAGGAGACAGCCCTTTATTTTCCATGAAGTTCAGTTGAAGTCTGAGAGTAGTCCAGAACAACTGTGAAACAGGTTGAGGTTTGCAACTGCTGCCACAAGTCAATAGAGAAATCTGTTTTCATTTAGTGTGGTGCTATATCAGGAGAGGGTTACTTTGTCGTAATTGCTTTTCTTCTGTCAACACACCAGTAGGAATTCAGATAAAAGCTGCATTTCTTTCCTTGAACTGGCTAGAATTCAACTTGTTTCCCTGACTTCAGCATTTTATTTTAAATTCTGTTAGCATATTGAATATTCAACAAAGCTGAATCAGTTTATTTGCTCTACACAAGCACTGCCTTCTCTTTGTAGCTAGAAATTATTCTGTGACCATTGGGCTTAATCAGCTCATGATGCAAGGAATAACACAATTGAAAAGTGCTACTAATGGAAGTAGATGAATGACAGTGAAATGTCCACTTGCCATCCATTCCTTCAACATCAGTCTCATTAACAATGAGAGCAATATCTAGTCATTTGGAAAATGTATGTGACATCTTTAATTGTTCACACTCTGTAATATATTCAAATATTAAGGTGGTTAATAAATGAGTTCACCTTTGTGAAACTTTTAAACTCCCCCCCCCCCCCAAGGCAGCATCTTTTGTTGGCAGCTTTTTTTTAACGTTAAAGGGATAGTGACATGTACTTTATGAATTAGTGTAGGGTTAAGGTGGCATGCACTCTTGAAGTAGCAATATGCTGGCAACAAATCAGCTAGCTTATTTTTTTGAGTTAGGCTTTGCTACCAGGGGCCATTTGTATGGGATGGTGCTATACTGTCCTTAATGTTACTTATAAAGCAAGTGTGGGGAGCTTTTGGTCTTCCAAACCCAGAAAGCAGGGCCTAACGGCCAGGGGGGATGAGAATTGAATGTTCAGCAACACCTGGAGAGCCAGAGGTGTATAACTCATCTGTTAAATGCACAGCAGCTTCCAGAACAGATCTGAGTCTTATTCTGTCCTATGTTAAAAAGGCTTTTATTATGTAACCAGAAGCTAAAAGGCCAGAACTGGTTGTGCACAGGGAAAACCCCTACTATGCTACCTTGATAAAGTTGAAGAAACCTGTTGGATCCTGGCTACAGGAAGCCACCCAATATTTTTTGCTGAGGATAGCTTTTTTTCAAAAGCATGTTGAAAGCTAAAAGCTTTGGGTATGCCCTACGTGGTAGAATATCCTTCTACATAAGAGCAGACCCTTGTGGATGTCCAAACAAACCTTTTGGCTCCCAACTAGCATTTAAAACTTGTGACAACACAAATCATCCCCCCCCCCGCCCCACTGAAGTCTTGAACTTTTTGATTTTTACATCTCCTGCTGAGAAGCATCCTTCTGTGACGATAGGAAGACTGGAACACTTTGGCCATTACGGAGCTGCAGTGTGACTTCTTGCAGATGCCAGCTATCCAACCACAGAAAGATAGGGGAAGAAATCCAGTAATTAGTATTTACTTAGAATAAGTTTGCTTATATAGTATTTTCTTAACATCACAATGACATTAAAAGGCTTGGGAAATGCTACCATTAAGGAACTAGGGCTGGGCGATAACAGCTTTTCAACATCGTGATGTATCATCAGTCAAACATTGCGATATAGTGATACATTGCAATGTTGAAAAGCAGAGGGAGGAACAAGCTTCATTGGCCCCAGCCCTGTGAAGCACCAGGCTGAAACACTGTAACGTTACCATATTATCCAGTCAGAATTTGCTTCCAAACTGATAGAAGAAATGATCTTGGTGGAAGCACCTAATAGCAATTCAGCTGACACCTTGGCTTAATTTATGCATGTAGATCAGTCTACTGGCAATGCAACTGCATCTATGGCAGAACTGCAACCTGTTTCCCAAAGGTAACTTTTTGTAAATGGCACTTAGTCCATACTTGATGCACTTAATAATCCCCTAGTACACACCTGTTAAGGGTGAAGTCCTTCTCTGAACAGACATGAAGATAACCAGCTGACTTTGTTCCAGATACTGGTATTCTTAACTGTAAATGCAAAAGTCAAATTCTTATGATTTTTTGTTAAATACATCCCTCCCCCACACACAGAAAAGTAAGTCAAACAAAGCAAAATTCATATTTAATAATTTACAACTCAGAACAGAATTCAAATTATCCATTGTCTTGAAGTTCCAAATTATATCAGGATGACAACCATGCAGGCATTTAACTAAGTACAACAAGCCATTTATCCTTTGCACATTCATACAAATAATTCCTTATTAGGTCACACATAAGCTTAAGTCTTTACTGCAGAAGAATGGGCAAATCCAATCTAGGTTTTTAGTAGCTGTTGAAAGCTCTGCTTGTTCCATTAGGACAGTTTGGGAGACCTGTGACCTTCCAGAAGTTAAGACTCCCAACTCCCATCATCCCCAGCCAACATGGCCAACAACCACTGATGATGGGAGTTGTAGTCTGGAAATATCTGAAGGGCCACTGATCCTCCCCCCGCCCCCCGGTGTAGTACAATCTGCACTCAATTTGGTTATTATCTTGCTAGGCTGCTAGTTGTGCTTTCTTGTGTGTGACTAGGGAGCCTGTCTAAGGGAACTCATTCCCATTTGCGGACACATCCAACAGAGACTATATTAGCATAATACAAAATGCCTTGCCGGACCATTGGCCTGTCTAACCCAATACCATGTAAGTCAAATGGCACAGCTCTCCAAGACCTGCAGAATATATTCTAATAATAGAAAGCCTGCTTCAACAACAAGAAGATGATATTGGAGATTGAATCTGAGACATTTTGCATGAAAAGTATATATTCTGGTACTAAGCTACAAACTAGTCCCCAGCACTGAAGCACTACTTCATCATATGCACATTCAGCTCTCTGTTGCTGGGCAAATTGTTTGATGAATCCAGACTTTTAAGTTAAGCTGGTGTATAAGATCTGCACCAAGTTGATGTGGTTACTATTTATTAGACAAGGCTGATTTAAAGCAGATACGTTATGAGAAAATGTGTAGATTGAAATAGTAGTGTCTTAATGGTATATGGAATCCTAGCCTATTAACATTGCAGCATAATAATTTTATGCTGAGATAGCTGATGGCACGGCAGACAACATCTTCAAACATATTCTAAGAAATCCTGTGGTCAAGCTATAATGTAGAGCACTCCTCCCCATTGCTTCTCTTCTCTCACATCAGGTCTTAATTCAGCCGGTATTACCTGAGCTCTTGACATGTCAACACAATTGGTCTTGTCAGTCAGCCTGATGTAATGTACTTTAAGAGGAGGAGCACCAAGTGCCTCCAGGGCGGCGGAGTCTTTATGAAGCTGCTCAAGAGCCTGCTGATAGTACTGTGTTCTGGCAAAATTCTCTGGAGCAAAGAGAAAAGACACAAGTTATTGTATTAATATTAAACAGAAATGGAATAGTGATAAATATTAATCAGAGACAGAATGGTGTCTAATTGCCTTGACATGTGGCCATGGCACTGTGCCCTTTCTACGGTTATCTGTAGATAAACTAAATTTGAAGGTTTCCTTGTTATTTCAAAATATATAATCAAAGACGACAGATGACTGCAGTTATACTTACTCATTCCAAATGTGTAAGGCCTGTTTAAAACGTATGTACATGGCCTACACAAGCAACATTGATACTGGGAGCTATGCCTGGAACAGCCGGCGTTATCCAAAAACCACTGGGGAGTCTGAGAAAACCAGCCTCTTGTGCAGGTGAAGATAATTCTACTGGTACAAATCATGACTATATTCCACCCACTGGCAATAGCAGTCCCAGCCACAAAGTGCATTAGTCTTTTCTAATACTTTTTACAGACAGGTCTGTGTAATGTCAAAGTTTCTAAGATACTGAAGAAAAGGTGTAAAATGTGGCATTTGGTGCAAAATTAAGCTTCCCAAGAATGTTTGCTTTCTTTTCTTTTTTTAGTACAAGTTTCTGGTTATAGCTGTGAATGCTTCCTTGAAAGAGTGTGGGCAATGACTGTTGAAATTTCAGAAGCACAAATGAAAGCCAGTAGTTGAATAATATTTCCAGAGGATAAGAGCAGCATTTTAACACTGCATAAGATTGTCTGCTGCTCCCAGTGATGGGAAAATTCAATAAATTATACAAAATAGTAAACATTGCAGAATATGCAAAATAAGAGCAATTACATAAAGTTGCTAAATTTTTACAAGTTGAACTCAACATTTGGGGCACAAAATTTAGGTTGCATGGTTGTAGACTTTTGTTTGTTTTTAGCACTGCTGTATACAGAGCAGTGGGACGCGGGTGGCGCTGTGGGTAAAACCTCAGCACCTAGGACTTGCCGATCGCATGGTCGGCGGTTCGAATCCCCGCGGCGGGGTGAGCTCCCGTCTTTCAGTCCCAGCTCCTGCCCACCTAGCAGTTCGAAAGCACCCTTAAGTGCAAGTAGATTAATAGGTACCGCTTTATAGCGGGAAGGTAAACGGTGTTTCCGTGTGCTGCGCTGGTGCTGGCTCACCAGAGCAGCTTCGTCACCCAGGCCACGTGACCCGGAAGTGTCTCCGGACAGCGCTGGCCCCCGGCCTCTTAAGTGAGATGGGAGCACAACCCTAGAGTCGGACACGACTGGCCCGTACGGGCAGGGGTACCTTTACCTTTACATACAGAGCATGGGACGCGGGTGGCGCTGTGGCTTAAACCACAGAGCCTAGGACTTGCCGATCAGAAGGTCAGCGGTTCAAATCCCCGCGACGGGGTGAGCTCCCGTTGCTCAGTTCCTGCTCCTGCCAACCTAGCAGTTCAAAAGCACATCAAAGTGCAAGTAGATAAAGAGGTACCACTCCGGTGGAAAGGTAAATGGTGTTTCCGTGCGCTGCTGTGGTTCGCCAGAAGCGACTGAGTCATGCTGGTTACATGATTCGGAAGCTGTACACCGGCTCCCTCGGCCAGTAGAGCGAGATGAGCGCTGCAACTCCAGAGTCGGTCACAACTGGACCTAATGGTCAGGGGTCCCTTTACCTTTACCTTATACAGAGCATAAAATTGACTTGAAAGTTTAAGGGGTCAAGTCATATCATGTCCACTACCACCCCTGTCTCTAAATAGTAACATAGGAAACCATTTTATACCAAATCAGACCTTAGTCCAACAAACTTAGTGTTGTCTACACTGGTTTGCAGAAGCTCTCCCAAGATTTCAGAAAGGAATTTTTCCTGTCATTCCTGCAAGTGACGGGGATTGCATCTGGGTTGCTTTGCACTCCACCACATGGCCACACCCCTTCCTATTAATGATTATATATAGCAGGGAAGCTGCAGCCCTCCAGATATTGTTGGACCACAACTCCCACCCCATACACCCCTGCCCACTGGCCATGCTGGCTAGACCTGATGGGAGTTGGAGTCCAAGAACATCTGAAGGCCACAGATCCCTTACCCCTGTTTTAGATGTACTGAAGATGACAGACAGGGATACTACTTCAGAAGACTACTTTATGTACAATTGCCTTGCAAGCAGAAAACTAGCACTGAAGGGAGGAACGTTCTTCTCTAGTAACTACTGGTTTTCTATTCACAGAATTTTTAGCATGCTGGAAATTCAAAGATGTGATTTGCAACTTGCATTCTACCAACCCAATGCTCTTCCATCTCATTCTGCTGAACATGTGGATCAGGGTTAACTTGCTAACTGTGATGAAACTTACTTTGTATGTAGTAATACATAAGAGCACTTCCTCCACCAGACACAACTGCCAGATAAAGAGCCATTTGCTGAAGTTTTCTCACGGATGCTGGCATGTTTTGTTCCCTAAGGGGAAAGAAGGATCAGAAATAGATTTATTGTATATTAGCAAAACAAGGGAATGTTGCCAAAGCCCTTTCAATATTCCAGCAAAATAGGCCTGAATGAAAGCCCTGCATGTAGTATTCAAGCATTTTTGAGGGCCCCATGGTTCACTCAGATGATATATAGATGAGAATTGAGCAGGGGCTGCTCACCTCAGCCTGAATATGTTCATCTGTTTCTTTTAGGGATGCTGCTGCTTCACTAATTGCCAAGCAGAAAATAACTCGTTTGGTGCGGCCAGCAGCCAGAAAAGCAGCATATTGTTCTGCAGGTTCCCATAAGTGCAAAATAAAACACAGGGGAGTATTATTCAGGTTTTAGGGGGGCTAGTGAAATGTCACCCTGAAGTAAAGAAAGTAAACCTTATGAGTGAATTTCGCTAAGAAGGTGTGGGGAGGGATAAGTGTCCAGTAAGTCCACAGTTGCCACACTTTAGCAGCTTTCACTTGCGTGTGCACAGACACAAGGCAGAAGTGAAAAACAGGAAGGTTTTGCAATGGTCTCTCCCCTCATCCTTTTAGTCTTCTGTCCTGCCCTTTTCATGTGGACCACATATTTGTCATTTTGTTCTGTCATGCAGACAGATGACAAATACACAGTGAAAGTAAAAGGGCATGAGTCTGACTAGCAGAGAATACCATTAAACAGCTGAGTACAGGAAGTTACAGCTGTTCCTTTGTTTAACAGCTTACTGTGTTATTTGTATGAAAGGCTCTTATCCACCTCTGTGCAGTATGTAAACAAGCAGGACTTGGATAACTATGAAAGTTGTAAATATTTTCAGTGATTTATGCATATAAATCACAGGAATCCAAGTAGCAGAGTGAACAAGGCACACTGTCCTTTATTTAGGTCTCCTTCAAGCAGAGACCTATGGCCCACCAGGTGCTGTTAGACTACATCTCCCATCAACCCCAGCCAATGTGGCCAGTGGTCAGAGATGGGAGTTGTGGTCCAGCAACACCTGGAGGGCCGCTGGTTCTGCCAACCCCACCTTTCAGGGTAAATGCATGCTGTTTATAAGTAATCATTTATGAAAAAGAAAAAAAACACACACCACCATAAGCACAGCATAATTGAAACAGATTTATAAACTACCATCTCTAGATGAATCATAGTACCATTCTGCATCTGAGGCTATGTGGACAGTCCCAATTAAATCGGAAAGAGTCACAGGATCAGCCACACCTATGTGACTGCAATAGTCATGACACTCCACAGCAGAAGCTTTGTCTGCATAAACCACACTGAGATGGAATTAACTGCAACACTCATTAGCTTTGATGGGGCTTGCCCATCAAATATTCTCAATAGATCATGTCCCATGTTCCAAATAACAGTGACAGAAATGCACTGGTCTGTTGAAGGGGGACAGCTGTTTACAGGAGAGAAGTCCCTCAAGTCAGAAGTTTCTTCATCTGGTGAGTTCTACCTTACGTGAGTGGAATAAGAGGAAACACTAGTACATAAACATAACAATCCTTTCTCCTTCAGAATATCTTGGGGGGGGGTGAAGGATACAAAAGCACCCCTAACTAGAATTTAACTTTCTTTTGTGTGCAGCAAGCGGCAGGGTGTTCAAAAGGACAGAAGCCTTTCATGATGATGTGCCTACCTTTTTACATTCCTCCTTTACAGGTTGTTTGATCTTCTTAGTCAAGAACAGCTAATATGAAATAAAAAACAGGCTTTTTCAGCTCCTCTGCAACAGTAATATCTCTGTTTCCTGTAGAAGAAGAAGTAGGAGCAGATGACAAGGCCTAACTACTACTTTGGGAGCCAGAAAACATCTCTGCTTCTGGATCCTGTAGTCAAGATCATGTGTATATTCTGAAACATCTGTGCCTCATTTTTTATTCTGGCTTATTCCCTCTTCCAGTCTACCTTCTCTATCTTGTCATTTTTTGTCTTAGAAAGTTATATCTTATTCATTCATAATTGACTCATGCAGGATGGAGTCGGCAAAACATTTTCTTGAAGGGGAACAGAGGCACAGAAGAAGGAAACAATTGGAGAGCACAGAGAAAATAATGGTAGCTTTGTGTGATAAGGAACCGAGGCCTTATCCTTCCCTCAGAAGGTTGTGGACTCTTTAAAGCAGAGGTTGGATGGCTAGCTATCATGGATGCTGAGATTCCTGTAATGCAGGGGGTGGACTAGATGACCCTTGGGTTCCTTCCAACTCTACAATTCTTTGATTCTAAGTAGCATTCCTCATACCCAAGAAGAGTCTGGTGAAGTTGGAAACAAGACATGAACTTAAGGAATCCTAATGTCATCGTAACAACTACATGCTAAATATATATGTATTCGAACTGCCCTCTCTGTAAGTATCCTTTCCCTTGATGGAAAGAGGTGCTTCCCACAGGTTTTCTGGCAGCCTTTGTGGTACATCTACCTAAATCTTTAACCCTTCTCCTCCTCACGCCTCTCTTCTCTACAGAAAGGCATCTGAGAAAAGAGTTCTTGCAGAGAAGTGCTAGAAATCCCTTAGGAAAGCAATCTCTGGAAAACACTCATTCAAGGGTCCGACTCCTTTTTTACTTGGTTCCACAAAAAAACAGAGCAACGCCCACATCCCAAATATCCTGTTTGTGTTTTGGCATCCTGACTTCCTTCAAGGATGCTGACTAAATTCTTGCCTTCCCTCAGGCTACCTCACCTCTTCAAATCAGCCCCACCCAGATTATTTTGGCATCTTTGAAAGCAGATTTTCTAAAGTGGATTTCAGCCTACATTGGGCTACTGGAAACCTTAGAAAGTAAGGTTTCAGCAGAACTGCTATCAAACATCTTATTAAATGTCACAATGGAAACTAATGGCCACTGATGTAGAAAATGGAAAACCCTTTCCTTCCTTTAGTCTATATTGGGATCTTTCTCAGGTGACACTATTTGCATGTCTAACTTTGCTTGCTCATAAGAGAGTCATAAGAGAGTGCCTGAGACATCCTCACCTCCTAGTATGACAGCACATACTTGGTATGTTGCTTTCAGAAACAAGGCCTAGAAGTGCCAGACCACATTTGTTTCTGAGTAAAATCAAAGGTTAGGAGTTGATAAACATTACTTGCTGGGGACTATTGAAAACTTTGCGAAAAACAATGAAATCTCTCTCTTTAGGAAACATTACAGGTTATTTTTGCCCATCTTACATATTATTGCATGTCATCCCAATCTCTGCTTGGTGTGAGATTCCAGGGGTTCCAGACACCCAGGGTTTGTGTGTCCTTTGGGAATGAGGCACAGCAGAGACTGTGGTAGTTTTGTGATATATGGTTTATTTACACATATATACCACCAGAGTCTAGGACTTGCCGATCAGAAGGTCGGCGGTTCAAATCCCCGTGACGGGGTGAGCTCCCGTTGCTCGGTCCCTGCTCCTGCCAACCTAGCAGTCCAAAAGCACGTTGAAAGTGTAAGTAGATAAATAGGTACCACTCCGGCGGGAAGGTAAATGGCGTTTCTGTGTGCTGCTCTGGTTTGCCAGAAGCGGCTTAGTCATGGTGGCCACATGACCTGGAAGCTGTATGCTGGCTCCCTCGGCCAATAAAGCGAGATGAGCACCACAACCCCAGAGTTGGCTACGACTGTCCCTTTACCTTTACCACCAGAGTCTACAATGGAGGGGTTCACAGCATTAACACCTCCAAGGGGGCCTTGCCTGTCCCATAGCCACAGCCTTGGATTCCAGCAGAAATCAGGCATGGCTCTCTCTCAGCTGCCTAACCTTCAGCCTTGCTTCTACCTTCAACTACACACAACTCAACGCTCCAACTCTGGCCTTTCTGGTTCCCATTCTTTCCCCATTTAAAAGGCAGCTGCAGGAGAAAAGAATTTGGATCAGCACCTGGAGGGAATTCTTTAAAAATCCTTTCTCCCCGTGCTGATTACTGGATTTGTGTG
This sequence comes from Podarcis gaigeae, assembly GCF_964106915.1. Taxonomy (NCBI): domain Eukaryota; kingdom Metazoa; phylum Chordata; class Lepidosauria; order Squamata; family Lacertidae; genus Podarcis; species Podarcis gaigeae. The sequence goes on from NC_139688.1 coordinate 58,925,980, forward strand.
GAGGGAAATGTGCAGGCATTAAAAAACAACAACCACATGCTTGAAGGGCCCCTCAGTATTTTATGGGGTGGGGGCTATGCTGGCTGCCCCTGCTAAGCAATATGCCATGCTAAGCACTACAGGGGATTGGAGTAGATCAGAGAAACAAAGAAGGTGCAAGCAGGCAGTGGAGAACATTCAGAGGCTCCTCCTTGCAAGAGAGACGGCTCTTAAACCCTAGTCCTAGATTTAATTATTGTGTCGCTGCACCCAAGGATCCTTAGCAGGTTCAGCAAAACAGAACGGCCAACAACCATAAGTGACAGGCATTTCCATGTGTATGTTCTCTCACCTTTCCACCTTTCATTTGCCATTTCATGGCACCCTCTTTTTCAATTCCGCTCGTTCACATGTCGGTGGTACCTTTAGCATTTGGTTAAGATTAGCACTTAACCCTTTCCGCCACACACGCATATAATGCTGCCCGAACATACTTCCCCAAGTAGAAAAAGAAACTGAATATATAAAACTGGTTATTAATATTCACTCGGTCTATTTAGGTTTGTGCTGAATGTCCATCAGTTTTGATATTTGCGTAAGAATTAACCATTCAAAGCAGCCAAGCAAATTATCAGGCATGGTGGGTGGGAGGAGACCCTCACTATGTAAAACATTCACCTAGTTTTGATGCCCTTTCTGCCCCGTCAGCTGATCCTTCTTGATGCCATTTTTCCTCTTTCTTCTCCACACCATGATTTGATCCAAACTGGTTTTCTGTTCACTGACGGACTTACTGCATCATGCTGGCATCAACAAAAATCATGTGCATTGCCCTGGTGCTGAGGAAAAGCGGGAAGAAAAAGGTGACACCCAGGAGGATGTGTTTGCAAGCCTGATAAGACAGGAGGCACTTTTCAACTCTCGTCAAAACTCATACAAAATGAGGCTGCATTGAAACATTTAGTCTTGTTCATTCATTTCTAATGTTATATAATATTTGATATTTATCTAGTTTCAGCTTCTGACTATATTTAAAGACCCGCAGGAATATTTTTTTAAAAAATGCAATAGATGTACCATGATGCTATTCAATCATTTAATAACAAATTCTACCATCTTGTGGTATTATTTTTCAGAATGGCACCTATGTTAACACAACTGACCCTATGATTGCTCTTTGAGAACAATATTTCATCTACATACACCTGGATCTTAGTTGTCATTCTGGGGTTTGTTTTGGGGGGCTGTTGCAGTTTGGTGCTGCTTTGTCTTTTTAATCATCAGCTGTTCAGAACACTTAGAGATGAACACTGCTCTATATATACACATTAAAACTTTCTCATTTTAAATGAAATCCTCCTGTAAAGCGCTGGGCCTCTCACTTTTTTATTTCTCATAAAAGAAGCAACATTTCTAATGGTTCAGAACTTGGTCATAGATGATCTGCTTAAGCCCAAATCCAGCATAAAAAGATAAATCGGTAATTTCCTCAACGTGGGTGACTGCAGTTCTTATGAAGTGCTTTAGGTTCTTCATAAAATAAAAGTACTTTAAGTGCAGATGAGAAGCAAGGATGAGCAAAGGAATGCAAATTCCTGTTACATAATACTACTCTGAATTTTACTGCTGCTTGAAGGGGGAGGAAAATGAAAAGGTTAGACACTATAATAGTGGGGTGTGTTATAAAGAACAACAGTGCAATTATATCACTGTTGCTGCTTTAGAGCACTGAAGTTAATTCTAGTCACTGGTGAATCAATCACCATCTTCATGCTTCTTCAGACAGGCAAAGTGAAGCAAGCAAGTCCATCCCGGCACTCTGGAAGGCTAACAGGTTTCTTTTATGTCCCTTGTCCCTGGTTACGTCTATTTCAAACCTCATCTCATTACCGGACCAGTTTATAAGAACTGCTTTATCTACTTATCAGCCTAACCACAAAAACACATGTGTGCTGGTATTGGAAGGCTATATGGAGCACGTGGTCACAATGGGAATTGGCACAAAACCAAGGATCTACATAGTTATTGGGGGCAACACATTGTGTCTGAGGCAGAGATATTCACGGGACTGAACTCTATGACATACACAGGGAATGGCCAATATATGTGGGGATACAAGGAATAAAACATATTATAGAAACTGGCTTTCACTGCTTATTAACAATTCCCAAACCATGCACTGATTCATCTAGTCTTCCATTTGTTGGGTGGAAATTCACCCACGGGGTGAATAATAAAATAATCAGCTGGGGGCCTAAATTCAAAACAGGGAGATAAACACATTCTCCAGCAGGAGAGAGTTCCCAGTAGCAGAGTTTAAACTCACAGAAGTTAAGCAGCAGCACAGGGCTAGGAATATAGGTTGTTAGAACTATTTTCGTACGTCATTTAGTTGAATACAGCACTCCCTGTTTTCTACCCCTCTTGCATTGAGCAGAAGTATGTTTAAAACATTTTATTTACAAAACATTCCAAAGGTCAGATTCAGCAGCAACAAGGAGAACGCAGGCAAAATACTCTTGGGCAGTGCTTTTTTCCCCTGGGGGGACGCAGGGGTACACATACCCCTAAACATTTTGTGAATCTAACTTTGGCCTCACTGAGGGGCAGTATTTCAATATGAGTAGGAAAATGAGAGTACCCCTAAACATTTTTTAAGAAACAAAGCACTGCTCTTGGGTATAAAATACAGAAAGATAACTTCAAACATGTTCTAAGCTTGGAGCAGGCTTAAGATACGTCCTCCCTGGCAGGTTACATGGCATGGAGAAACAGGAAACAGGAAGAGAAAAGCTTCACTTCCTCATCAGAAAAAGGGTGGCATGACCTAGCTGAATCTAGAAACCCATCTCTATTACCTTAACCCCCTCATGAACTAACTAGCACTCATGCATGGTTGATTTTGACTGAAATTTCTCACACCATTGCTGCCAGATAGGTTTTCCAATTGAATTATGACCAGCAGGAGGAATACTGAGTTGCCAAAGGTCATCTGCTTAAGAGGACTGTCAACTTAACATGAGAAGCATATAATAAAAAGTAATTATGCAACACTTAAAAAACAACAACGAAGAGACAGAAGCATATTAAAATGTTGTAGTATTGTTGTTGTTGTTTAGTCGTTTAGTCATGTCCGCCTCTTCATGACCCCATGGACCAGAGCACGCCAGGCACTCCTGTCTTCCACTGCTTCCCACAGTTTGGTCAAACTCATGCTGGTAGCTTCAAGAACACTATCCAACCATCTCGTTCTCTGTTGTCCCCTTCTCCTTGTGCCCTCCATCTTTCCCAACATCAGGGTCTTTTCCAGGGAGTTTCTCTTCTCATGAGGTGGCCAAAGTATTGGAGCCTCAGCTTCACGATCTGTCCTTCCAGTGAGCACTCAGGGTTGATTTCCTTAAGAATGGATAGGTTTGATCTTGCAGTCCATGGACTCTCAAGAGTCTCCTCCAGCACCAGAATTCAAAAGCATCAATTCTTCGGCGATCAGCCTTCTTTATGGTCCAGCTCTCAGTTCCATACATACATTATATATTATCAAATTAGTCACACTCAGACCACATTATGACCAACACAACCAAAACCAAACAAAACAACAGCAACCACTTTGCTACCTAATTTCTGATCTTTTACCTTAACATGAACTCAGTTACTTAAACTGAGACCATAGTTCCTTTCCCAGTAATGGAAAAATTAACCTACCTCCCATATTTCCTATGCTTTACGTATTAACATATATAATCAATTATAATCTTCCACTATCTGATGAAATCTTTGATCTTTTCCCAAACTGAACAACTAGAATTCTAGCAGCAATTTAACAAATAGTTCCCTAATTTGGCATTGTGAACCCAGCTCCTCTAAATACACCAACATCACAAGCACAACAGGTAATGGGATCTACCCAAAATGAATTCACCAACATCACAAAGATAAAACTCTGCCGTACCAAATTCAGGTACCTAGTGATTCAAATAACCAGAAACCTCAACAAAATATACCTCCACAATTACAAGCCCCTGTAGCGACAAATCAACAGAGACTTGAGGAAATGGAACAACACCAACTTCACCCTCTCAGACAAAATAGCTATGATCAAAATGACCACCCTCCCAAAACTAACCTATTTATTCCAAACCCTCCCAATCTGGATTTCCCAACTCCAGAAGTAGCAGAAAAAACTACATTCGTTTATTTTCTCACACAAAAAGCCAAGAATAAGCCCCAAATACCTGTACCTCCCTTCCTCAGAAGTCCAACCCTTCTGGACAGCAGTCCTATAAGAGATATGCAAAATAATCAGTGCTTTTCCCCCTTAAAAGATGTTTAGGGGTACTCTCATTTTCCTTCTCATATTGAAATACTGCCCCTCAATGAGGCCAAACTTAGATTCACAAAATGTTTAGAGGTATGTGTCCCCCCAGAACAAAAGAACGGAAAATAACTAAACAGGTATTAGAACTCACCCCAGAACTGGCCCTACTGAACATCTTCTAAGATCATAGCGACCACTCACATTACACAGAGCTTATAACCCACCTACTCTCAGCAGCCAGAAGCCTCACAGACAGACATTGGAGAGACCTGTCAGGAGTAAACTTGAGCCAATGGGATTTATTTGTATGGGAAACGGCCTTGCTAGAAAAGCTAACCAATAAACTGAAACTGACACAGGGACAAATAGAAGAGGACGCCTTCGCCTGGCTTCCCTTTATCACCTACACAGCCCAGCGAGACAACAAGAGGAATCCACCGACAACATACGAACATGCCTCCTCCTCACAAATGCAAACAAACCCCACTGCAGACAACCGCAGACAACCAACCACACCCTGCCCCCCAATAAGATGCAATAATCAAACAGAAATACAGTGGTACCTTGGTTCTCGAACTTACCGTATTTTTTGCTCTATAAGACTCACTTTTTCCCTCCTAAAAAGTAAGGGGAAATGTGTGTGCGTCTTATGGAGCGAATGTAGGCTGCGCAGCTATCCCAGAAGCCAGAACAGCAAGAGGGATTGCTGCTTTCACTGCACAGTGATCCCTCTTGTTGTTCTGCTTTCTGAGATTCAGAATATTTTTTTTCTTGTTTTCCTCCTCCAAAAACTAGGTGCGTCTTGTGGCCTGGTGCGTCTTATAGAGCGAAAAATACGGTACTCTGTTCCGGGAGTCCTATTTGACTTCCGAAACCATTCAAAAACCAAGGCACAGCTTCTAATTGGCTGCAGGAGTTACCACCGTAAATGAATAGAAAAAAAACCTACCCAGCTGACGTTGACACAAAACCCCACAGGTACACTATACAAAAGGATATAAGCCTCACCAACCCACCCCTCCGCTCCCCCGTCTTCTTCCCCAACCTTATACAGTGGTATCTCGGGTTACATACGCTTCAGGTTACATACGCTCCAGGTTACATACTCTGCTAACCCAGAAATAGTGCTTCAGGTTAAGTACTTTGCTTCAGGATGAGAACAGAAATTGTGCTCCGGCGGCACGGCGGCAGCAGGCGGCCCCATTAGCTAAAGTGGTGCTTCAGGTTAAGAACAGCTTCAGGTTAAGTACGGACCTCCGGAACGAATTAAGTACTTAACCACTGTACTGTACTCAACACTTAAGTTCTCATAACAAATGTAACTTATCTGTAAGAAAGACTGTACAAGCTGGAAAAAAGAGACAAGGCGTGTACTGTTGTAAATCAACAAAATCATTCATAAAATTATTATTATTATTATTATTATTATTATTATTATTATTAGGATCATCCCCACAATTATTTTCATTACCAGATAAAATTTCACTCCATTTTTTTTAAATTTAAGATTGCATCTAGTCTTGTATGCCTAGATCACCCGCAGTCAGGAGACACTTTGAGATATATTTGTTTTAGCCCCAGTATCGCAACAATCCATTCCAAAATCCCTGGAACACTGATCCGTCTTGCTCATTCTACATTACAGACTGGGTGGGTCTTTCAACTGATGTTGAAAGACAGCAGCTCACCTTAGCCTACCTATGAGTTCATAGCTGAGCATTGATTTGAACTTGCCCCTTGCAGCTCCAAATCAGCTCTTCATCACCCTGTAACACCTACTTAGCACTAAAACTAGCTCCGTTTGGCTGCAGATTAAAAGGTGTTGAAACACAGACACACATCTTTGATGTCCATCATCAGTATTTGACCATTTTATAACTCACCCCATTTTACCCTTGCAGCAAGCCTGCCAGGGAGGTTGGACTGAGAGACAGGGACCATCCCAAGGCCACTGAGTGAGCTTTGAGGGCCCCAAATAATGTACACATTGCTCTGAATGCATCACATGAAGTGTGAGGGTGGTGGGGAGGCGGCCTGGATCTACAGACATGATATGTTGATCTGATTTTTCTGCTGCGGGCTTAATTCACTCCAATGGATTTACATTTTGGTTGTGTGCCTGCATTTAGATAGCTAAAGGGGCAAAGTAAATCTAGCAGCTTATTTGCTTTAAAAAAATAAAGAAAAGAGGCACATTCTCTTAACTGCCTTCAAGTCAAACAATAGAGGGCATCAGGATATCTTTTGGATTTAGCTGAAGCATAGAAAAGTCCTCCTTGGCTCTGCTCTAATTATTCCCTGCAGTGAACTACAACCTTGTAACCAGCTTGACAGCAAATACTCTTCTACATTTATTAATACTCCACGTTATTTGCAGAATGACACGTTCCAAAGCCGGGACCTCACCTGCCCTCACCTGCCCCTGTGAAAGGGTGCCAGATAGTTGCCCCAGCTCTCTGATGATAACACACAAATATGTGTTTCCAACAAGCTGCTGTCCTATCATTTTAGAATTCAATCTTCAATGTGCCACATCTCCTGCCAAGTGGCTTGAAAACCCAAGGCTCTTCCTTGCTTTTTAATTTCCTCTCAAAGCAAAGGAGCTGTGTGTGTATCTCTGTGTTATTCTCATAATGGAAACCCCACTCTTACAGAAGCTTACATCAACAAAATAGGTTAATCAAATTCAGAAGCTGTTCCCCCCTTGCTCTCCTCTTGGAACTGAGATGCTCCCCCCCCCCTTCTCACACCTCTTCTCCTTCCTTCTGCTTTGTGGTCCTTGGGTTATTTTTAGCTATTAATAATGGGTCAACTATGTACATTATTCAACCCAAACAACATTTCGTTAAGCAAATAGAGGGAGAAAAATCAATAAAGGGAAGCATTTGGCAGCTCAGTGTACAGGAAATTATTTGCATTCTCAGCTTCAGATCAATAATCTTCTTTCCTCCACTGGTCCAACAGGAAATTATAACCTTTCTGAACATTATCTGGAAAGCTATCTTCACCAGTAATTTAGCACTTTTTTAACCTTGGAAAACGTAACAGAGTATTCTGGTGTTGACTTAGTTTAAATACCTTGTATTTTCTGTTCCACCAAGTATTTATTTCTGCCTTGTTGGCAGCAGGTCTGCACTTGTCATGCTGGCGGGTTTGCATATATTTGTTCTAAACAGGGATACCTCAAGGCTGTCCTCACCCTATGGGGGGCCCATCACTCCCTCCCCATAAACAGCACCTGGTATCTCCTGACTAGGAAAAGTGGAAAAGTGGATCTCTCTCCCCCTCTGTAGAAGGTTTATAGTAAAATTGGCATAAATTATTATTTCTAAGTAATATTTATTTCATAAAAATGCACACAAACAGGCATACATAGCTCAAGATTTGAAAAATGATTTAAACCAAGAACCCCAATATACATTGAGCTGTTTTTCCACCTTAAGACCTAGTCCTGATTTTTATCTTACTATGAGATTGTTTGAAGCTCCACACTCTCCAAAGTAATATGGCGTTTCAGGGCAGTCTTTGAAAGGGTCAAGGTCCTTGTCAATTTCACAGACTTACACTATTGTTACAAGGATCCAAATACAGCATGAAGGAACATAGTTTCATGTTTCCAAGTTGGGGTGGGAGGAGATACCCTGCAGTCTAAACTGCATGGGGAGAAGCTAAACTAAGTGTTAAATGTGTGATTGTGTGTGTGTAAAGGTAAAGGGACCCCTGACCATTAAGTCCAGCCGTGGCCGACTCTGGGGTTGGTGCACTCATCTAGCTTTATTGGCCGAGGGAGCCGGCGTACAGCTTCCAGGTCATGTGGCCAGCATGACTAAGCCGCTTCTGGCAAACTAGAGCAGCACACGGAAACGCCGTTTACCTTCCCGCCGGAGTGGTACCTATTTATCTACTTGCACTTTGATGTGCTTTCGAACTGCTAGGTTGGCAGGAGCAGGGACTGAGCAATGGGAGCTCACCCCGTAGCGGAGATTCAAACTGTCAACCTTCTGATCGGCAAGTCCTAGGCTCTGTGGTTTAACCCACAGCGCCACCCGCGTCCCTGTGTGTGTGTGTGTAGAAGTATTCAAATCTGAGATTCCCCACCCGCAGACTGCAGTAGTACAGCCCAAGAAGAAATTGAGCACCTTAATCTCTTTTCATCTCTCTCTGTTATCTAAAACTGCCTTCACCCCATTTTTGCTGACCCAAGCCTGGGAGTCCTCCTAAGCCAGTGTCTGAGGAGCATCCCTGCAACAGAAAGGAATTGCCTTCTCATTCTTCCAGGGCTGGGCTACCCCCAGACTGCTCCCAAGTAGAGCTTCTGCCTCTGAAAAACATGTTTATCATTTGGGAAGCCTTTCCACTGCACAAATACGCTGCCAGAAGATTAGATGAATTAATTGTTCGGCATATGTGTGCCGGTCTCCTGTGTGCTGGGTTGGCTCTCTTACCATTCCAGGTGCGCTCCCTGGGTGAACGATGCCAACTCAGAGAGCAGCTTGGGAGGGGCTGGGAAGGCTTTGCTGCAGCTCCCTGCCTACTCACAGGACTCAAGAGTAGGAGCTGACTTGCTTTGCAGCCACTGGCCCCGGTCTAGGTCACTTCCTGTTGCCAGAAGAGTTGTCAGGATTTTTATCAGTCCTGATCCTGATCTTGACCCTTGTGCAGCATTCGCAAGTGAAGAAACATCTCCATCCTATGAGGAGCTTCATCTGCTGATCGTCACTGCTCAAGCTGCTTGTCAAATAGGAACAGAAGCAGGCCCAAGTAGGCCTTTGCTGGTTAGCAGACAGTCCCAGCATTGTGGCCCAGCCACACCCTTTAAGTTCCTGCTTTCATTTGGGACTTTCAGCCTGTAAGGCTTTAAAACTTCCTCTGGTACATTCAAGGGACTGCCCTGCCACATGCTTCCCATGACTGGAGTGGAACATGTAACATGAAAACAGGTCTGTAACATGAAAACTTTTTATTCTGGCATATCTGTTGTGCCTTTGACATCTGTACAGGAGGCAAATAAAGCTTTTCCTGCAATGCAGGTAAAAGTCATAGCATACCCCCCATCAAGTTTTTGCTGCCTAACATACAGCTATTACATGGGGGGCAAGTAGGAAGTGCCAGTTGTATCCTGAAACAATCTACTTCAGAACAGTGCCACTGTTGTAAATAAAACTCCGGAAAATGTCATTTGAAGACCATAGGTAGAACTTTTCTGAAAGGAGGGACACAACACACCTTATTCCTTTGCAGGCTGCTTGTTAGACAGCAATGTTCAAACTGTTGCCAGGGGTTAAAATGTAATTGCCTTTTTAAAGGCTCCCCAAACTCCACCCTGGCATGTGTGAACTAGTAAAAGAACTGATCTTTTTCTTTTTCCAAGTGCTGATAAGCCTAAAAGTTGTCTGTAGCTTCAAAACACAAACTGTGCCCTTTAACTTTCTTCTGAAAACTCATCCAGGGGAGTCCAACATTGGTCATGTTTATAAACAGGAAATACAATTGTGCATGGAAAAAAGTTAAGTTTCATCCCCCAAAATGATGCACAGTGTCAGCCTGGTGGCTAGATCTACTTCCCCATTCCTGCATTAGCAACACCATTTGAGGTGACCGAATCCACGGGCACAGCCACTACACACAACAGCTCACCAGTAGAACTGCTCACCAGCCAAAACTGTGCCAGTCTGACCAGTGGCACAGTCTTTTGCCAGATAACCAAATTGGGGTTCTAAAATACTCAGAGGTTTTACCTTGATTCTTGACCCTCCAAGTTTTGTTGTTCTTTTGGATCCATCCTCAATTCTACTGCAAGGTGTTGTTTTTTAACCCTATGCAACACATGATGTTAACTGCCACTTGAAGCAATGTGCAGCTGGATCCTGAGCAATTTTATTTGGAAGGGCCACCAAGCACAAAGGGGCTTGCTTCCAAGTAACTGGGAATAGGACCTCAGCCTTCACAAGGTATCTCTAGTTCCATGTTTGCAATACAGCAAACCTGCAACCTACACACCTTCAACTTGTGCACATTCACGTTTATGAGCTTGGCAAAATACCTCCCTACCTACATACCAGACAGTTGCCTGGTGAAAGCCTTTGGCAATCCCACCCACCATTGCAGTGGCGTAGCGTGGGTTGTCAGCACCCGGGGCAAGGCAAGTAATTTGCGCCCCCTAACCCATGGATTTGCACCCCCTAACCCGTGGATTTGCGCCCCCTAACACCCAGATGTTGCGCCTGGTGCGGCCAGCCCCCCCTGCACCCCCCACGCTACGCCACTGCACCATTGCACCCAATGTGTTTTGACTATACACCATGATGGCTTTAAGTTGCAGGATGACTGCACTCTAACTGCAAGTCACATGTGTACATTGTGGTTCACAGCAATCACAATTAATTGTGTGCCATGGCCAATGAAGTTATCATGGGAGATTACCCCAACTTAGGAAAAACATGTTCACAGACACCTGGCCCTCAGTCTGGGCGGCTTGTCTCTTTATTTGGTTTGTGCAGCTTTTTGATACTGACTGAAGAGAAAAAGCAGCCAATAATACCACAGTGCTACAAACCACTGAATTTGGGCACGTGAGAAGAACCTTAACTTTCAACATCAGTTCATTATCCATGACTCTGTGTTTTAAGGAACTAAAAGTCCTATCTACTGCTGTTGGAGACCGCTTATTAAAAATGAACAAGAATGTTTTAATTAGTGCCATGGTCATAATAGTGAAGAAGAAGAAGAAGAAGAAGAAGAAGAAGAAGAAGAAGAAGAAGAAGAAGAAGAAGAAATACTCATTTTCCTTCACTAAGCAGCTATTAGTGCTGATAACCTGGTAGGATGAAAGCATCGGATCAGTAACTCATTAATCTTAAAATTGGTTAATATATTTTGTGATGGACTGAAGAAATAATTGAATTAGGCAGCAATGGCGGCAGGGGATACCTAGATCATATCTACTACTTCATATCTTTGATTAACCCAAATATTCCCAGATATGACACTTCAATAAAATGGACAGTTCAATAAAATGCTCTTCTGTTAAGTGGATTTTGTGTGTGTGTGTGTGTCTGAAATTTAAATCAACTGGCCACTGTGGGAACAGGATGCTGGACTAGATGGGACATTGACCTGATCCAGTAGATGATTCATACATTCTTAAATAACAGGGTTTTCAGATTGAAGCAAAGGAAAAACAGAATTAAGACATTATAGATTAAATTGTCTATTCCTTCCACAGCAACTGTCTTAAAGCCTATTTAGGAGGTGGGTGCTGTTGGGGGGGAGGGGAATACTAAAGACAGGAGGCATGACCTCCCATGCCAATGTAAGCAGGAATAAACCTTTCAAAAGTGTTGGCCTTGCCAAGGGATGCATGTGTGCCTTTAAGGCTGTGCTTCAGGCAGAAAATGTCTTGGGACAGCACAGATTAAGTGTTTGCTTCAACAAGAACAAATTATTCTGCCTTGGAGCCTAAGCAACATTAATCTATTGGGTACTTTTTTCTTCTTTTCTCCTGAAAACTAGAATACACTGGGTGAGTCTAATACATTGGCTTGCAAGGGTATTATTTCCTAGTTTAAAGTATCTCAAAACATCAACTTTGAAAGCCAGAGTTTTGCCTTGTTTGTTCTATGAGGAGGGGAAAGTGGTTCTCTTTAAGCTTGTCATAGAATGACCTTTTGTCATCTACACTTATGGTGCTTTCCCTTTCATAAGAAAGCAGGAATCATGAATTGGGCAGCAGCACTGGAGGCGGGGGGAGAATACTGGGAAGGGCACACAAGGGGCAACGTGCATGGAGGGCATTTGGAAAGAACCATCTCCTCACCTGAGGGATGCCTGCCCTTCTCTCCTACTTTGGTGCTTACTACGGCAAGGGGACGCAGGTGGCGCTGTGGTCTAAACCACAGAGCCTAGGGCTTGCCGATCAGAAGGTCGGTGGTTCGAATCCCTGCCACGGGTTGAGCTCCCATTGCTCGGTCGCTGCTCCTGCCAACCCAGGAGTTCGAAAGCACATCAAAGTACAAGTAGATAAATAGATACTGCTCTGGCAGGAGGTAAACGGCGTTTCCGTGTGCTGTTCTGGTTCGCCAGAAGCGGCTTAGTCATGCTGGCCACATGACCCGGAAGCCGTCTGCGGACAAACGCCGGCTCCCTTGACCAGTAAAGCGAGATGAGCGCCGCAATCCCAGAGTCCTCTGCCACTGGACTTAGTGGTCAGGGGTCCCTTTACCTTTATGGCAAGCCTACACGTTCATTGCCCCTTAAAAGCACATTTGCTTGTTCAGTGAGAAATTATTTTTTTACAGTACACCTTGGGGTGTGGAGAACCCCCTGATATGCATTTGTCCTAGTAAATAATGCTGCCTGCATCTAGACGCCAAAGTTTCTGCACACCCAGCACAGCCCAAGGGTTGAGGGGTGCTCTACATTTTCCTGTCTGTTTGCTTAAATTTTTAGTTGGTATTCTGTTAATGTTGTCAATATTATTTTATAGATATAAAAGTCATGTTAATTTGTTAATCATATAACATTTGCTGTAATTGTGATATTTAGCTTATTTTTTAGTTGCTGCTTGGTTAATAGTGTTTGACAGATTGTAATTGTTTTACTGATTATTTCTTAATTATTTTATATGACATATGCTGTGTTATGTTCTATTGCATTTTTATGTTATTGTTATATATGGTTTGTTGTTTTTTTAAAATATTTATTAAAGATATTCTTAGTACAATAGAAAAAACAAACAAAATAACATGTAATTTTTCCAATATCCACATTTTCTTCACTTCTTTGGACTTCCTCGCATCTCTCGTTCCTGCGTTCCAAATTTTCGAACTTTACCCAGCAATTTATCACCTTGTTTCAATTCTTATATTATAATTTTCTGATATTGTATCCCTAATTTTAGATAATTTAACCCAGACCTTAAAAGCTTAATTTTAACATAATATTTATCCAAAATTTATCTTTTCTTATATTTTCATTTATCTTCATATTCCTTTTAACTAACTTATTGGTGCCATATTGTTGATAATCTTACATCTTTCTTAACATTCATACAATTTACAATATTTTTGTAAATAGTCCTTAAATTTCTTCCAGTCCTCCTCCACAACTTCTTCTCCCAGGTCTCGGATTCTGCCAGTCATTTCTGCAAGCTCCATATAGTCTATCAGTTGCATCTGCCATTCTTCCAGTGTGGGCAAATCTTGGGTTTTCCAGTGTTTAGCGACAAGTATCCTTGCTGTTGTTGTTGCATACATAAAAAATGTTCGGTCCTTCTTTAACACCCTCTGGCCGACGATACCCAGAAGGAAGGCCTCTGGTTTCTTAGGGAAGGTATACTTAAATACCTTTTTCAACTCATTATATATCATTTCCCAGAAAGCCTTAACTCTAGGGCAGGCCCACCAGAGGTGAAAGAACGTTCCTTCAGTTTCTTTACATTTCCAACATTTATTATCAGACAAATGGTATATTTTTGCAAGCTTGACTGGGGTCATGTACCACCTATATATCATTTTCATAATATTTTCTTTCTTTTTTTAAAAATACTTTATTTAAGAAAGATACACATATACACAGATCCAAAAAAGTAATATACATATCTAGATCAAAAAAAGAAATAGGAAATAAAAAGAAGAAAAGAAAAATAAGAGCAAACAACAAGAATACAAGCCAGAAAGAAGAAAAAGAAACTTTGACACTTACACTTACACATAGTCGACTTCCATTCACCTCGGTTTAGGATTATATACTCTCATATATCTTCTGCAGTTATTCTTACTATAGCTCTAAACGTCGTAGGATTTAATTATCGTCTACTGTTAGGTTCTTAATTCCAAGATTGTTCTCGATATAGTTTAGAAATTTAGTCCAATCATCTTTTAATTTTACGGTATTATAATGCCTAATGCTTTGTGTTAATCTCGCCAATTCTATGTATTGAAATAACCTCACCTGCCACTCTCCAATCGTGGGTATATCGGGGGATTTCCATTTTTTTGCTATTAAGATCCTCGCCGCAGCTGTAGCATATTGGAAGAAGGTCTGATCTGTATTTTTTATTTCCTCGCCAATCATGCCTAAGAGGAACGCCTCGGGTATCTTGGGGAAATTGTACTTCAAAATTTTCTTTAACTCCTCATAGATTTGTCCCCAAAACCTCTTCACCACATCACAGGTCCACCAGATATGGAAGAAGGTCCCTACTTTATCTTTACACCTCCAGCAAGTATTGTCTACAGTTCTATACATCTTCCTTAATTTTGCCGGGGTCAGGTACCATCGGTACATCATTTTATCCAAGTTCTCACGTAGGGCTGCACATGCTGTAAACTTCATGCCCTTCTTCCAGAGGATCTGCCATTTATTGTATCCTACCTCGTGCCCTAAATCTCTAACCCATTTGACCATAACTCCTTTCACCACATCCTCTTTAGTGTCCCATTCCAATAGTTGTTTATACATTTTGGAAAGGAGTTTATTATCACTTTCTAAAATTTCCACTTGAAATCTAGACTTTTTTTCACCCATTCCCAGTTTCTTGTGTTCACACCACAGTGCGTTAATTTGGTGAAAGTGTAGCCACTCCTTAATCCTACCTTTCAACTCATCGTATGTTCTTAACTTCCACCCTTCTTCTGTTTTAACTAAAAGATCCTCATACGTCCACCTTTCACCTGTCATGTTTAATTTCTTTATTTTGATGATATCAACTGGGGAGAGCCACCAGGGGATACTTTTTTCAATCAATTTTTTATTCTTATTCCAGACTTCAAGTAGAGATCCTCTGATTATGTGGTTGGAGAAGCCTCTATGCACCCTACCCTTCTCCTGCCATAGATAGGCATGCCAACCAAACCTTATATCGAAACCTTCTAGATCTAATAGGTCTGTATCCCTTAAGGTGGCCCAGTCCTTTATCCAGCATAGGCAGGCTGCCTCATAATAGAGTCTTATATTCGGGACTGCAAAGCCACCTCTCTCTCTTGAGTCTGTAAGATATTTAAACTTAACTCTAGCTTTTTTCCCCCTGCCATATAAATTTGGCCAAAATCTTTTGCCAATTCTTAAAGCAAGTGGTACCTTTGATAACTGGGATGTTCTGAAACAAAAATAACAGTCTCGGTAGGATACACATCTTAATCGCTGCCATCCTCCCTGTCCATGATAGTTTCAATCTGTGCCAGGTGTCCATGTCTTTCTTAATTTCTTGCCATATCTTATTATAATTATCTTCCACCAGGTTAATATTTTTCGGGGATAGCCAAATTCCCAAGTATTTCATTTTATTCACAACTTTAATATCAATCTTTTGTTCCAACCGAATTTTCTCCTGTTCAGCCAAATTCTTTATTAAAATTTTTGTTTTTTTCCTATTTAATTTAAATCCAGACAGTTTACCGAAATCTTCCAAAAGTTCTACTGCTCTGCTGATACTATCTGCTGGGTTCCCTAAGGATAGGACCAGATCGTCGGCATAGGCCTTTAATTTATATTCTTTCTCCCCAACTCTTATTCCCCTTACATTTGATGTCTCCCTTATTTTATTTGCAACTGTTTCTAAAACCATAATAAATAACAAGGGTGACAAAGGGCATCCCTGCCTTGTACCTTTCATAATCGGAACGGGTTTGGACAAATTATTATTAATAATCAGCCTGGCCTGTTGCCCTGAATAAATTGCCTTAATACCTTTCATATAGGAACCTTCTATTCCTGCCTTTTCCAGTCCCTGTAGTAAAAATTCCCAGGATACGTTATCGAAGGCTTTTTCTGCATCGATAAAGATCAGAGCCGCTGGTACATCTGGCCTCACCTCCAAATACTCAATGATATTTAAAATGTGACGGACATTATCTTTCTGTTGTCTTCCGGGGAGGAATCCTGCTTGGTCTTTATGGATATATTTCTTTAGATGTTTCTTAAGCCTATTTGCCATGATGTATGCAAAGATCTTGTAATCACCATTCAATAATGAAATTGGCCTATAGTTTTTTATATCTGTTTTTTCATTTTCAGTTTTTGGTATTAAAGTAATATATGCTTCTTTCCAAGATCCAGGAATCCTCCCCTCTTGAAAAATATTATTAATGACGTCCGTAAGCACAGGCGCTAGTAGTTCTACCAGCATTTTATAGTATTTTGAAGGCAGACCATCCGGTCCAGGGGCTTTTCCGTTCTTCATCTTACTAATAGCCTCCTTAATCTCATCTACTGTAACCTCCTTCTTCAATTGTGCACAGTCCTCTTCTGTAAAATATTTCCCTCCACATTGATCCAGATAATTTTTTATTTCTAAGCTATCCTCTTCTCCTCTTTCGTACAACTTTTCGAAAAAATTGATGAACCTGTTTTCTATTTCACCTGGGTCTTCTATAATGTTATCCTCCACTACTAATTTGTTAATCACATTTTGCTTCTTTCTTTTTCTTAACTGCCACGCAAGTAACTTCCCCATTTTGTTTGCCGATTCGAAATATTTCTGTCTCGTAAATTTAATTCTCCATTCTATCTCTTGATTTAATATAGCTGAATATTGGGACTGCAGCACTTTCGTAGCTCGGTTACTCTCTTCATCTGTCGGATTTATAGTCAATTTTCTTTCACAGTTTCTCAGTTGGGCAAGAATATCTTCCTTCTTTTTTCCCCTTAGCTTCCTTCTATAACTGTTTTGTTGCATTAGGAAGCCCCTTAATACTGCCTTACTGGCATCCCATACTGTCTCTATAGGAGTGTCTTTATTCAAATTTAACTCAAAATAATCTTTCAGGGTACCTTTAGCCTTTTCCACCACTTCTTCGATTTCAAATAAATATTCATTCATCCTCCACCTATACTGTCCTTTTAATTCATTTTTTATTTCCAAAACCAAGGGGCAGTGATCAGAGAGTGTCCTGGGTTGTATTTCACATCTCTTTGCTCTCCACGAAAAAGCCCTTGTCACCCATATCTGATCAATCCTGCCCCAGCTCTGGTGAGGTTCAGAGTAATGGGTGAACTGTTTAGTAGTGGGATTTTTATGTCTCCAAATGTCAATTAGATCTAAATTTTCCTCTAAGTTGCTAAAGGATTTCGGGAGTTTTCCCCGGTTTATTTTCCCCTGTTTTTCACTTCTGTCCATACCCGGAACTGGCACAGCATTCATATCTCCGAGCAGGATTAATTTATAAGGATCAAGTTCCAACAATATACTTTCAAGTTTCTCAAAAAACTCTGCTCTGTTTGTGTTCGGGGCGTAAACTGTCACTACATTAATCTTTTCCCCCCGGAAGTTTAGTTGGATCCCCAATATTCTGCCTTCCTCGTCTTTACAGATTTGTACAGGCTCCCACTTTTCTTTAACATAAATCACCACTCCTTTTTTCTTATTTACCCCCGAATTGATAAATTCTACTCCCAGTTTTTTATTCACCAAGATATGTCTATGTTTCTTGGCTATGTGTGTTTCCTGGAAACAGATTACATCGTATTTCTTGTTTTTCAAAGCTTTCTCAATTTTATTCCTTTTAGCTTTCTCGTTCAACCCGTTCACGTTCCATGATAAACATTTTAAAATATCCGCTATTGTTTACTTTTTGTCGGTTACTTTGCCTCTAACCGAGGTCTCAAATTAAAATCTAACGCCTTTGTTTCCTGGGAGCTCCTCCTCTTCTGCCGCCCCTTCTCCCACTACGGCCTCATCTTCTTCATCTCCTGATTCCATCATCCTCTCTCCCTTCCCCTCCTCTTTCTCCTGTCCCTTCCTTCTCTCCTCCTCCTCGTCCTCTTCTCTACCCCTTGCTTTATATTCTGCCTTTCCCAGCTCTCTTTCATACCTTCTCATAAACTTCTCCACCTCCTGTATTTCCGTCAGTCTGAATTTTTTATCTTTATAGAAGAAAGCGATCCCTTCTGGGAACTCCCATCTAAATTGTATTCCGTTTCTCTTTAAAACGGCTACCACTTGCCTATATCCTTCTCTTTTTCGTAACAACCTAATTGGTATTTCTTTATAAATAATAATAGGCCTTCCCTCGATTCTTAATTTGTTACGGTAGCTCGTCCTTAAGATTAAATTTCTCATTTCCAGTGAGTTAAATATCACCAGACAATCCCCCAGAAATTTGTTGTTTTTTAAATGCTGGGGTCTTGACATTCTAAATGCATTCTCTATCGTGAGAGCTATCTCTTCTTCTTTTAAACCCAGCCATTTGGAGAGTTCCTTAATCATTTTCCTTCTTATATCCTCATTTCTTTCCTCTGCCACTCCCCTAAATTTTAGATGAAGCTGTTTTTGCCGCATATCTGCCATGGCTAGATTGTCCCAGATCCTATCTTGTGATTTATTTAGCTCTCTTAACTCTTCTTTCATCTTCCCTGTCTCTTTTTTCTGTTCTCTCATCTCTTTCTGTAATTTTTTATTAGATTCCTCAATTATTTTAGATTTTGCAGAAAGATCTTGAATCTTAGTTGAGAGTTCTCCAACTGCTCCTTCTATTTTTTTGTCAATCATCTCTTGTATCTCCCCTAATTTACTTTCCATGTATAATTCATTTTGCTTAAATTCTTCCTTTATTTTTGCCCATAGATTGTCTAGGTCTTTAATTTCTTCCTGACGGGATGTCTTCCTTTCCCCCGGGGTCCCGCCCACTTTCTTCCCATCCTTCCCCATCATTATCAAATTGTCCAATCTCCCCCTCCGCTAACTGACTACTTTACCCTTTTCTTTCTTCCTTCCCTCTTAAAACTCCCGATTATACATAGAAATAAACAACATGCACACTCAGTCCCAAAACACCGGGGGGCGATAGTTCCATAGTATTTCCGGGGAGAAGTGCCAATCGGGAAGTATAAGTTAACTTCACACAACGCCCGGGTGTTTTCTTTCACTTCACTCTATCTTCTCTCTTACCACTTTAATTATCCACACCTGGGTCACGCAGGGGATGGAGGTTCACTACCCTTAAAGGCGTATTGTCCTTAAAGGCGTATTGTCCAGATTAATCCTGCAGGAGATCCAGTTTATATCCAGTTTAAATTATTCCGTTTAATCCACTAGGAATCTCCTCTCCGCAAATCACGGTCTCAATCCAAATCCCGGTCAGCGTAGCATATACCTCTCACTCAAAACCAAGTTGTACTTATTAGAGAGCTACACTGCTCAGTCCGCCCTGGATCCAACTTCCGCTACCAAAGGAGCTACCACTTAGAGTAAAAGCCTGGAGGACGGCTAAAGGGAGGTCTTTTGAAATCTTCTTCTCACTTCCAATCTCTCTATCCCCCTTGCCGCTTCTCCCTTAGCGTGTTCTCTCAACTCCTTGTACTTCCACAGTCTGTATTTCCTTAGAGGAGGGAGCACAGGGGTACCGGAGGAGCTCGATGTAAGTGATATAAATGCATCAAGCAACGTAAACGATCTAAGCCTCACCGATGAGGTAACTATTAAATTCTCAAAAGTTCAATTGGCGTCCTTATTATTAGTTATAAATTGTTAATTAAAATTCTGTAAGTCCTTACCCCCTTTAACCATATTATCGCGGATACTCAATTCAAACTCGGATCGCGCTCACTCAGTCAGACTGACCAAAACTTCTTCACTCCTGCGACTTCCTTTCTGCGCCATCTTAGATCCGCTGCCGAGTGAAATCCCGCATTAAATCTGATGAAAGAAGCGTCCAGGTGCCTCCCAGCTCCAAAACAAACTTCGTGCTTTTGGGAGAGCACGTCAAAAGAAAAACACTAAGCGCACTGGGGGCCCCGTTCTTGTCTTGGGGGAGCCCGTCGCCGTTCCCAGTTGAAGTTCGGGGCGTCGCGCTGTGGAGTCGGTGCTTTCCCAAATCGCGCTAGCGGTCCTTCGTTCTCTCTCTCTGCCAAACCAGAAGAGCGGTACGACCGCTTCCACGCTGCTGGGAGCCTATCCCCCAAGGGTTCCCCCCTTGGAGTTTTGGGGTGCGCTGCGCCCTCGCGTCTTCCCCACACCTCCACAACGCCCAGAAAACCAGGAGCAGGTTCTCCGCGCTTCCTCACTGTCCGCGACCGGAACCGGAAGTGCTACCTCACAGGGTTGTTGTTGTGCAGAGGTCATGTACCACCTATATATCATTTTCATAATATTTTCTTTCAAGGCATTACATGCCGTGAATTTCAAACCGGTGGTCCATAACCTTTCCCAGTCAAAACAAAAAAAATTCCTTCCAGTAGCACCTTAAAGACCAACTAAGTCAGTTCTTGGTATGAGCTTTCGTGTGCATGCACACTTCTTCAGATACACAGACCAACACGGCCAACACAGACCAACACGGCTACCTATCTGTAACTTTCCCAGTCAGCAAACATAATCAAAACAAAACAAAAAAAATTCCTTCCAGTAGCACCTTAAAGACCAACTAAGTCAGTTCTTGGTATGAGCTTTCGTGTGCATGCACACTTCTTCAGATACTTCTTCAGTATCTGAAGAAGTGTGCATGCACACGAAAGCTCATACCAAGAACTGACTTAGTTGGTCTTTAAGGTGCTACTGGAAGGAATTTTTTTTGTTTTGACTATGGCAGACCAACACGGCTACCTATCTGTAACAGCAAACATAATATTATACCCTATGTCCTGTGCCCATTTTATCATAGCCGATTTGACCGTTTCATCTTGTGTGTTCCATTTTAGCAGCAAATTATACATTCTTGAAAGTACCTTAGTCTTAGGTTCTAACAATTCCATTTCTAACTTTGATTTTTCCACCTGGAATCCTATCTTTTTATCCAACTTAAAAACTTCTTTGATCTGAGCATAATGTAACCAATCTCACACTTTATCTTTAAGTTTCTCCAAACTCTGCAACCTCCAATTATCTCCATCTTTTTCTATTATTTCCCAATATTTCGGCCATTTGGCCTCCATATTGAGTCTTTTCCGGGCCTTAGCTTCCATTGGTGATAACCACCTTGGGGTCTTATTTTCCAATAAGTCTTTATATTTTATCCAGACATTGAACACTGCTTTCCTGACAATATGGTTCTTGAAAGCCTTATGAATTTTAACCTTGTCATACCACAAATATGCATGCCATCCAAAAACGTTGTTAAATCCTTCCAAATCTAAAACATCAGTGTTTTCAAGAAGCAACCAATCTTTCAACCAGCAGAAGGCTGCTGATTCATAGTACAGCTTTAAGTCTGGCAGGGCAAAGCCCCCTCTTTCTTTAGCATCAGTTAGTATCTTAAACTTAATTCTGGGCTTTTTGCCCTGCCAGACAAATTTGGAGATATCTCTTTGCTACCTCCAAAAACACTCCATTTTATCCACAATCTGTAAAGTCTGGAATAAAAACAGCATTTTTGGCAATACATTCATCTTTATAACAGCAATTCGTCCTGACAAGGAAAGTTTCAATCTTGACCAAACTTCTAAATCCCTTTTAATTTCAGACCAACACTTTTCATAGTTATCCTTAAATAAACTCATATTCTTCACTGTTATGTTTACCCCTAGGTATCTTACTTTTTTAACCACATTTAACTCTGTCTCTTTCTGAAACCTTTCTGATTCTAAAGGTGTCAATTTTTTCCCCAAAACCTTGGTTTTCTGCTTGTTAAGTTTAAATCCCGCCACCTGACCAAACTCCTGAATCAATTGTAGTACCCTTTTCGTACTAGACTCTGGCTCCTGTAGGGTCAAAACTAGGTCATCTGCAAATGCTTTAAGATATTGTTATATATGGTTTGAAAGCCGCTTTGGGATTCATCTAAATGAAATACAATACAATAAATTAAATTAAATTTTAAAATGAAGGCAAAATGACAGGTTTCCTCTCTTTCTGCACAAGTGCCTTTGCCCCTTTTCATCTTTGTTCTATAGGCCAACATAGCCAGAATAACGGGAAGGAGAAGTCAGACCCTTAGACCAGGACAGACGACTCGTCCACCCAGCTCAGGACAGACGACTCGTCCACCCAGCCTGCCCTGGCTGGGGTCTCAGGCAGAGGCCTTTTCCAGCCCCATCTGGAGATGCCAGGGACAGGACCTGGGACCTTATTGCACGGAGAGCATGTGCTCTACTACTCAGCTAGAGTTGTTCCCCTAGTAAATTACACACATTGTAGCAATTGTTACCTTTGAGGTCTCTAAACCCTTTTATTGGAGCACCAAAATACCTTTAACAGATTCACTATATAATGCATTGTACCAGATGGTCCTATCCAACAAGCAAAAACTTTGAGGGAAATTGCACTTGGGACCAGTTCTGATGTCTGATGCTCAAGAAATTGTAGATTTTCTGAAGCAATCCTGTGACCATAGAAACGGATGGTCTATGTACCTTTTCCAAGAACATTTCTCTGGGTAGAATTTGGCACCTCACAGGACAGTTCCCCAGCAGACATGTGGATATGCTAAAGAGATCACTTCAAAAAAAAGCCACGCTGCAGGTGCCCATTAGCCCACTGACAGAACAGGCCAGTGAGCCATAAAATAACAGAAGCAAATGAACCAGGAGCCATAAGACAAATAGATCTGGGAGATACTTTCCTAAACACAAATTCAGTAATAAGTTAAAGCGGGCTGCAAGCTTTTGGCAGAGGCAAATATTAATTGGTGGTGCTACAGATGTTGCTTTTTTAAAAGGAACTTTGGTTCTGATACATTTATTATATTAGGAGATGTGTCTTTCTTTCCTTCTAAGAGTGAGAAGTATTTGCTTAGAATGAGTTCTCTTTTGCTATTTTCTACAGCCCTGTTATGCTGGCTTAGAGTGTGGAAGAGGGCTGCACGCATAGCCTCTTCAGCCTCCTCTTCCACTGAATACAGTATTTAGGAACCTTCTCCATGCCTTTAGGCAAAGGGCTAAAGGTTGGGCTTGCATGCACCCTCCCTCCCCACTTTAAGGGGGAAAATAAGTTTCTGAAAATTCCTTTATAGTTTCTCCTACATATGGTCCCCACATGAAAAGGGCCAATATCCCATAATGTCAAACCTGCATTGAAATCTTGGTAATAATATGCACATTTATTGAAATCTGATTCAGAAGATCAATAAAGTAAAAATGCTTTAAACCAGCTGACAACTGTAAAATGTATGACATCAAAACTAACCTATTGGTTCTCTGTGAAACAGCAGTGTAGCGTGGTTTGCTGGCGCCTGAGGCAGGCTGGCATGGGCACACGCCACGGGGGGTGGGACGCAGAGGGTGAAAGGAGCCCACCAAGCCAGCCACCAGCGCACACGCGCCCAACTGTAGCCAAGCGGGGCCATCTGCGCCACCTGCGTGCCAGTGCCGGGGGGAGCCTAGCTAGCCACCACCACCCCTGGACCACCCCAGCTCACAAAGCAGCTTGGGGCTGGCAGGGCAAAGCAAGGGAGAGTCTGGGATCAAAGGGCGCATGGCTGTTGTGTTCTTCTCACACCACCCTGCCAGCCTTGCGTCGCTGTGCGAGGCTGGGATCTGATCTGAACAATTTGCCTGGTGAATCCTCTGGCAGGGCAAGGAGGAGCCAGATGCACAGCACAGCCCCCCCCCCCGAAAAATGCACCCAGGACTGTCAACCCGGCAGCCCCCACCCCCTGCTGTGAAATAAAACAAACATTTGCCTCACTTATTTGAAATTGTGATCTTCCACTGTGTTGAAGAGAGGAATAAACTTGAAACCTAAAGTTCTGAAGGGGTGGGACAGAATCTCTCACTAACAGTGAACCCCAATCTAGCCCATTTTAAGATCTTGGCAAATGTGCTGAATGATGTGCTGGTGTGCTGAAACATCTGTTTCTTCATCAGACAAAATGTTTAAAAGCAGCTTTTCCTAAAGGGGGAATTTGAATGCCGTCCTTTACAACATGCTAGGCCACTTGGCACAACCACAATGCAAATATTTAAACAGCAGTGCAACTCCAGCCTTTAATCAGTAAGAGATAGCAATAGAGAAAGTAATACAAAAGTAAAACGAAGCAGAGATAATTGCTCCCATTTTAATCAGTTTCCCACTCCTTTGCAAAGAGATGTGAATTCTCACTAATGAAGGGACAAAAATGTTTATGACTAGCACAAGGTCCTTCATTTTGATTCAAGGGCAAATAGTACTGCTTATATGCAGAAAACAAAAAGGTACAGTAAGCAGCTATCATGGAGAAGTAAAATATCTCAAGCTCGCCGTTAAGGGGATCTCTCCAAGAACAAAGAATAAAAATTAAAAATGATTATTCTTAATGTTAACTCTGAGACGCTCAGTCTGTTTTCTGCCATGAGATCAAGAACCACTTGGATGTGGTTCCTAAACCAGAAGGAGGAACTTCAGGGCAAGGGGAAAACCAACCTGGACCCATCCATCAGCCAGACAAGGAGCAGCTTGAGGAATCTCCACAACCAGAAAGAATACTCAGCTCCAATCTCCAGTTAGTAACCCTGTGGCTACAGAGTAGAAGGGAAGCTCTCTCTGGCCCACTCCACAATGCAGGGGACCAAGAGCCACTGAGAGGTAGCACCCGCCCCCTGCCTCCCAGGAAAAACTTCATGGCAAGGGGAGGACTAACCTGGCCCCATCCACTGGTCAACGAAAGAGCAGCTGCAGGAAGCTGGCCTCCTCTCCTGTCTGCTAGAAAGATTAGTCTGTCCCAAGCCACATGGGGGAAGGACATTCTGGTCCCATCCATTTCCTTAAGGAAGAAGAGCCATTCAAGTAGCAAGAGCAGCAAGTGAAGGTCAACCTAGCAAAATGGGTATCTGGCCATTTATCGTTTGTAAAGGCTGATAGCAAGGCAGTCTTCCATTATTTTTTTCAATTGGTGGGAGTTGCTTTTGGAAACAGGACTGGTCTGAAATGTGCAATAAATATATACTATATAAATTCTAAAATTACATATATACAAAGTCATTGTGTCCTGCTAATTATGAGTTTGCACTTAATACATTTGTCCTGAGCAGGACTTAGGGTGCACTCAGATGTGGGGAGTATGGACCTCGTTTGCCTTATTATAATGCTAGAGCATCTGCTTTACTCCAAAGCAGATGTTAACATTTTGACTTGGTAGAGCTGCAATTTTGAACCTTGCTGTTTTCATCACACTAGGACTTTAAAAAGTATTCCATGCAATGCTTGGGTCAGCCCTCAAAATGTGATGGAAAGACTTCTGCTCATGTGCAGTTTATGTTTGAGATTAGGCAGAATATTTTTCATGTTTCTGGAAGGAAATTGCCTAAACTTATCATTTCAGAAATTCACTGACAAACTCACAAAAAAGCTATCTAGAAATAACAGTGGCAGCATTTCCCCCCATCCCTCTACATTTAAGACAATGCCAAAGTAGAGGGTGCCATATGTAGGAATTTTCAGAAACTTATTTCCCCCCCCCCCAAACAATACAGAAGAATTGGAACTCATATAAATATCAAACCAACTTATTTTTTCTCCATTTAATCTACATGGAAAAATTTATAAGTGCAAGTGATTTAAGATATGCTTCAAAGATGGGGAAATAATGATCATACAATGCGAAGTTTAATTTATTTGTTGCACACAGCCATCACCTCTTCCAGACTGAATATGAACTACATATTCACTCAAAAACCCCCAAAATTTCAGCAGCTTCTCAGTGAATTCTGAACCAGATTTTTCTATACAGCTGGAGCTGTTTCATAAAGATGGTTTACAGGCATTAAGCAACTGAACCTGAAAATGGCTTGGGAATAATTACTATCAGCCAGAGGCACTTTCCATCAGCACTCCTGGAAACAGCTTATTTTAGCTCTGTGGCTTTGCTTCTCAAAACACCCATTGCAGGAGGGGGCTTCCAACAGTTTACAGCTTTGAGGATCACATGACATAAAGCAAGTACCTGCATCAATGGAACATTTCACAGCACATGGCAGTACATCAACAACTTGACAGACTTGCCCGAACGGTTCCCTTTCTTTGCCTCTGTGTTTTCACCCTTGTTGACTGCACTTTAGAAAAAAGGTTTTGAGCAGTTCTGGCGCAGAAGAAAATCCACTGATATGGACTGAAGTTGTCCCTGCCCTTTGCCTGCTGTATGCAACTCTCCCCAGATTCTGAAGCTAAAAGGTTTGAAATTGTGGTTGCAAACCATGGTTAATATTATTAGCCATAATTAGCATGGTGCAGACCTAATATTTCCCTGTGATTAATGCTGACGAGAAACAAAGAGGGAATTTGCACAGGAAAGAAGAAGAGAGGAGGAAGGCCACCTCTGATTTGGTCATAAAATCAGCAGCCCTGTGATATCTGCACCAGGCAAGAGTTGGTGCTTCTTGCTGCTGTTCTCAGAGGATAAAAGGCAGTTAGAAAGGCAAAGAACAAAAATTAATAAGTTATTCAGGCAGCTTAAAACTTCATCAAATATATAACTGGAATTTTAAAAACAGCAGCACTAAATGAAACTTCTGGTGGTTCCCTCACTGCAAGAAGTGAAGTTACAGGGAAGCAGGCAGAGGGCCTTCTCAGCACTGGGGGCCACTCTGTGGAATGCCCTCCCACCAGATGTCAAGGAGATAAAGAAAAACACAGCCTTTAGAAGACTTTGAAGGCATTCCTGTATCAGGAAGTGTTTAATGTGTTGGAAGCTGCCCAGAGTGGCTGGGGCAACCCAGCCAGATGGGTGGGATGTATTATTATTATTATTATTATTATTATTATTATTATTATTATACCAACTAGTTCCTAGGAGCTTTCCATTTTACAACTATTTGGATTCATATGACTAGGAGATTGGACTCGAGGGCAAATAAACAGGGAAAGAGGAAGAGGTGTTGGGCTCACACAGAGACAAATATGACCCCCTTTATAGGGCCAGTTGTTCAGCCATCAGCTCTGGATGAAGCCTCAACATCCCCACTGTTTTAACTCTGCTCCCTTTCTCAGGCAGCTATTGAGTGTTTCTCAGAATAGGCTTCTCTGGGCTTTTGTTTCTGGAAGATTCTGCTAGTCTCCCATTACGTATTTAACTGGACTTTCTTACCTGGACTTTATGCTAGCTGAGATCATTCTGCAAGTCAAGATGATCCCAATAAGCTTTCACCTGGAACACCCCTATTCTCCTCACAGAGCTAAAGGCTCTTTGCTGCTGAGGCCACTTGTTCCTCCAGTGAGGGTGCTGCATCTAGGAGCACCCCCAGACTTTCAAAGCAAGTGCAATACAAGTACAACAGGCCAGCTACCTAATTCCCAGACAATGGGACCCAGCAACCCACAGGATCTCTGTCTTGTTGGGATTTACAATTAGTTTATCAGCCCTAGTCCAGCCCACCACTGAATTCAAGCACAGCTCCAGGACCTGCTGTCAACAAGAAATAGAGCATCGTGTCACCTGCATATTAATGGTACCTTGCTCACCTGATCATCATTCCCAGAGGCTTCATATAGATGTTAAACAGTATAGAGGACAAGGCATAGCCTTGTGGGACCTCTCAACACAAATGCCATAGGACCAACCAGTGGTCTCCCAATTCTGCCTTCCAGAACCAGTCTACCATGCACCAGTCTCCAACACCCAATTGACAGGTCCAGTCTAAACACTGAAAGATCAAGGAGAAGCAACAAGATTGCACTCTCCCGATAAAGGTCATCCCTCAGAGCGACCAAAGTCATTTGAGCCATGGCATGCTATAGCCACTCTGTGTTTTGAACTGGGTATGTAAATGAAGCAACTAAACAAAATAAATCCCATATGCTGAAAATTGCCAAGATCCATCCAGTCCTAAACACGCCTATTGGATCAGACAGAACAGTTTTGCATCGAAGCATCATGGTGACAGCAGTAACAGCAGGTGACTTTAGTTTCACAGTTGACTGGTCAAGTCATATGAGGCCTGACTATGCTCCATTTGCTACACATTTAATTAAAGAAACTAGGTTACATCACAACTGAAACATCCTGGACAGAGAACATAAACATCCTCAATTAAATATAATCCTTTTCAAGTAAATGGCTGTGGCAGATGGCTAAAGAGATGCAATACCGGATACAGAAATGCAGCATTAGTACATTCAGTAAGTGCCTAGCTATACAGCTGACATGGTATAAACAATCATATTCAAGGAAGAGGAAATTATTCACTGCAGAAGAACACCGTGCTGACTGTTCAGCCAAGACCAGCCACTAGAAAGTAGTTGGTGCAGTTTCATAACACACACAACATTTGTGCAAGCAGGAACATGCTAGATATACGTTAGGTGAATTTTTGAGATGTGTTTATGCAAGACAGTAATATCTTAGCACTTTGAGTTTACAAGGGGTTCCCTTGAGCAATTTTTTTCAAAGTCAAAGCCAAAATAAAGCTTTTTTAAAGCTTCAGAAATATATACTTTGAGTTCCTCAGCTCACCATGTACCAACTTAACAGTGCAAGACAGGAAGACCAGTAAAAGATGGCATCAAAATTTATTCTAATGGATCAACACTTGATGGCTTCGCATCTCCTTTCGATTCAAGTAGATGAAAGGCTGCTCAGCTAGACCAATCCAGAACATAGGAGAAACATCTGTACATTACTCCCAAAATGTGGGAGCTGGTTCTCTGTTGCAATAATATTTAGAAGCTTGGACTACCAAGTTTACCATTCATAAATGCTCATGGTCTAAATTTACTAGATGGAACATACAGGCGTGAAAGTGGGCTGCATCACTCCAGAGACCGTGGCAGAACAGACAGGTCTGGGCTTACCAAAGTGGCCTCCTGCAGACACACAGGTGCCCATAGAGGCCTTTGACATTAGGTTCGTCAGAAGCATTCTGTTGATTGAAGAGGTTGTGGTATGTCTGGATGGACGTTCCCAGAGGGTGCTGCTTGGGGAGTGTTTTTCAGCCCCATGGAGCCTTCAATGTGGGGTTCCACAGGGCTCAATTTTACTCTCTATATTGTCTAACATCTGCATGAAACTGCTGAGTGGGGTTATCCGGAGGTTTGGAGTACGTTGTCAGCAATATGCTGATGATACACAGCTCTAATTCTCATTTACATCTGCAGGTGAGGAGGATGTGCTGAACCAACAAACCGAAGTTCAATGAGGTACTGTCAGTGGGCAGTCCCAGACGACTGGGAGGTTGCCTGCTCTTGATGGGGGTTCATTCCCTCTGAAGGAGCAGGTATGTAGCTTGCAGGTCCTCCTGGATCCTTTGCTGTCACTTGACACTTAGGTGGCCTCAGTGGCCCAGAGTGCCTTCCATCACCTTTGGCTAGTGGCCCAGCTACGCTCTTATCTGGACAGGCACAGCCTAACTACTGCTATCTACGCTCTGGTAACCTCTAGGTTAAATTACTGCAACATGTTGTATGTGGGGCTGCCTCTGAAGATGGTTTTGAAACTTCAGCTAGTGCAGAATTCAGCAGCCAGGTTGCTCACTGGGGCAAGACGGCTTGAGCATATTACACTGATCCTGGACCAACTGCATTGGCTACCTATTACAGTGGTGCCTCGCAAGACGAAAATAATTCGTTCCGCGAGTGTCTTCGTCTAGCGGTTTTCTCGTCTTGCGAAGCAACCCTATTAGCGGCTTAGCGGATTAGCGCTATTAGCGGCTATTAAAGGCTTAGCGGCTAAAAGGCTATTAGTGGCTTAGAAAAAGGGGGGAAAGTGAAAAAAATCGCAAGACTCGCAAGACGTTTTCATCTTGCGAAGCAAGCCCATAGGGAAATTCATCTTGCGAAGTGCATCGAAAAACCCTTTAGTCTAGCGGGTTTTTCGTCTTGCGAGGCATTTGTCTTGCGGGGCACCACTGTAGTTCCCGGGCCCAATTCAAAATGCTGGCTTCGGCCTATAATAATAATAATAATAATAATAATAATAATAATAATAATAATAATAATTTATTTATATCCCACCCTCCCCTGCCGAAGCCGGGCTCAGGGCGGCTAACAACAATCAAATAATCAAACAATCAAATAATCCAACATTCTAAAAACATGTCATTATAAAAATTAATTAAAATCAAATTAATGGCAACCGTTAAGCAAAATTCTGTGCAGGTTGCCAGAGGAGGGAGTCAGGCTGCGCCCTGACCAAAGGCCTGGTGGAACAACTCTGTCTTGCAGGCCCTGCGGAAAGATGTCAGGTCCCGCAGGGCCCTAGTCTCTTGTGACAGAGTGTTCCACCAGCTTGGAGCTGCTGCTGAGAAAGCTCTGGCTCTAGTTGAGGCCAGCCTAACTTCTCTGTGGCCTGGGACCTTCAGGATGTTTTTATTTGCAGACCGTAGGTTCCTCTGTGGGGCATACCAGGAGAGGCGGTCCCGTAGGTACAAGGGTCCTAGGCCGTATAGGGCTTTAAAGGTTAAAACCAGCACCTTAAACCTGATCCTGTACTCCACTGGGAGCCAGTGCAGCTGGTATAGTACCGGATGAATGTGATCTCTCAGTGAAGACCCCATAAGGAGTCTCGCTGCGGCATTTTGCACCCGCTGGAGTTTCTGGGTCAGTCTCAAGGGCAGCCCCACATAGAACGAGTTACAATAATCCAGTCTGGAGGTGACCATCACGTGGATCACAGTGGCTAGGTCAGGGTGAGAGAGATAAGAGGCCAACTGCTTAGCTTGGCGGAGATGAAAAAATGCCGCCTTTGTTATAGCTGTAATCTGCACCTCCATAGAGAGGGAGGTATCGAAGATTACACCCAAACTCTTAACAGACGGTGCTGGCACTAATTGCACCCCCGTAAGAGATGGGAGTTGCCCCCTCAATCCCATATCGCTCCGTTCCAGCCAGAGGACCTCTGTCTTCGAAGGATTTAACTTCAACCGGCTCCCACGTAACCATCCAGCCACAGCTTCCAAACATCTGATCAGTGTGTCTGGGGCTGAGTCAGGATGGCCATCCATCAACAGATAGAGTTGGGTGTCATCGGCATACTGATGGCAGCCCAGCCCAAAACTCCGGACAAGCTGGGCGAGGGGGCGCATAAAGATGTTAAAAAGCATCGGGGAGAGTATCGCACCCTGGGGCACTCCACACACCAAGGAGTGGCGTGATGACAATTCCCCCCCAAGCGCCACCCTCTGTCCCCGACCAGAGAGAAACGAGTGCAGCCATTGAAGGACTGTGCTGCGCTCGTTTCTCTCTGGTCGGGGACAGAGGGCCTTAAACAGCTCAGGACCACATTACTTCAAGGACC
This sequence comes from Podarcis gaigeae, assembly GCF_964106915.1. Lineage (NCBI taxonomy): Eukaryota > Metazoa > Chordata > Lepidosauria > Squamata > Lacertidae > Podarcis > Podarcis gaigeae. The sequence continues at coordinate 58,957,348 of NC_139688.1, forward strand.
GCCTCTCTCCATATGAACCTACCAAGATCATATTTTGATGCCTTTCTGCATGTGCCTCCTCCATGAGAAGTCTGAAAGGTAGCAATATGAGAACGGGCCTTTTCTGCAGTAACTCCCCATTTGTAGAATGCTCTCCCCAAGGAGGTTCAGCTGGCGCCTTCATTATACACTTTTATAGACACCAGGTGAAAATCTTCCTGTTTAGCTAATTGACATCTGAAGCACTTTTAAATTTGTTGTGGAAGGGGGGATTCTTGGGTTGCCTTTGTATTATGTATTATTATTATTTGTATTATGTATTATTATGTATTATGTATTTTGCGCTCTTTATTTTAGTAATTTTATGTTGTGAACTGCCCTGAGATCTGTGGGTATAGGGCAGTATACAAATTTAATAAACTGGCAGTTTTGTATTATATTTCATCTTACCACCATTTTAGGTGGTTGTGTTTTTACTTGTCTGTAAGTTGCCTTTAAAGAGTTTTGTTCACAAAGGTGGCCTTCAATTTTCTAAAAATAAAAACAAATCATTCTAGAACAAAGCAAATGCAAGCCACACTTAAATACATGTTTTCATACCATTCTTTTTTCCACCTCACTTCCCTTTCTCCTTGTTTGACTCTATCAAAACAAAGCATTTCCCCATATGCTGACAATTCAGCAGTCATAAATACCTAGAACACTGGTAACCTTCGGCTGATTCATATTATACAGCCTTTTAATATATGCTTGTGGGAAGTCAGGGTTATTGTTTTGCCATTTTGTTTTAATTATTTAGTTGTGTTTTTATCTTGTATTTTAATCTGTGAACTGCCATGAGATCCTATGATGATGAGATCCTATGATATATGTGTGTGTGTACGTATACACATACACAGAGGAAATGACTTCTACAGGGCTATATTGAAAGACTGATGAGCTCTAATACCTTCCTACTCAAATCCTGATTCTGTGATACAGTGCAATATTATGAAAATAGATTTACTTCTTCTCAACTGCAGCATATTGGTGTTTGAGTGGAGCCTCTCAACATCATTTCTTCTTCAGTGATACCTGTTGTTAAGGGCTCTGCCACTCCACAGCTTAAGATTATTGTAATTAATTAGGATCGGAGTACAAGTTACCGCAGGGGCATGCATGCATGTTTACTCATTAGTAATTCCCAATGAGCATGGGGATTCCCCGCAATGGGGTGAGCTCCCATTGCTCAGTCCCAGCTCCTCCCAACCAACAGTTCGAAAACACGTCAAAGTGCAAGTAGATAAATAGGTACAACTCCGGCGGGAAGGTAAATAGCGTTTCCATGCGCTGCTCTGGTTCGCCAGAAGTGGCTTAGACATGCTGGCTACATGACCGGCTCCCTCGGCCAATAAAGTGAGATGAGTGTCACAACCCCAGAGTCGTCCTCGACTGGGCCTAATGGTCAGGGGTCCCTTTACCTTTACTTAATATCTCTTTCTAAGCAATCAGTCTGCACAGAGGGCTTAACAGTTTGGGCAATAAAGGAAGGAAGGAAGGATGGAAGGCGACCACATGCCAGTTGTTGTTTTTTTCAAATTTATTAGAACACTATGAACATTTTTAGAAAGAAAGATAAAAATCAAATGTTATCATGGAATTTAAGTATGCAAAGTTAATTTCTCTTATCTTCCACATCCAAATGTTTGATTCCAAGTATCATACAGTTCAAGATCTTTGGAGGACACACTGGGGCGCACAGTTTTTAAAGCATTGTCAAAATCTTGAAAAACTATAGATCGTACTTGCTCAGGTGCAATGGTTGTAATATCAATAGACTGAAGGCTGCGGATAGGGCCTAGAGAAGCCTCTCTACAAAGCTGAGTCATATCAGCTCCAGAAAACCCATCTGATTTTTTAACAATGAGATCAATTTCCTCCTCCGTTAGGGAGCAATTTTCCTTTGACATCAGACAAGTCACTATCTGCTTTCTAGCAGAAGTGTCAGGAAGTGGGATGTACAATCTCTTCACCAGTCTCCTTCGGGCAGCCTCATCAATTTCTTGTGGCCGGTTGGTTGCTCCCACAACTAATATGCGGTCTTCAGAAGAGGTTGTTGCTCCATCTAACTGGACCAAGAATTCAGTTTTTATTCTTCGAGAAGACTCGTGCTCCCCATCTGCGCGCTGGGACAGGAGAGAATCAATTTCATCAATGAAGATTACTGCTGGCTGCTGGAATCGTGCAACAGCAAACAATGCGCGGACCATCTTTTCTCCCTCACCTACCCACTTGGAGGTCAATGAAGAGGCACTGATGCTAAAAAATGTAGCCCCAGACTGACATGCAATACATTTGCCAATGAGCGTCTTCCCTGTCCCAGGAGGACCAAACAGAAGAATTCCTTTTGGAGGACTCCTTAAACCAGTGAAAATGTCAGGTCTCAACATAGGCCACACTATTATCTCCTTGATAGTTGCTTTTGCGAATTCGACCCCAGCAATGTCATCCCAATTCACTGGAGGCCCATGATCCATGATCTCTTGCATAATAAGTTCAATCATTTTTGGCTCTATATTCTTTAGCCGTTCATCCGTTGGACAAGTCACCTCTGTAGACCCGTAAGATTTGCACTGCGTCCCTGTGTTTTCATTCCCGTCTTGTTTTGGTGTTGGAGGGACAAACTTTCCGAATACACCCCGAGATCTTGAAAGACCTAAAGTCTTTTTTGTGCTACTGCTAGATGGGAATGGTGCACGCTCTGATTGGTGCTGGTGCTTCTTCTGCTGGTCCACCCAGAGCTGTTCTTTTGCAGTTTTGAAACCAGATGCTTTGTTCTCATTGTTTTTGCTTCCACTCCATGCATAGGTCTTCCCTTCTGTATTAACTGGCTTATTAAGAATGAAACCAGAAGATGTAGTGCTACTTTCTTCATTCGACACAAGAAATGCTTTCCTTTTCCCCAGGTTGCCCATCTCTGAAGGGAAAGCAGACTGAGTGGAAGATGAAGAATTCTGCTTCAAACCAGAGTTACTCATGAGTGTCAGAGAACTACTAAACACTGATTCACCATCTCTAAACAATGGAGTCACACAAGAGGTAATGTCAGACCCTTCACTTACAGGCACCGGCAAAAAAGAATGTGCAGCTCTGGCCTTGGCTGAGGAAAGCACACCAAACTGATGAGGCTTCAAAGCTGGGGCTCTGCCAAGGATATGTAGTTCCTGACTTGTACCGTCTGATGAGCCATCCCTATGTACAGATTTGCCATCACCACTGCAGTGAGTGAGTTTAGGAAGACCTGAAGCAACAGAGGCGGTGGCTTCCTTGTCACTCCGAAACATTTCACTCTTCTGCATCATCTCTTGCACACACTTCAGTTCCATCACATTAGCTGTCGTCAAAGCAGATTGCCACTTGTCATTTTCATTTTGCTGACTTCTTGCCAGTGTCAAAATGTTTTCCGCACAGTTATTCAAGCCAATCTCTGGATTGTCAGAGTCAAGAATCGCAGAGTATTTTTCTGCATATTTTTTGAATAGGTTGGCAGTGCAAACTTGGGAGATCTCAGAATTTGCCCATGCATACTGAATGCGTAAAATCTGTGCACGATATGCATCTGCCTTCTGTCCTGGTGTAGAGGTGTCAGAGGTATAAGCAAAGAGATTCATCTGCCATTCACTCAGGTGTATATCATCACTGGGGCTACTGGGCTGCATTTTCTACAGAGAAATAGGACAAAAAATATGGTGATGAGAAAGAGAAAGTTACCTTTTAGCATAAGCTCTAGCTAAAGAAGGCAGTCAAACGACTGTACTTTGTTACCTCATTACCCTTTATTTAAGCATTGTGAGGTATCTGACAAATATTTTACACAGCCAGGAAAACAATCTCACAGCTCTTGATTTTAAATCTTATCCTTTGAACACTTAGCAAGGGCACAAATCCATGTGACAATCAAATCTCCTGTTGCTCGCTGCATCCGTTTCTGTACATACAGAAATACCTTTCCTACAGATAACCCTGATGCCCCCTGCCCGTTCTGGTGCTTAAATTATCTCTTAGGACAAATGAAGCTGCAAAAACTATGTTTAGACCACACCGTCACCTGGCACTGCCAATTTATTCACAAAAACGCACATCTGGAGCCATTTACAGCTATTGGACATAGCCAAGCCCAGAAAGCGACCTGGCAAGTACTTTCCCAATAATACAAATACAGTGGTACCTTGGTTTACAACCATAATCCGTTTCGGAGGTCCGTCTGTAAACCAAAACAGGTCGGAACCCAAGGCACGTTTTCGCCAATGGGTCCTCTCAAAAAAATGCGCCGTAATCCAAAAAAATTTTGCAAACTGGGACATGCATTTCTGGGTTTGAATTGGTCGTAATCCAAAATGGTTGTAAACTAGGCTGTTCACAAACCAAGGTACCACGGTATGGTGAATATGGGAACTCTGTGCGAGTCCCTGCCAGCTTCACAGACCGGCAGGGACTGAAGCATCTTACGCATCAGGATTGTACAGGAAGCAGTGGCACAGGAATATTACTTGAAATCTGCATCTTGAAACTGGCAGGGCAGACCTTGAGAGACATATTGTTTCTAACTGCCTGTTAAGAGATAATTGAACCACTATTCTTAAACTGTGCATGAACCAATTCCTTAGTTATTCTTTAATTTCTTGTTCTGAGTACATTATAACCTCATATTAGAAACTATTGTTTCTATTAACTACTGTACAGCACTATCGTTACTCATGTTTTGATGCTCAGTGATATTTTTTTAAGGTCAGCATGTCAGTGGTGATGTAGCCCATATCTTCTCCTTAGCTACGGATCACCAAGGGGCAGCCCCAGGATCCTTCAGAGCCAAACCTTAAATCACTAAAATGGGACAAGGCAACAACAAAGAATGCTTTGAGTCTGCAGTGTATGCATTTGGATCAGGGGTTGTCCACCTGGTCCCTACCGGACACTAGTGGGCGTTTCAGGATTCTAGGTGGGCAGTAAGGAAATTTACCATCAAGAAAGATGCATTAGTGGGTGGTAGGTATTGAAAGGTTGACTACCCCGATTTTTAGGGATGCGGGTGGCGCTGTGGGTTAAAGCACAGAGCCTTGGACTTGCTGATCAGAAGGTTGACGGTTCGAATCCCCATGACGGGGTGAGCTCCCATTACTCAGTCCCTGCTCCTGCCAACCCAGCAGTTCGAAAGCATGTCAAAGTGCAAGTAGATAAATAGGTACTGCTCTGGCGGGAAGGTAAACGGCGTTTCAGTGCGCTGTTCTGGTTCACCAGAAGCGGCTTAGTCATGCTGGCCACATGACCCGGAAGCTGTACGCCGGCTCCCTTGGCCAATAAAGCGAGGTGAGTGCCGCAACCCCAGAGTCGGCCACGACTGGACCTAATGGTCAGGTGTCCCTTTACCTTTACCTTACCCCGATTTAGATACAGTAGTAACTTCTCCAGCAAAGCAGCCAATGAAGACCTGAACAGAAAGGATATGCTTTTGTTATGCCATCACTGTGTCAACTGTATTGTTTGGGATGGCACTAGCAAGCCTGAAGACCAGCCAAGTGACTGACGGGTGCTGAATGAGCTAATGCAGCATCCTGACACTTGCAAACAGATCCGAGTGGTTATATGAATGCCACTGCTATTCAGAACATGCAGATGCAGACATTTTCCTGGCTGCACCCAAAATACACACTCAGGACAAAAAGCACTCATTAAAATTTTAATTCATCAAATGAAAGCTATAGGATTAATTATAGCTATTTAAAGGGAGTGGATGGGATTTTGGAGAGCTAGCCTTGTGGAGTTTGCACAAAGTGACTTTTCTAGCTTTAAGTACCAAGTAGTCTGCTTTTCTGATAGCCAAATCCTATAGGATTGCTTAGTTCCTTCCTTTTATGTGCTCAATAGCAGTTCCTTTACACAGCTGCTACTAGACAAGAGGTATCTTTGCAGTTTTGCTTTATGGACAATTGATCAATAATTATTATACAGGGCATATGTACTGGAATACTTCCTTTCCTGTCTTTCCAGAGAAGGATATATACTTGTATTATTCTCAAGAATATATGCGTAATTCTGCAGATCAGGCCAGATAGCAAAGCTATACATTTTGTTTTCCTTTATTTTCACAACTGTTACTGTTATTTCAAACTTAATGAATAATAATTCTGAAAAGCAGCCAGATGATGATATCCAATAAAAAGTGAGTATTATTTCATTCAAGAAAAATAAATAACTTTCCAGAGATTATTAGTCTCTCTAGTGCAACACATGTGTAACTTTATGCTATGTATTCTTGTGGTTTTATGCTGTAAACCACCCTGTGGTTCTTGGATGAAAGACGGTATATAAATTTAATAAATAAAGATAATACAAATAATCATCATTTGCTCTGGGCATTCCACCTCTATCTTCAATTAAGATTCTGCTTTGAGGGTAGCCAAGGGTGCTAACAGGATTTTCTAAACCCCCTACATCCTCTCAGCCCCCTGCAATCTATTGGCAGGAATGGCTTCTTAGGTACATATGTTAACTTAGCCTAGCCTACCTCACAGGGCTGTTGTTATTGCTATTGGCATGCCTGGATGAAATAATGTGGACACAGAGAAAAGCACATACCCCAGTATCTTCCTCTGTCCAGCCAGGCTAGCAGCAACCATGAGGAGCATATCCTGTTTGCTGCTGCTCTGGGAGGGCTCCCTCCTCAGTCTCAGGTGCAGCAGGCAACGTTTGCTCCTTAGCAACAGTGATTAAGTGACCTTACACCTGCTGAGAGCTAAAGTCTTAGCTAGCTCCTCCGTGCTTTTTCTTCGGAAAAGTCCAAAAAAAAAAGAAAGAAAGAAAAAAGAAAGAGGAGTATTTGGGGCCCCTGCTGGCTTGGGGCCCGATATCTGTGTACCCCCATTGACAGCAATATCACGTTTTCCAAGCACGACATGCACCTGGGGGCAGAGCGCTGATTCTTCTTTTATATAGCTTGGTTAAGTTATGAAATGGGTGGGTGCAAATGGTACAGGTCTTCACTAGTTAAGAGATTGGGAATCTGCGGCTCACCAGATGCACTGAATACAACTCCCACCATTGCTGATCATGGGCCGTGTTGGCTGGGCTGATGGAGTGTGGATTCAACGCAGCCTGAGGAGCCACACACTCCCCAGGCCCACTCTAGACATAATGGGAATAAATAAAACGGCTGGACCTGTACAACTGAGAGAGTTGTCACGCTGTACAAAACTTTGCTTTACATTATCAGGATAACAAAGAGCACCTATTTGATGCAGATTATTTCCCCCTGAACACAATCCATAGGGTTAAAAAGTGTTTCCCCTCACCTTTTCAAATTGGCAGTGTGAGTTTTTAAGCTGCTGCAAATATAGTGAATGCAAATATACAGTCAGTTGGTAGTGTTTACGTTTGCTTACTCCCTCCTTCCATTTTTGGGGCACTGCAATTGTTTATGCAACCCCTAATCTCAAAATGAAAGAAGAGGGGAACCAAGAGCTGCACATTAGTCAAAGGTCCATTTAGATTAACCTCACGCTCAAAGTTAACTAACCAAGAACTGAAAGCAAGATGAATGGCTCCAAAAGAGCTCAAGAAAACAGGCACTTTTCAGACACTTAGCAATTTTGTGGAACTCTCTCTCCCTCGTAGGTGCTTGCCTCTTGCTTTTCCGCAGTGCCAGGTTGAGAAAGTACTGTTCTCCCAGGCTTTTTTTAAACATTAGCACCACTGAATGCTGTTATTAATTTGATTGTCTCCATTTTATTTGAGATAGCTTCGCCTTCTGACAATGGTTGCTATTGTATTTTATTCCCTGTGCTGGTTGAGGATTTTGTTCTGGTATTTTAGCCTTTTAAAACTTCAACATTTCCTGTATATCACCAAGAGAGCAGAGTTATGGGGCAAGAAATAAATGCAATAGTTCATTTAGTTAAGCATCAGAAGTTTTACTTAAACACTAGCAAACAAAAAGGTTTATTTAACTAACTTTGCACACAATAAAATACAATTAAATGGAAGGTAGTGTCTCCTAGAAGGAAAAATATAAGAACTCCTAATCCCTTTGACATTGGACAACTGCAATGTGGCACCGCGATAAAGAAGGAAAACATGCTTTTCAACTATTATCAGATAAAATCAGGAAGACTAAACAGTAATGAATTGTCATGAATTGCTTTTAATAAGATGCTCCCTGATAAGCAAATTAAAACACCTTTGAGAAGTCAAAAGTATCTTGCATTTTTTTATTTGTTCATCACCACAATCTGCAACTGAAGAAAGAACCCAAACATTTCAGCTCAACATGTTAGCTTTTAAGACCAAGTGAATAATCATAACACAAAACACAGTACTGTACGTTTAATATAACCAGGAGACTGACTGTTGCGGTTTGGAGCTACAATAGTGCCACCTGCTGGACAAATGTGAGGTGGAAGTTCCTTACAAACCCCACATTTTGATTTAGGGTCTGTTTCTTCACACATGCTTCCCAACCTCACTCCAAGGACCTCAGGGTTAGACTGGAACAACTATTGACCAGTCACAAACACCCCGTGGGGGGCGGGATATGGACAGCTTGCTTAGGCTACATAAATAAATAAATTTTAATAAATAAGCCAGCAAGCATGTATGGACTGGCTTGAAGGTTTCCTATTTACTGAGTAATAATAATAATAAAAATAAATTTTATTTATATCCCGCCCTCCCCAGCCGAAGCCGGGCTCAGGGCGGCTAATAACAATCAAATAATCCAACATTCTAAAAACATTTCATTATAAAAATTAATTAAAATCAAATTGATGGCAACCGTTAAGCAAAATTCTGTGCAGATTGCCAGAGGAGGGAGTCAGGCTGCACCCTGACCAGAGGCCTGGTGGAACAACTCTGTCTTGCAGGCCCTGCGGAAAGATGTCAAGTCCCGCAGGGCCCTAGTCTCTTGTACTTCATATGAACCAAGCTGACTGCTGTACTGACACCGCAGGGAAGCTGTGCAAAGTGTACTTTGTCTAAGGTTGAGAGAACACCAGCAAAAATACTTTGAATCTGGATATGAGCCCCTTCCTCATAATTTTATGATTACCAAAAGCTCTGTATCATGAACATTAGCCATTTCCTTAAACCAAGTAATAGTTTATGATAATGATAATATATATTATAATAATGATATAAAGCGCTTTGTTGTAAAGTCTGCACTGTATAGCCAAGCATAGACTAGGGCAAGTTTCCAACTCCAGTAACCAGAGGCTTACACTTTGTTTCAGAGTAAACAATCGTGTTAAATTAATATGACAAACTCAAGCTGTAGGATTTTTTTTGCATGTTGCATTCACAAACTAATTCCCCAGCCCAATCCATTATGTCTCATGATGACCTACATCACCCCCCACCCAAAAAAACCACTGAGGTTGCATGCATGGATTTCTTGGATAACTAACTAGGCTGAACAGATGCGCTATTACAATAACATCACATTTTCAAACCTAGAAACAGAAACCTGCCTACATAACATTTTAATAAACTACTCTATGGCGAACTGACAAACCACTACTGGATTCTGCACATCCAGTTCAGGAGCAGCCTGCATTTTATTGTCCATTTTATTTACAAACATGTTTGCAATCTCATCAGGTTAACGCATGCTTTTGTTTTATTCCTTAGAACAAAATGAACAGTCTCTCTCACCCACATCCAAGCATTCTGATTGTCTTAGTCTTGATGGTGTGTGAGAGAGAGAAAGAGAGAAGAGAAAGCTCCCCTCACCAAGTACCCACCTTCAGTCTCCCCCAGCCCCCAAATGAAGTCGAGGAGCAAATAAGGACATCTGGGACAGGAAGCCAGGGCTGCCACCACCACACAGTTCTCCAAAGCTGGTTTGATGTCAGTTAAGTCATCCGTGTTTGTGCTATTTGCATGTGGTACACAACAGGTTACTATATGGAGAGGGTGGATACGTTAGGCTGGTTGGATGGTTAGACTGGCCCCCAGGCGCTTCCTATGTGCCCCCCACTGCAGCCTCTGGTCCCATCTCACCTCCACTCTGCACTTGAGCACATTCTGCAGTCCAAGGCAATTAGCCCAGTACGTATGAGGACCAAGACTAATTTTGCCAGCTCATGTGCTTCAGCTACTCAATTTCAAGCATCAAGCAAAGAAACAAAGGGGATTGAGCAGCTCAGGTGCAGAAAAAGAGGACTCTGCCAAAGCATCTGTTGCTGTTCACACTCAAAGGGAAGCAGGGAGCAAGGTGAAAAAGCCTTTTGACTGCGGCTTGGCTCATCTCTCCTTTCAACCATTTACGGTACCCATTTTAAACTCTGATCACTGTTAAATATGGTACCACACAGCACTTTGCTTGCATAGCACTTTAAGCAATGACTTCAAAGGCACATCCACCAGGGTACTGTACTATGGTTCAGAGTGTCCTTGCACCAATATAATTCCAAGAAATGAAACGATGAATACTGTAACTACTGGATTGCAAAATGATTAACTAACTAATGATTATGGGATTCAATAATTGGGACTAAACAAACAAACAAAAAAACCTTTAAGCCCACAATGTTTAAAGATGTCACAGCCAGAATTCCAAGCCCCCAATAAGAAGAATTAAAATTAATGCCGTACTCTTGTATCAGTATTATCAGCTATCTCCCCCATCAATCATTTAAAAGCCAAGCGGGCAACACACCATCTAGGCTATCAGGTGAGGAAAGCTATCCAGTGACCCTCCCTACCCCGCCCCCGCCCCCAATCTTTCTCCTGCGTAACAACAGATTGTATTCATAAGTCCCTTTGGTCCACAGGCAGATGTTCAGTGCAGTTCAATCAGTATGCTTGCATTAGTATTCCCACAAGCATGTTTGCCCTTTCGTGTCTATGCATTAAAGTGCTATTTAAAAGCTGCCCATGTTCCTTTTAATGAATATTCAAAGGTAGTCTACAGCCTCTGGCAAAGTGGGAGTGTCATACATAAATCCAGCCGCTTTCTCTCACCCCCCCCAAAGAAAACCTTTAAGGGGGGGAGGGATGTCTATAAAGCTTGCCATTTCCACAACAAAGACAGAAGTGAGGACAAGGAATTGTCTCCAGGGAATACACTACAATTGGATCTGCAAAAACTCACAAGAAATCCAGCTGCACTATTTATCGTATTTTTCACTCTATAACACGCACCTGACCATAACACGCACATAGTTTTTAGAGGAGGAAAACAAGAAAAAAATATTCTAAACGAAACAGTGGATATATGATTTTTGTGGTTCATGCTGTGGCCACAGACATGTGATCTGACGGTGAGTTTGGGGTAGCCCAATGCAAAAATCCTGAGGATCCATGTGGATCCATGCTTTGTAACCACGTTTTTGCACCATTGCGGCCCCATGAAACAGTGGGTGCGTGTGTTTTTTGGTGCAGGCTGTAGCCATGGATATGCTATGTGATCTGATGGTGAATTTGGGGTGACCTAGTGCAAAAATCCTGAGGATCCATGTGGATCCGTGCTTTGTAACCACGTTTTAAGTGGGGAGGAAAGGAAAAGAACTCAAGGGACAAGGAGCACGCGTGGGGGGTATGGAGAAGGATGCTGCTGATAATGCAGGAGAGGCTCCTCTCTGGCTTTGCTCCTTTAGAACAAGCAGGCTCTGCGTCTCTCCCTCCTCCCCGGCAAGGAAACCATGATAGTAACCACTCTGAGACAAATCAAGAAAAATTGCGACCAACACTCTCCCCCAACAAGCGCAGTGAGGTCAAAACACACACACACGCAGAGAGGGAACTGGCCCTAAAGTCGCAGGGCGCTGGGGGAGTGAACGGGAAGCAAGAGAAGGAGAAGGAGCCCTCACACACAGAGAGACACACAGAGTGTCAATTCTAAAGTCGGAGGGACAGCGCAGGGAGAGTGAACGGGAAGCAGGAGGAGGAGAAGGAGCCCTCTCTCTCTCTCTCTCTCTCTCACACACACACACACACACACAGAGTGTCAATTCTAAAGTCGGAGGGAGAGCGCAGGGGCGCAGGGAGTGCGAAGGGGAAGCAGGAGGAGGAGAACGATAGCTCAAGCACACACACACACAGCCCCTACAGTGGCTAATCCAAAATCGGACAGCAAAAAACTGCAGGCAGGGACAGAGAGTACGGGGTTGTTTTAAAGCAGCCAACTCCGCTCTGCTTCTCTCCCTCCTCCCGGCTAGGCTGGCTGAAAAGCTTCGCTGCTACTTAGCAGATCAGTGGGGAGGAGAGAGGAACATAGAGGACGGGGTTTTTTTAAAGCAGCCAAGCCCGCTCTGCTTCTCTCCCTCCTCCCCAGCTCGGCTCGCTGACAGGAGCCGCTTACACCTGCTTTGCTGTTTCAAAGCAAGCCACGGACTGCTCACAACTGCAGCAGATTCCCCCGCCATCTGTAGGCATTCGCTCCATAACACGCACAGACATTTCCCCTTACTTTCTAGGAGGAAAAATCTGCGTGTTATGGAGCGAAATTTACGGTAAGCATGCAGACCCATAGCAACAGCGGCTAGCTAGCGGCTTGGGCACCCAGGGTGGCACAAGTGGCCTGAGCTCGGGGGCAAGCGGCAAGCTGCATGGAGCCTCCCTGCCGCCTCCCCCTCAGCTGTAGGGCAGCCGAGCCTGGGGGAGATGGCGGGTGGATGCAAGCCCCACGCTGTTTCCGGCAGCACAGAGCCTGCAGGCAGTCCGCCCAACTCCTCTCCCAGGCTCGGCCGCCCTACTGCTGAGGGGGAGGCAGTGGGCAGACGCAAGCCCCACACTGTCATTTCAGGCAGCGTGGAGCCTGTAGGTGCCTGAGCCACTGCGTCACTTCCAGGAGAAAGGCGTGGCTCAGACGCGCTGCTGGCCCAGCGGTAAGTGCCGCCCCCTGTGGTGTGGCACCCAGTGCCTCCCACCACGCCACTGCATCACAACCATAATACTATATGCCCTCTGATCCCTCACATCAGCTCTATGGAGCCACAGGACAAAAGTGCATTGACACACTTTTGAAATTGAAAAATTAGTACTAGATTAGATTTCAGAGCACAGGATGGTCTGAGTCCCTGCTTCCTTCTGCACACTCCTCTGTAAGCAATTGCTGATATGATAATCCAAGAAATGCCAAAAGAAAAAAAAGGATGCTGGCTTAGGATATTTTGGCTATTGAACTACTTTTAACCATCTTTCATAATTACTGGAGAATGACATTTAAAAAAAAATACTTGGCAATTCAAAATGCATAAACAATACACTGAAACGCTGGTCTTAAGCTGTTGGGCTGGGACGTAGTACTGGGTCACGGCCAGTGTTAGAAACTCAGATACAGAAGCTAATTGCCAAATGACACGTTAAACCTAGGTTACAGTCACCCCAACGGAATGCCTAGGCACCTTTTTTGCAATGGGATTGATTACAACACATGAAAACATCAAATAAAACAAAGTAAAGCATCAAGGAAAATATTTCAGATTCTTCTCTAAGTGACATTTTGCTTTTCCCATATTTATTTACCTACTTAATTTATATAGCTGCCCTATAACAGAAGAACTAGAAGCCTAGACAGCATCTTAAAAAGTAGAGACATCACCTTGCCAACAAAGGTCCGTATAGTAAAAGCTATGGTTTTCCCAGTAGTGATGTATGGGAGTGAAAGCTGGACCATGAAGAAGGCTGATCGCTGAAGAATTGATGATTTTGAATTATGGTGCTGGAGGAGATTCTTGAGAGTCCCATGGACTGCAAGAAGATCAAACCTCTCCATTCTGAAGGAAATCAGCCCTGAGTGCTCACTGGAAGGATAGATCCTGAAGCTGAGGCTCCAATACTCTGGCCACCTCATGAGAAGAGAAGACTCCCTGGAAAAGACCCTGATGTTGGGAAAGATGGAGGGTACAAGGAGAAGGGGATGACAGAGGATGAGATGGTGGGACAGTGTCCTCAAAGCTACCAGCATGAGCCTGACCAAACTGCAGGAGGCAGTGGAAGACAGGAGTGCCTGGCGTGCTCTGGTCCAGGGGTTCACAAAGAGTCGGACATGACTAAACGACTAAACAACAACAACAACAGAAGAAGAACTCTAGGAAGCCAGTGTGGTATTGTGGTTGGAGTGTTGGACTAGGACCCAGGTGATCAGGGCTCAGATCCCCACTCAGTCGTAAAGCTCATTGGGTGACTTTGAGCCAGTCACAGTCTCTTAAGGTATCACAGGGTCATTGTAGGGATTAAATGAGAAGGGGGGGGGGTTGAACCATGTACTCCTTGGAGGAAAAGGTGGGATATAAATGCAATAAATAAGCTCTTTTGCTTCCCTGCTTAAGACAGCTGGAGGGGCCAGAGGGAGATGTCCCGTGGCCAGCCTGTCATCCAGAGATCTCCATGTGGCTGCAAAACACACCTGGGGAATTTCTAACACTTCCTGATCTAAAATGGTTCAAAACCGCAGGCAGACCACCATACAAAAAATCTATCTCCACCTTTCAGCAATGCCAGTTGCAGAAACCTGAAGGTATTTTGAGCTTGGAATAAGGGTGTTCAACCTCCTTAGAAATAAAACTATTTTGAAATGTCCTTTAAGTGCTTTCAAAGTCTCCCAATGGAACGTGGCATTTTCATCAGCTAGCAGTGCACATTTTCCATTTGTAGCTCAAAACAATATTGGTTTTGTTTCTTCTTGCAATGGCACATCTGTACATTGCTAGTAGGAAGTTGCCTCATGTTTATGATTATTCCACGTGGCCCTTTCATCAGAAGAGGCTACTGTTCCAAACACAACCATTAAATCACCACTTTGAGAGTCCCAAGGGCTATAACTCATTTACTAGGTGAACTGCTTTCTCTCGCTCCCTGGTCATCCTTTGGCCAGAAGGATCCCCTTCTGACAGATGAATGACCAACTAGAACTGCTTTTTTAATGTGCATGTGATTTTATACTATTTTATTTTGTTCTGAGCTTTTAAATTTTGTAATTGGTGTTTTTATCTTGTTACTAGTCACTGACTGTAATAAAACGACTATACTCTACTCTCGCTCCCTCTCTTTTAAAGCTACAAATCAAAACACAGTCCTTTTCAATGCTTCATCCACTTTACGAACTATAAGCCCCGCAGATTGTTGCTACAAGATTTTTCAGAAATAAAGCTCCCCTTGTCAACTACAGCAACCTACTCCTGCTGGTTAATCACAAACCAAAATTGTAACAATTATAGAATTATACACACATAGATTATTTTAACTCTCTCTCTCTCTCCACTATTTTCTTTGGGGTGAAAAATGAAAGCATTTGCACCAGTTTTTAGTACTAGGAACTACTTATTCAGATAGCATGCCCTGCTAAAAGGGCTGCAATCCAGAAAAAGTGGATGCTTAAATCCCACTGGTTCCTTAAGGGTGTTTTACAGGACTAACAGCTACCGGTAATCAGTAGATGGATAGACTAAAACTTTGGATGCTTCATTGCTAGGGTACAACTTTTATTGTGAGGATAAAATTAGTAGGTGTGAAAGAAACCTACAAAGTAATGCTGAAAATCTGTTTAATTACTCAATAAACAAATAATGTAAAAAAAAAGTTTATTTATTTGTTGACAGTGCTAGTATACAACTTTCTGTAGATTATTAATAGTAGTTATTAAATTTCTATACTGCCCTTCATCCAAAAGATCACAGGGTGGTTCACAACATAAAGACAAAATGAGAACACAAAATATATAATAAAACAGAAACAAACCAATAATTCCACTCCCAGAAATACATTTAAAAGGCCATAGAATGTTCAATCTATAACCTGGTTATAGAAAACCATTTTTGCCTGGTGCCTAAAGATATGTAATGAAAGCACCAGACGAGCCTAGAGAGGGAAGAAGAATCCTCAAAGAGTGAGTCACCCCAGAAAAGGTGCATTCTCATGTTTCCAACCTCCAGACCTCTTGTGGAAGTGGCACACAAAGAAGGGCCATAGATGGTGATGACAGGGTCATGGGCACAGCTGGGGGGGGCAGCTGGCCCCCTAAATAAAATAAATAAGTAAAAATACTTAACTGAAGTAGAAACAATAAGAATATTTGAAATTGAAATGGTCACTGAGGTCACTTGGATGATGCTGTTGGGCATTCTAGTGATGCAACTGGCAACCCGACTGAGCAACAGGTGTGACTTTTGGCTCTACACCCCTTTATGTTGGAGAAGACCAGGCTTCCTCAACCTCAGCCCTCCAGATGTTTTAAGACTACAATTCCCACCATCCCTGACCCCTGGTCCTGCCAGCTAGGGATCATGGGAGTTGTAGGCCAAAAACATCTGGAGGGCTGAGGCTGAGGAAGCCTGGAGAAGAACATTCAAGACTTCAAGATGAAAGACAAGCAGTTCTCAAGTTTTTATAACTTGCAAGACTCTGAAGCTGAACTATGGTATACCATGTGGGAGGAGAAGAAACTCAGCAAAGAGCAGTTAAAAGAGATGAACGTAGCAGACCTAGTAAAAGAGGCGCAAATCTTTTACCCGGCCACAATAAATCTCTTGCTCAGCCAGGCACCACGTGCACCATAGCATTCAGTGCCTTGTGGAGAGTAAAGACCTGGTTAAGGTTGACGATGACAGGGGAACATCTCAATGGGCTTTGCTTACTGAGAGTGGACGGAAAAACAGGAAAAAAGGAGGTATTTGGGAAGGAAGTGCTGAAAAGATTTTCAGCAAGTCCAAGAAAACTTGCTTTAGTTTTGATTCTTTAAAAATATGAAAAGGGCATGTTCTTTGTAATTTTGCAAAATATACTCATTAATTGCATGAAATGTACTTCCTGATATTTTTTTTTATTTAACTTCCTAATTCTCAAATGGCTGAAGATTCTGACAGATTTTTCTGAATACTTGGGGTCAAAAGAAAGTACAGTGGTACCTCTGGTTGCGAATGGGATCCGTTCCGGAGCCCCGTTTGCAACATGAGCAGAACGCAACCCGCGTATGCGCGTGCGCGGATCGCTGCTTCTGCGCATGCCGTCATTTTGAGCGTCTGCACAAGCGGTGAAACCCGGAAGTAACCCTTTCCGGTACTTCCGGGTCGCCGCGGGACGCAACCTGAAAAGACATAACCTGAACCGAACGTAACAAGAGGTATGGCTGTAATGTAAAACAACTGTGGTTGAGACGTTTCATTCCGAATCTGCTAGACAAAGCCAGACAGGGGATGATGACAGGTGGGTGCCCTGCCTGCCCCCAACGTACATCATGACTATGCCCAAGTGCAGGGTCCTGATTGGTTCATGTGGAGGTATTGCAGTCTTGGGCCATTTCAGGTTTTATAGGTCAAAACCAGAACTTAGAATTTAGTCTGGAAACTGACCAGCAGCCAGAGCAGTAGGGCCAGGAGCAGTGATATATGCTTAAACCATCTTGCCCCACTGACCAACCTGGCCACTGAATTCTGCACCAGCTCAAGTTTCTCAACCGTCTTCAGAGAAAGCCCCACAAATAACACACAGCATATTTCTCCCAGTCTAGCAAAGGTGATCCTTGTGTGG
This sequence comes from Podarcis gaigeae, assembly GCF_964106915.1. Classification (NCBI taxonomy): domain Eukaryota; kingdom Metazoa; phylum Chordata; class Lepidosauria; order Squamata; family Lacertidae; genus Podarcis; species Podarcis gaigeae. The sequence continues at coordinate 58,974,826 of NC_139688.1, forward strand.
AAAAAGATTTCCACATATGGATCTTGACTAACTTTCACATAACCTTCAAGGGGTAGCAATCTATTTCATTCAGCACCCCAGAGTGCAAATGCAGGAAAATGAACATTTCACACTGCTTTATAGCACCACATCATTAGTCTACCAAGCCTTTATTTGGAATAGCAATGGCTCTTCAAGTCTTCCCTAGCCCTCCTATCTGTGAGGACAGGTTATTGAACCCGACACATTATGTGTGTGAAGTCTGCACTCTAGCACTGTGCACACCCAGATAAAGTCCACCACAAACACAAAAGCCAAAATTATATAAATAGCAGGGTGGATAAAAAATAATGATTTAAAAAATAATCAAAAAAATCAAAATTTTAAAATAAAATGCTTTTGAAGGAGAAATCTTTTTAAAGATAGTTTTCTATTTAAGTTACATTATAGTCCAAAGACTATTCATCAGGAAATAAGAATTTGATTTAAGTTTTTCGTGTGTGCTAAAACTAGGTCTAAGTTATTTTTTTAAAAAAACCATTTAACCACATCAGTTAACAAACATGGATGCATATGCTATAATGTTATTGTTTTAGTTAAATAAATTGTTTAAATTGTTATTAAGAAACTGATTATTTTTCTCCTTCCAATAAAGTACAGCAGAAAAGTTGACCAAATATAAACAGTTAACTTATTAAACCTCACAATAATTTCATAATTATCTGTCTATGTATTTCTAATAGTATAACCAAATCACTCATTTTTGATATAACTGTAAAAACTACTCTGATAATTTATTATTCCAAAAATGAAACCTTCATCTGGTTGTAAATATTAAGATTATACCAGCAAGGATGAGACTTTCTGTAAAAAATGGTTTAAATCAAGTCTTACTGACTAGTGATTTAAATCAAATCCACCCTGGTCACAGTCTACAGAAGAGAATGGAAATCCCTTATGGCAGCCACCGGCTTCCAAGGCCCATCTGTCCTTTATATTTTGTACCTGGCAAGCCTGATCTCAAACTCTCCACTTCTAAGCTGCAGGTGGTACAAGGTGGACCTACAGTTTCAGCTCATCATCCTTCACTTGTGTGTAAAACTGAGTGAACAAGCAAACTGTAAGCTGGACACTGCTGAAATCCACACACCTGCATCTACAGGAATTTGGTCCGAGATCTGCCTAGTGTGGCAGCATTTTTCTCTGCCCTCCCCCACCTCACTGCCATGGGCCTATTACAGATGAAGGGAAATGTATTTTCCATAACCACAGAGGAAATGTAAACATTCTGTTTGGTTGCAATGAAGTATGGAAAAAGGGAGTACTGTACAAGAGAGGAAAATTCAAGTCTGTTTTAGTCTATTCCATGACTTCTCTACCGCTACAAAATTTACAGATCCCTTTCCCCCCCAAAAAATCTAATACACATACATATATACTATATATTTTATAGTTAAGTCTGTCTATTTTTTTGCTCTCTATGCATATTTATGCATGGCTTTCAAATATTGTTGTAATAGAGACATCTTGCATAAAAGAATTTGATAATGCACAACATTGCCTTCACTAACCAAGGATTGATGGCCTTTGTAGTGGCTGGAATTTGGCATTTTAGAGAACTAGTGGGTCAAACACTCTAGAAAGTGCTTGTACCAGAACCTCTTTTGAACACTTCTGGCTTTGGCAAATAAACTGAGAACTTCAACAGCCTTTAGCATAGCTCCTCCTAAAAGCAGGTAGAATGGTGCTTCTCCATTCTGACTTGGTGACCACTGGAGATGTTGCAGTTGAGCATCCTCATACAACATAACTAAAAGGTGAAGACAGACCTGATGGTGTTTCACTTTGCCTTTAAAACCAGGGAACACCAATGGCTGCTCTACATTTGCCAGACAACTTTGGCTTTATGTCAATTTATTTTCTGGAAATGATTCCTGGCATTTTAGAAATACTGAGACATCTCATTTAAGGAACAGAGTTCTATGGGGGAAGCAAAAGAATCACAGTCACTAATAGCAACTTCACATGTTACTGTGATTCTGCATGTGTGAAATGGGGAGCATCATTTCTACACATTATATGCAAGTATACTGAAGTGATAGCCAGCCAGTCAAAGCCATTCCCAGGGGGTGGCCTGCATGCTGACAAGGAGCCACAGATAAAAGAGTGCAGAGTGGGGACCAAAGGTGGACAAACTACCCCAGAAGGAGCACAATGTGTTCCCCACCAGAGGTACTACCCCTCCCCTAACACCCCATGGTAATTAAAAGGAACCATTATACCACATTTACTGGAGTCTAATGCGCCTTCGAATCTAATGCGCACCTCAATTTTCAGAAGCACAAAACCAAAAAAAGTATTTGTTGGTGCATGTAAATGTGCCATTGAATCTATCATGCGCCTTAATTTTCGCAACGTAATTTGGCCAAAAAAGGTGAGCATTAGATTTGAGTAAATACAGTAATATGTACACAGAGAGGTAGTCAGATATAAACAACCATGATTTTAAAAAACCATTATAAATTGTGTGCAAAATCCCTTGTCTTGCTACATAAGACTTGTCAATTCCCAGTCCCACCACACATACACACAAATGACTGTGACTAACCAAAGAATCCAATATTGCAGTTTTAGGAGAAAGCTTGTAGAGAGCAAATCAGCATGTTGAAATGGGGGGGGGGGGCAAACTCATTGTTGGGAAGGAATCAACAAGAAGGCAACCCCACCAGCAACCCCTTGTTCAGTGGGTTCTCACTGTATGGAATAAATTGGAGAGAAATGAGAAAAACCAGGGCCTAATACAGTATATGTGTAGTGCCTCCACCTACCAGCCTTATAATCCATGAAAACAGGGGCGGGGCCACATGCCCTCAGGGGTAATCTGTTAGGGGCCACATGCTGTGCTGTGAGTCAGAGAAAACCATACTGGATTAACTAATCTGAAATAAAGACCACCTTACTTTGTGTTTCACCATGGTCACCTCCGATCAGAATACTCAAACCTATGCAGGGCTACTCAGAAGTTCAACTGTGGCTCCTAGAAGCTGTCAGCATGCAAAACCAGTCACACTCAGGAATGGCTTTGACTGGCTGGCTAAACCAAGTGAGGGTTCCTGATGGGTCTCAAACCCTTTCATCTAGGCATAGAATCATAGAGTTGGAAGAGACCACAAGGACCATCGAGTCCAACCCCCTGCCAAGCAGGAAACACCATCAGAGCACTCCTGACATATGGTTGTCAAGCCTCTGCTTAAAGACCTCCAAAGAAGGAGACTCCACCACACTCCTTGGCAGCAAATTCCACTGTCGAAATTGTCGAAATTCCTCAGTGAGTTACGGATGAAAGCATGCAAAAACCGGCTCCAGCAGATTGAATGGGTAAAACCATGTCTGTGCGTGCTGTAGAAGGAAGTGAGGGACAGATGTGGCTTGTCCACCTGAGAAGGTAGCCAACTTGGGAGAAGCAAAACTCTGATCCCAAACCTCTGCTACCTAGAAAAGGCGAAGGAATAAACCCTATACGAATTTGGAGTGGAGCCCCTAAGACAGTTGGGTGGTGCTTTGTATTCTTCTGGCAACTCCTGCAGCCAAGCTGGTGCCAAACATATTGCTCCGCTTTCATGTGGACCACATCAGTGAGACCAAGAGATGGGTTTTGTCATTTGAGAAGCCTAAGACCTCCATACCCACCCCTCAGGCTTGCACTCTGAGGAGGTCACTTTGGTGCTGTTAAAGCAGCAAAAATAACGTGGGAGGCAGCAGTTACAAGCTGTGATTTTCCAGTGGTTTGGCTTCACCCCTGGAGGCACACCCCATTGTCTCTTGAGACAGACTGATTCCAACCAAGTATGTCTCACCCTCCTGTCACCAATTCCCCCTTGTAAACGTTCTCACTCACCACCCACCCCAACGGCTTAAGTATTATAAATCAAACACGGTGTCAGAAACCCCATGTTAGTTTCTTAACATGTTTACTTATTTTATTTGTCTAATTTGTATACTGCCCTTCATCTGAAGATCACAGGGCACTACACAACATAGTATCATAGAATTTTACAGTTGGAAGAGACCGGAATGGTCATTCAGTCCAACCCCCTGCAATTCTGGAATAAAACATGTACAGTTGCAATAGAAATTATTCAACCCCCATTGCAAATCAGGTTTATTATCCCAATTTACAGACTTTCAGCTGTTTGCAATGAGCAAATCAAACAAAAGCAATTGAAATAGCTCAACACAACAGGTGCTTAAATTGGCTCCCCCAAATTCAGCTGAAAATGCAACTTATACTGGCTTCTCCAGTCTATTATCCAACCCCCTGAATAGAATCCCTCACAACAGCACAAATACAACAGGTGTCGTCTCAAGAACACCTGGTGCACATAATCAAGGGCTTCACTAGTTGCACCAGGTGTGCTTGAGCTGGAACACATGAAATACCTGAACTGACTAGGGGTTTGCTGAGTGTCAAATTTGGTTACATGTTAGAGATATGGCTAAGTCAAGAGAATGGCCCAAGGTAAGAGAAGAGATCATCGCCCTTCACAAACAAGGAGCAGGATACAAGAAGATAGTGAAGGCACTGGATGTTCCTAGAGAAACCTTGGAAGTTCAAAGTTCCAACTTGAACATCGCAAATTCAAAGTTAATGGAAGAGTGGTTACACTTCCTGGACAGGGCAGAAAAAGGAAGCTATCCGCGGCAGCAACCTGATTTCTGATAAGGCAGGCTGGGAATAGCCCTCAAGTGGCTCCAAAAGAGCTGCAGCAAGACTTGGTGGCAGCAGACACTGAGGTTTCAGTGAGCACAGTAAGGCGCATACTAAACGCAGGAGGTTTCCATGCCAGAACTCCAAAAGACACACCACTACCGACACATGGGACATGTGGGGAGTAAATGTGGACTACTGGAGAGCTTTGGATTCACTGGATCCAAAGCCCAGCAGATCACCTGAGACCCGGACCTTCTGCCTCCTTGAGTGTGCCAGCCTAGAACTAGTACAACAGGCAAATCAACAACCATTCTCTCACCTTTTGTCCTGGCCAGCAAAAGTATAACTTTGGATGCAGCAATGGATCTGCCCCACTGCTGGAGGTGGAGCTTGGGGCTTTCTGTGTCTATCACTTCCTGTCCAGTGCAAACCCTACGCATGTCTCTTAGGATGAAACTCTCAATGAGGTCATTGGTTATAGTTTTGGAGCCTTAACAATCTTCACTCATTTTCCTAACTGAAAACTGTGGCTCTGAGGTGCTTGGACACACCTGCCCAATTTGTTCAATGTTGCATCATACTATTGTCATTTTAAAGATCATTATTTTAAGGAGACCAGCACATACTTTCGTTTTTATAACCAAATAAATATTGTGGACGCGGGTGGCGCTGTGGGTTAAACCACAGAGCCTAGGATTTGCCGATCAGAAGGTCGGCAGTTCAAATCCCCGTGATGGGGTGAGCTCCCGTTGCTCAGTCCCTGCTCCTGCCAACCTAGCAGTTCGAAAGCACGTCAAAGTGCAAGGAGATAAATAGGTGCTGCTCCAGCGGGAAGGTAAACGGTGTTTCCGTGCGCTGCTCTGGTTCGCCAGAAGCGGCTTAGTCATGCTGGCCACATGACCTGGAAGCTGGACGCCGGCTCCCTCAGCCTTTAAAGTGAGATGAGCGCCACAACCTCAGTCGTCCACGACGGGACCTGACAGTCAGGGGTCCCTTTACCTTTAAATGTTGTGAAATGCTCAGATTCAGAGTATTACTTTTACAGACTTCACCAGAAATGATCCTGCTCTTTATTATGCTCTCCCCCAAAATAAAAGCGGGGAGGTTGGAATAAAAAAAACCAAGGAAGCGTAATTGCCAGAGGCGGAGCTAGCTGCTCCAGCACCCTAAGGGGCGCAAACGCTGTGTAGCCAGGGCGAGGCTAGCCACCCAGGTGGGGGGGAGGTCGAGCATCCATGCCACCCATGGCGAGGGTCCCAGGGGGACAGCACAGTGATGTCAAACCCCCCCCCCCCCGTTAGGGATGACACCTGGGGCGGACGACACCTACCGCCCCCCTTCCTCCACCAGTGCTAATTGCTACCCTGAATTATCCATTAAACTCATGCCTCACAACTGTGGACTTCTTGCAGTGTGCTCCTTTACAGGATTTATTCAAATTAAATCCTACCAATCCCTAGTAAGCTTGTTTAGTTTTGCAATTTGAGGCTGGAAGGCAATTTCTGCTTACCTGGGAGCAAGCCCCATCCTCAGTTACTTCTGAGTAAACCTGTATAGGATTCTGCCTAGACTAAAAATGCCCTTCAATATATACAACTGGGAATGACATATATTCATAGAAGGGCATTTTTTTTAGTTTAGGCAGAATCCTATACAGGTAACTCTGTGCATGTGAGCTCTGTGTGTGTGTGTGTGTGTGTTTATATATATATATATATATATAGTCCAGCAGCACCTTAGAGACCAACTAAGTTTGTTCTTGGTATAAGCTTTCTTGTGCATGCACACTTCTTCAGATAAACATACACACACATTGAATGACATGTTTTGTTTATGAAGAGTTCTATGCAGGCTTACTCAGAAGTAAGTGAAGATGGGGCTTGCTCCCAGGTAAGCAGAAATTGACTTCCTTCCAGCCTCAGACCACAATGCTAAGTAAGCACATTTAGCAGGGAGGATTATCCATGTATGTATGTATGTATGTATGTATGTATATGAGTCGTGTGTGAGAGATTAACAGCATTTAGTTCCAAGTGACGGCACAGCAAAGCTCGCTCAGAAGCATATCCGAGTTTACAAATATACTGTGAAGCGCCGCGTGACACGAAGGGCGGTATGCTAATTAAATATAAATAATACACGTCCAATTTTTCGCCTTTTAAAACAGTCTCTTCTAAAAGCAGAAGGAAGGCACAAACCTGGGGCGGAGAGACGCTGCTCCCCTGAGGGCCGAGAGAGGCGTCCTGGCCGAAGCCGCGCGGGAAACGGGCGAGTCACGCTGCCCTCCGGGGCGCCGCCATCTTGAGGCTCCTCCCCGCCAAGGAGGAGCAGAGGCCGGCAGGCGGGCAGGCGGCGGCGGCGGCGGCGGCTTCCTTGGCCCCCGGAGCGCGAAGAGGGCCGGGGCGGGGCGAGGCCGGGGAAGCCGCCTGCGCCGGCGAGGCCTCTTCGGAGGGAACCTGCCCCCTCGGCCCATGGGGTAACTTTGTCCAAGAATGAATTTGTTGTTTTCGTTTTTATTTCGAAAAAAACAAGCAGAGGCCGATCATTGTGGGGCCGCTTTTAAGGAGAGGCTGGTGCCGCTGCGATTGTCAGGACGTTTTAATAGCTCACGCAGAGAGTTGCTTAATTTTTAGGCCAGCAGCAGACTTGCTTCAGGAGTTCGGTAGGGGAAATGTCGAAGGCGTGCTTTGCAGAACCCACTAGACCACAGCGACTATCATATCTATCTGTGTATCTCACATATAGAGAGAGAGATATATATACTGTAGATAGATCTGCATTGTGCATGCTTTGCCTTTGCATTATCCGGGTGAGAAAAGCAGGCACGTTCAGGGGACGGAGCGTGTCAAGAGAAGTTGCCCCCCAAAGGTGAACTTGCGTTGCAAGGAATTGCACATTGCATTGCCGGCTTCAGTTTCCGACTGCCTTCGCCGGCGATTCCCACGGAAGGCCCTGCCTGCCCCGTGTTGGACACCGGGCACCAAGCAGCGCCTGCCGGCCCTTCTCCCCTCTCTTTCCGCCCTGCCTTTTTCTTGCTCTGCCCGCCTCTGGCCTCCGCCGGCCCCGAATTTCCAATTGGGGAGGCGGCGCCTCGCGGCAGCGGCAGCGGCAGCAGGAGGGACCTTCCCCGGAGTTGTGCAAGCGGCTGTGAGCAGCGCCAGGAGGCCAAGCAGGTTTTGTGAGTGCACCCCACACAGTGGAGCTGGCAGTTGAGTTGTGTAAGCAGTATCTGCAGAAAGACACAGGAGAGAAGGGTAAGCTCAAACCACCCTTCTTTCTCATGTGGGGAAGGAGGAGATAATGTTGCTTTGGGTCCATTCTTGATGGGACTCCGTGATGCCCCACCCGCTGGGATGGTGCCAGGTGGGTGGTCATCCCTGCTAGCAAGGACCATGTCCCTGTCGTTTTGGATTTTTCAGCTGCTGGTGGTAACTTTGGTTATTCTGAATGCTGGAAGGTTCAGGAAAGATAAAAGACAGTGCTTCCCCAAACAGCACAAAGGCAAACTGCAGAACTCCCTCCAACTTGGATGGCTTTAAAAAAGGATGAGACAAATCCATGGCAAGAGAGAGGAGGGCTATCAGGTGAGATGGCTCTGCTCTGCCTCCACAGCCAGAGGCAGCAGGGCTCCCAAAAGCAGGTGCTGGAAACCACAGGAGGGGAGAGATGCGCTTGGGCTCATGTTCCGCTCGCTGGTCTCCTGCAGGGATCCGCTTGGCCAAGATGTTGGACTAGAGGAGCCCTTGGCCTGATCCAGGAGGCTCCTCTTCTCTTCTTATGTCCCATCCATACTTCCCTCAAAGTGCTTACTGCTGTCATGGTGGGGGGGGGCGCAAGTGGAATGTGAGAGGGCTTTTTGAGTATGCTGTGTTTTACTACAGCTGTTGAAATATGTCCTCTGAACAATTTAGAAAAGGACAAATGCTTTATGTTTATGGACCCTGTAAGCCAAATTTTAAAAGGGCAACAAGCCCTTAATGTGGGAGGGGGGAGAGGGGAAGCAATGTGCAATGTTTAAAAGAAGCACCGAGTAAATTCCCTGCACATTTGAAGGGTGCACCTTGAGTAAATGGGGGGGAGAGAAAGACGTAAGGTAAATAAAGGACACAAAAATGGCGCAAAGTGTGTCACTTTAGATATTAAGGTGAGTAAACTTTGTAACTTTGACAGGCTATCTACAACTTGGTTTTAAGAGGAGTTGAGCTCTCAAAAATTCAGTTACAGATGCTGAATTATATCCTATAGGTCAGGCATCCCCAACCGTCGGCCCTTCAGATGTTTTGGACCACGATTCCCATCATCCCTGACCACTGGTCCTGTTAGCTAGGGATCATGGGAGTTGTAGGCCAAAACATCTGGAAGGCCGCAAGTTGGGGATGCCTGCTGTAGGTCATTTCAACCAAGTGTAAAATGGGGGTGACTTAAACTCCAATTGCGGGGTTTAATTCAAAATTCTGAGGTCCGATGAGAAGTATTCTGCAGGTATGAAAGGTTAGCTGCTGTTAAAGCAGTTCTAAAAGTGTGGAGCACACTTTGAAGTAGATGCAGGTGTTTTTAACACAACAGATTTTCATGCTTCCAGTGAACACATACAGGAATTAAGAAAGGTGAGCTATATCCTGCCCTCTGCTTCCAACCTGTGAATGCCATTGCTTCTACAGATAAACCAGCACACATCACACACGAAAGGGAGGTGTAAGCTGGCTTGGAGGAACCTGTGGGTTTGCAAGAGAACAGTAAATTGTTAGAGGCAGACAAAAACCTAAAGAGCCCCACTAAGAACTGAACAAGCAGAGGTACCCTGCCATGGAATGCTGATTGACAGTGTGGAACCAGGTGTAGGAATGGCATAGAGTGACTAGGATCCTGAGAAGCAGCACTGCATGCCAAAGCACCCAAGGCACAAAGTTCCCAGGAGAACAACAGGTTCAAATAGGCCACAACTTTATTGCTTACAGATGTGAGTGGTTTGGCTTAGGCATTGGGGTGAAGCCAGGCTCTTTCTTGACTCCCTGTCCATCTGCAGGGAGTCCACTGAAGGGTAAACCACCAATAAGGGGTTCCCTATGACTTACATTAGATAGGGGGTCCCCATAGGGGCTGTGACATGGCCCTAGCCCACGTCCAGACTTCGGATAGGATTCACACCCTGGATCCCTTTAACAGGATACCCTTACTGAGGAGGGGCAGGCGAAGGCAGCAACCTACCCTCCAACCCAACAAAGGTTTACCCAGTGCCTAAACTCACCAAAGTTGTGATGATTGCTACTAGGTAGTCAAAAACCAAAGGACCGGTGCCAATTTGCCAAGTGGAAAAAATTCCTACCCAGCCTCAACAGCATGAAAAGAGGGTGGGTGGGCTGGGTGATTTGACGAAGGGGTGAGAAAGGGGGCCGGCCAGCCATGCCACGTTAAATTGCCCGTGGCCACACCCACCCTGCTAGCTGAATGTCTGGGGCTGTCCCCCAGCAATGGTGTTGCGGCCAGAGTGATGTGGGGGAGAGGCAGCGTCCCTCCACCCGTTTGGCTGGGGAACTGTTGAGACCCGGCTGTCTGGCCACAGTGCCTCCCACTGCGTAAAAGGTGAACCGACTTCCATACTGGAACACTTTGCTGCAGGTCTCACTTACCTTTGTATAAAAATCAGTCTGCAAGACTGTAATATGATCCAGAAACAGACTCCAGGATGGGTCTGACTTGATTCTCAGAGGCTTGAGTTGCGAGATCTTTGCCTTCTCTCAGTCATGAGAGAATGATTGTCATTTGTTTGTTTGAGGGAAAATAAAACAGCTGCACTTGGTTGAAATTGTGATGTTGTGATCAAAACCTGCCCTCTATTCTTTACTCTGGGTGATCCAGCTCCCATTTACAGGCTCCTGTGGGAATTGTTGTATGTTCATGTCAACGTGAAGGGTGTAAAAAGATGCACTGATCCCCCACCAGGGGTTTCTGCAATACGCAGACAGATATATAAGCGAGGTGCCAAATGGCTCCTTAAACCACAGTTGCAGCTGCCAAAACAGAATGTCCAGTTGCCATTTGGGGACAAGACGGCTCTTAAGTCTTATTATTTTGCAAATGATTGACAGACTGTGATTGAGAATCAGTTAAACATTTGGCTAGTTCAGATGACAACTTTGAGCTAGGTTAGCAGCTTTGAGAACTTAAAGAAGACAAGTCACTTGATCTAGGGATAATCTTCACACAGTATATATTGGCCTATTCCAACCTATTTTTCTTAATGGTGACTGCTCCTGCACAGAAAAAAACATTTTTTGTTCCTGAAATTCATTTTGATTATGCAGATAAAATATATCTGATAGAATTTTGCAGGATGTTGTATGAGTGTGTGAAAAGCGTCCTGATCCAGTGATTCATCCAGGCATGAAGCTCCAGGTGGTGGGGCCGTCAGGTGCTATCCTGGCGCCCAGGCAAGTTCACGTGGACGCAAGTGGTTGCTAGCCAGGTGCAAAATGCTCCTGGTGCCTGGCTAATTTCAAACACTGCTTGGATTGCCATATTTTTGTTTATAAGGATATAAGGAGAAGGGCTGGAAAAGATCTTTGGACTTCAGTCAGTCCAGCTAATATTGGGCTCTATAGAAGGCATGACTTGATATAAAGCAGATTCATCTATTTATTTCCCTTTCCCTACATGTGTCAGGAATCCCAATGTGTTTGTCAGCAAGGAAACAAGGCACTCTTATGGCCCTCCTGGCATTATGTTTGCACACCTGTTTTCTGACACTGGTCTTGGTATTTCTATTAGTAAAAGTAATGTGAGAACCAACACTCCGTCAGACTGCAGTTGCAGCAGGGGTCAAAATGACTCATGCTGCAACCTAACACCAAATAGTTTTTGGCCATCCTTTCCAAACTGCTCCCATGAACACATTCTTCAGTTCATGGCAATGGTTGCTATGTTTTCCAGCTCTGACACGAAATGCAGGACAGTCAAATTTTACCAGTGTTCCAGTGTACAAGTTTGTGGCTTAAGCCTGGCATTTTTGGTTGTCCCTCAGATGGCAGAAGCTGGGGCTGGGAATATATACCGGTAACTTAGAGAAAATGTCATTTGAGGGTCCATAGCTGAGGTATGCTTTGCAGGAGTGGAGCAGAACTGTGCCTGAGAGCCTCTAAATATGGACAGTACTTCTCTAGAAGGACAGTCAGATTGATTCCGGACAAGTTGTATCCGTTCATATAAAAGCATGCCCAGGGTTCCTTTTATACTGAGTGTCTCTGCTAGGATCTGTGGCTCATAGTGGCATTGCATATAAATTGTATTTTGTGAGTGCAAGGGCTTTTTCCAGCCGGAACACTCCTGAACACAGTTCTGGAGCAGCACAGATACAGACAGGTAGCCGTGTTGGTCTGCCATAGTCAAAACAAAAAAATTCCTTCCAGTAGCACCTTAAAGACCAACTAAGTTAGTTCTTGGTATTAACTAACTTAGTTGGTCTTTAAGGTGCTACTGGAAGGAATTTTTTTGTTTTGACTGGAGCAGCACGTTTTTTTCAGTGCTTTTTAAGGTAGGCGATGCAGCACACTCCCTAAAAAAAGGTCAACATTAGTGTGTGGCCTGCCAAGCATTTACAAACAAACTCACTCTTGATCTTTAATCCCAAGCATCTAACCTTCATGGATGTTTATAAAGAAACTCTTGCATTACTGTGATCTGTCCCTTGAAGGCAAATCATTCTAATACTGCAGAAAGGGGTTTAAACATTCAGTGTATTGTAACTATTTCACAGTTGTTATCTGAACAATTGGAGTTGGCAATGTGAAGGCTTTCAATCATATCGGCTTCAAGTACAGCCCGTCCTGGAATCTTTTTAAATGACTCACAAGGTATAGCAGACAAGAACTCACCTTTTGTTGCACTGAAGATCATGTTCCAAAGATGCACCAGACTTGTCACCTATGAGGTCATAGTCACATTGTGGTCACATAGTCCATAGTTGAGGGGGAAAGGCTTTTTGTGACCAATGTAAGACACCTAAACTACCAAAATTAAGTACATCTGATTTGTTCCTAGGATTATAATTTTTTTGTCAGATCACTAAATGAGAAAGCAAAACTCTCAGTACCATAAAGGGTAAGTAGCCTATTCCCTATTGGGGGGAGGGGAGGGGGGTCCTTCAACTGAGCTTTAGAAGAAGAAAAATAGAAAAGTTTTGTGTCATCTTGCATGTCATGCTTCTGGTTTCCCCCCTCACATGTAAAATGCCATTTAAAAGTTGCTAGAGAATGAAACTGGGGGAAGTTAAATTTAAAACAATTTAGAACAGATTAACTATGGAAATAGGTCTGTAGATTAACATTTTCAGAGAATTACCTAGCAACCATGATGGACCAAAATGGACAAGCAATAAAAAATTCAGATTGGTACAGAATTCAGCATCCTGGGGGTCAGTTTAGGCATTCGGCTGAATGAGGTGGTAAAGCTTTGCTAAACCCTGGCACTTTAGGGGGCAGGTGGTGAAAATAGAAAGCAAGCATGCCAGGGAGAAGGGTTCCATGTAACCACCTTAATCCCACGGGAGCATGTGTCCTAGGGAGCTCTTTGCCCCTTCCTGTTAAAAACAGTAGACTTAAGGAAGTTCAACAGTGTGTAATTTTACTTTATATGGAACTAGGAACAGATGGAAATGAGGGGACTTAGGGTTAACTGAAAAATGGATTTGGGGTTGGTAATAATTAAGGGATGATCTAGGTAGGATTTTTATTTGAAGAAATGAATTAATGTAAGATAATTTATTTAGAGGTGATTGGTCGTAATTAAAGGAAGGAGAAGTTATTCTGAGCTTGGGGATAGTTTAGTGTGTTTTTGGTATAATCGTCCCACCCCCCACATTTCCCCTGCCCCAGGGGTGGTGGAAAATCTTCCTTCGTCTTCCTACTCAGTTGCAGCTTCAAGTTTTCAGACTGGAAAAAGATTGAAGTTAGTTCTTGAACATTCAGCTTGCTACAGCAGACTGCAACCGATCTCCAATTTAGACCTGTGTTATCTTTGTTGGCAACTCTGTGGTGGAAACTCCCATAACGCTCCCATAGATCACTCTCGCAAAAGAATTGTCTTTTGGTAGAATGAATGACTACCAGATCCAGAGAACAACCATAAAACTATAGACTACGCTACACCGTCATTCCCTAGTTTGAGAGAGGCTGGGCTTTTCCAAAACTGCGGAGAGAACTAATTATTAAAAACAACACAAACAAATGTGTGCATCTCAGCAGATATGTACGATAAATGTTCATTGCATTTTTTAAAAAGGCTTCTGCTGAAAAGGCATTTGATAATGTCTCTTGGCAGTTCCTACAGAAGAGCATGGAAAAAGCGGGGCTAGAGGGCGAGTTCATGAACGGAATAAAAGCGATATATTCGAAACAATCGGCGAAACTAATAATAAATAACAACCTAACAAACTCATTTAAAATAGAAAAAGGAACTAGACAAGGATGCCCTCTATCCCCGCTCTTATTTATTATGGCGCTAGAGGCAATTACAAATAAAATAAGAGCTACATCAGAGATCCAAGGGATTAAACTAGGAACAAAAGAGTATAAGCTAAAAGCGTATGCGGACGACCTGATGCTGTCACTGGAAAGTCCACAAGAAAGTGTGGGTAAGGCCTTGGAGATGCTAGAAGAATTTGGCAAGGTATCTGGCTTTAAATTAAATAAAGTGAAGACTAAAATGCTGACGAAGAATTTGGGCAAAGAGGAAAATGAAAAATTAGAATCACAATATGGAATTAAAGTGGCAAAAAAAATAAAATACTTAGGAATCTGGCTAACTAATAAAAATATAAATTTGATACAAGATAATTATCTTATGACATGGAAACAAATAAAGAAAGACCTGGATACCTGGAGTAGAGTGAAACTCTCATGGACGGGAAGGATGGCCGCAATAAAAATGAACTTACTTCCAAGAATGCTGTATCTCTTTCAAAACATACCAGTGATTAGAGGATCCAAACTTTTCACAGAATGGCAAAGAACTATCTCAAAATTTATATGGCAAGGAAAAAGGCCAAGAATTAGGTTCAAACTTTTAACAGATCGGAAAGAGAGAGGGGGATTTTCGGTACCCAACTTGAAATTATATTTTGAGGCAGCCTCTCTTTGTTGGATTAGGGATTGGATTAATTTGGAAAACTCCGACTTGTTGGATCTTGAGGGGTTTGACAATAGGTTTAGCTGGCATTTCTATTTATGGCAAAATAAAGGAAAATCACATAAAGGATTCACAAGTCACATCTCTCTATGAAGTCTGGGAGAAAAACAAAAAGCTCCTAGAGGAAAAAACACCCTGGTGGCTTTCGCCAGTTGACATTTCAACGATTAAAAAAGTAAATATGGAAGGAAAAAGACTTACCTATGAAGATTTATTAATAAGATCAGAAAACAGATGGAAGATGCGAACATATGAAGAGCTGAAAGGTAATTTAACAAGTTGGCTACAATTCCACGAAATAAACGCAATATGGACAGATCACAAAAAAGTAGGGATGAACGAGAAGAAATCCAAATTTCAGACAGAAATAATTGAGGGTAATTGTAAGTTACTATCTAAAATGTACGACTTATTATTGGAGTGGGATACGAAAGACGAAGAAATAAAGGAAGTTATGACTAGATGGGCAATGGATCTGGGATATAACATAGACTATGATAAGTGGCGGAATTTATGGACTAACGGAATGAAATTCACAGCATGTGCAACACTAAGGGAAAACTTAGAAAAGATGATGTACAGGTGGTACATCACCCCGGCAAAACTGGGGAAGATGTACAAAACAGCTAGCAAGTCTTGTTGGAAATGTAAAACTAGAGAAGGTAATTTTTTCCACATGTGGTGGACATGCGAAGTAATGAAGAAATATTGGGAAGGCATTTATAATGAACTAAAAAAAATATTTAAATATACCTTTATTAAAAAGCCGGAGGCCTTCCTATTGGGTATAATCGGGGATGAAATTAAAAACGAAGATAAAACATTATTTCAATATGCCACAGCTGCTGCTAGATTATTAATTGCCCAAAATTGGAAAAGCCAAAGTATCCCAGAAATTAGAGATTGGCAAACAAATTTATTTGAATTTGTACAACTTGCAAAAATGACACAAAAAATTAGAAACCAAAAAAATACAAAGTTTACGAATGACTGGAAAAAATTCATGACCTACATTGAAGAGAACTACAAGAACATAAAAACCACAGCAGGATTGATTTAGATCTTATGATGTATAAGTCTATTATAATTAGTAACTGCAAGAGAAATAAATTATTTAATGTAAAAAGCCTGAAACCAGTAGGGATGGAAGTCAATAGGTGTACAAAGGAAGGATTAAAGTATCTAGAGATATAAAGAGACAATTGAACAAGCAAAGAAGTGTAAAAGGAAATAGTCATTATGTTTAGAAATCTGTTTTATTTTATTTTGATGTAATGGCTGTAACCGTTTTTCTTTTCGTGTTTTTGTTTTTTCGTGCTGTCATTGTTTTTCTTTTTGATCACTTAAGCAAAAATTAATAAAAAGAATCCAAAAAAAAAAAAAAAAAAGGCTTCTGCTGTAGCAGAAAGTGAAGTTGGAGGAACCCCAGAAGCTATTTTCTTCAGCATTAATTTAGTTCAAGCCTGAACTTGTATTTGAAACAAATATTCGTGAATTAAAGTTGGGAGATATGAAATAGTTAACAGAGTAGCAGTCTATAAAATATATAAATTTGTAGTGATCATAAGGCTTTTGAAGGGTAACAAAACCAGCACGCATATGGAAATACACTAGGCAGTACTTGGGGATCTGAATGCAAAAGTTCAGCCAGGTTATCCAAGCTAAAGGTCACCACCATTAGTTCCATGTTGAAAAGAAAAGCCAGTTTAACTTGATTAGGTTCAAATCAGGGTTAGTTGAAATTATATTCCTAAACCATAAATTAATAACTATATTGGGGTACTTCCAGATTGCAAGCTTTAAGGAGACTTTGATGTGGATTAAAAAATATTATTCTACTCTCAGTTTCTAATACGTTTTGAAAAGATTGTATTGCTGATGCTAAAGCCAACAATTTAAATTAAGTTGTGTAGTGTTACTTAAGCCTTGTAAATACATCTGCAGAAGGTGCTAGCCCACAAATTCTTCCGAAAGGCACTAATGGTCTAAACATTTTAACAAGCAAGAGACCAGTATTTGGAAATCTTTGAAGTAGTTTTCACTTACTAAAAGCAAACAGTTAAATAGATGTTTTCAAAGCTGAACTTCTCAAGGGGATGAGTTCTTGTAAAAGTCCTGGTTACATATGCCAACTTTGCTCCTGGAAATATTATCTGGCTTATCTACTTGCAGATAAGTTTTCTGCTTTTTTTTTTACACAGGAATCATGCATCCCCTCCCCCACTCTTGTTCTGAAATAATACAACCCCAGATAGGTTACTGCAGTAATATCCTGTTTGCCAAATGGTCTGATGGGCTTAGTTATTCAGGCCTCTGGTTAAGCGTTTGCAGAGTATTGTGTGTTGGGAAAGGGTGCTAAGGGTGTCCATACTTTGAAGAATTATGTAAAGGAGAAAGCATTGGCTACTGCTATTTTTATTCATTTTAAGTTTACTTTATCTTTTGCACTGGTCTTCCTCCAAGGTACTTATGATAGCATCCATGGCTATACACACTCCGCAGTGTAATCCTGTGAAGTAGGTTAGGCTGAGACAGTGGGCTTGGTCCAAGGTCACCCAGTGAGCCTGAGGTCTAACTTTGACCCCAAGTTCCCCAGCTCCTATCTTCTCCCAAATACATGGCAAGATTGCACCTGCCAACATTTCCTTCTCCCTGCACCTATGAAAGAGGCCCTGAGCACCATTGCATCTGGTCACCCAGCGTATGAACATGGTTCAGGGACAGGGAATCTGTGGCCATCCAGATGTTGATGGCTTCCAGCTCCTGTCATCTGCAACTGAAGAGGCCAGTAGTCAGGGATTATGGAAGTTGTAGTTCAGTATAGGTGAACAGGATGGAATGGGGAGGAAAACACAGCGGTTGATGGCCAAGACCACATCCTGTAGAATTCTATCAGTTATATTTTATCTGCACAATCAGATTGAATTTCAGGAACCAAAATGCTTTTTCTGTGCAGCCTGAGCAGAAGCCATGAACAATGTTATACTTATTGTTGTAGCTTCTCTTCGCTTCCCCCACCCCACTGCCCTGCTCACAGTTGTGTAGAATATTCTTATGTTATGAATGGTCTGTGTCACCATTAAAAAAGAAAAAGGAATAGGCCAGTGGCCTGTCCCTGTATCAAGTGACTTCTCTTCTTTAAGTTCTCAGAGTTATTATCCCAGCTCAGCTATCCAGATATTTAACTTTGTGCATGCCTTTTTAATTTAATGTTACAATGGTGTTGTAGAGGATGCTGACCAGCTGCTCCTGTTGGCTTCGACACTTTGGAATGGGTGGGAGGGGAGCCATTTTGTCAAAACAGCTTCTTGGGCTGGCCTGCATAGGAGGGAGGGCTAGACTTTGAGTCCATTTCCAACTCAGAGATAGTTTTCAGGAAGTTTACCTGGATGAATAGACCTGTGGTTGGAGGTATTGGAGTGGGGGAGAGAAGGGAAAGGACAACCGACAGCGGTCTTCATGTTGTGTGAGACCCTGATCCTTCATATACATAAAAAGCAAGTTCCGTTGGTTTCAGTGGGGCTTAATTAGGGGTTGTTTCCAACAGCATTTCTTCCTTGATGCATTGATGAATTTTCAAGCATCTCACCACCACCAGGACCTCAGGACGAAAGTACCTGCTCCACCCAGTATCCTGTCTCCAAAATGACCTGTGCAATATAAACACAGCTAAGTGGCATTGAGAAATATGAATGTTTGTTCCCTCATCAGCCTGGGGCCTAGGTATCAAAAAATGTGGTTTCTTTGTTTTGTTTTGTTTTTCATTACAGGGAAGGACAGTAACAGTGTTATAATGTCCTTTCTTGTGTTTTATATAAGCCAAGGAATGAGAAGCTTTTGCCTAAATAGCTATTTGAGATTGCAAGGGTTCCCTCTGGTGGCATTTTGGATTAAGATGTAGAACATTTGATATCATAGCCTCCAGGAATCCAGGCAAGGATCGCTCATCTGATTTTTATTTTGGAAAGGGAAATTGTTGTTCTGGCAAGACATCCTCAGTCTTCCACTTGAACCTGGAATAGGGGAGAACTCTTCTTGCTTCCTCTGACCTTGGGGTGCTCAGTGCAAAAAATGATGCTGGCCACCACCCCAAGAACACTTTCTGCCCCCAAAGGCACTGTCTTCTGTGCACTGTTGAAGTGCCCAATCTGATTCGTGCAATAGTAGCCTAGACTCTCTCCAAAATGTTGTGTTATTGGTTGGAATAAAAACAAATAGCAATTTACCAGAGGACCAGAATTCAAGAGTTTAAAAGAAATAGTGGGATAGGGTTTTTTGTTGGCATGAAAAAGCTATTTTTAAAAAAGGGGAGAGGAAATTGGGTCTCCCCCCTGGAAGAGGGCAACATATCTAGTTTCAGTTTGATCCAGGAATGCTCCTTCACTACTCCGCTTTGACCCCGTTCCTGTTTTTGATAGATAACTTGTGGTTGGTCTCACCCTCATGCTTATCTTGAGCAGTCAAAAGTGCATATGCCTTATCTCTGTTATACAGAAAAGGCAGAAAGAAGTAGTGAATTCTTTGTAAAGCTGAGGCATCGTCCTAAATGCTGCTACCTGCATCCTCTCGTGTTCTTTTTGCACAGACCCAGGTGAAGGACTTTACTCCCCCTCCCCAGGTATGTACCCAGTTCCATCCCTGGCTTCTGACTGCTTGCCCTCCTGGCTGCCCTCTCTCTCCTCCTGCCATTTGCTGCTGGGTTGGCTGAACAGCTGGAATGTTACAGAGGGCAAGTGCAGGCAATGATTACGGGAACTGAAACTCTTCATATTGTGTGAGCAGCTGCCCATCTCACAGCCGTTTTCATTGCACATTTGCACCTGATGTTGTACCCAAAGCACTCTTCTGTCTTGGCAGAACAATCCAGGCAACAAGAAGACAAACTGAGGAAGTGAAGAGCACAGAGAGCCATTGATACATGTCTGCTTGAGGAGGCAACTGGCAAATTAAACTGAAAAGAAGTTGTCTTATTGGTTGACGTTACAAGTAAGTTGTTGGAAAGGGAAGGCTTCCTAAATTATAAGGGGAAATGTACTTTGTAGGCCTTGCTAATGGAACAGGGTTGAGAGTCTGTGAGAGCAGGGCTGGCCCATCCATGAGGCAAGGTGAGGCAACTGTCTCTGGTGGCAGGATCCCCAGGGGAAGCATATCTGCCCTCCAAGGAATGCATTGCCCACCACTGCAGTAGTAACTGCAGCTGCAGGGCATTCCTTGGAGGCTGGATCTGCCACCTCCTCAGCCCCCACCCCAGGCCTCCTCCACAGAGGCCTCTTAGCACATAGACAGTGCTGCTGGTCTCTTCCCACCCCTAGGGAAGCCCCATGGGTCTACATCTGCCCAGCATGATCCAGAGTGGACCTCTTCCTTCCCCCACGACGATCTTTGATTCCCAGCTCAGCCATTGAGTAAGTTTGATTCGATTCCCCCCACCTTCTCTCACTCCTTCTTACCTGGTGGGGGGCACTATTTTGTGGTTTGCCTTAGGTGTCAAAATGTCTTGGGCCAGCCTTTAATCTAAGAGAACATATTGGGCACAATCCTGCTATAATCAAAACATTTAACTGAGGAAACAGTCCTAAACACCCTTACTAGAAGGCAAGCCTCTGGCCAGTGGCATGTCTTTTGTCCCTTGACGCTGGCATCCCAGGGCAGCTGTCAGCTGGAGGAGAAGGATCGTCCTGGCAGGGAGAGGCAAAGCAGCAATCTCTGCAGCTTCCCCTTGTCTGGCCAACGGTTATGTATCTGATGTTTAAAGTTTATTATTATTATTATTTTTATTATTTATTAATGCATCACTTACACAAGAGCCTCGGCAATTTGCCATTAAACACAGAACATGCCGGCATCACAATGCTGTTTTTTTAAATGCATAAATTAGACATCACAATCTATTGTCCAGCTCTTGTAGCCATAGATTTGTTGTCCCTCTGTGCACTTTCAGTATTGAAGTATCCTGTGCAATAAACTTTGCTAGGGTTGAAAGAATGCAGCTCTTTAAACAATGAGACCATCTGTATAGGAAATGCTAGCAGCAATTCTGTGATAGCGTAAAGGAGAATGGGGAGAGAAACAAGCTTCTAGTAACCTTTCTTCTTCTTCCCCCACCCCTCCCTCTTTCACGAAGGATTTACCATGTTTGGGACTGTGGTCGTTGGGATTGGGATTGCAGGATCTGTGCGGATCAGGGACCTGCTGAATCCTTTGCCTTCCAGTCCTGCTGAGCATCTCAGACTGTTGGGCTTTGTGTCTAGGTGAGAGGCTTCATTATGTGGCTTAAGAAAAAAAGTCTAATGAGACTAACTTATACCTTGTAAAAACTATTATGCTTGATGGCATCTTGAAGCAAACTTTTGATAAGCCTTTTTTATTTTTCGAAAAATGGGCATGATGTCTCATAGGTAATAATCTACTTCTTCAAATGCTGAGTAGGAACTTAATATTCTAATGAGCCAGGATCCCAAGATTTAGAGTGCTTTACATCTCAAGTTGTCCCCCACTGAGGCTCTTTTCAGTGTTCCCTTTTTGTCAGAGGTAAAATGAGTGATAACTGGAGAGAATGCCTTTTTGGTTGTGGTGCCCCATTTACTTATCTGGCTCCAACACTGTTTTCTTTCAGGCACCAGATGAAAACATCCTAATTCTATCATCTTTTTAAGTTTCTGGCATTTTAAAATATCCCCCATGGAACCGGATCTATCATCTGTTTTTATTATGCTTTTTTATTATTGTTGTGACATTTTAATTGAGTAAAAAGCTCCAAAAGCAATTTTGTTGCTTCCTTCTGCACTTTTGTGCCACATAAGTGCTGTTCATGGTAGGTATGTTCTCATTCATTTTTGTTTCTGCTAAAACTAGGAGACCTCTAGGTGATGTTCAGAAAGTCAAGCAGATAAGTCTACAAGAAGCTGTGGACAGCAAGGAGGTCGCCGCTGTCATCGTCTGTACAGATAACCAGAACCACAGTGAGACTGTCAGGTATTGCCTTCCCAATTCTCTAGTATAAAAACGACTTTAGAATGTCGGTTCCCCGTTATTCCAGAGAGTATGTTGACCAGAATGACTTTCAGCAAAACTCTCACTTTACAGTTGCTGTTTAGGCATTATCCTTCTCATCAGTTGACGATGGTTCATGCGAGTTTAAACAGTACATTTTCTTACCTTCCAAAAATGTGGGTGGGATAGGAACATAGGAAACAGCCTTACACCAGGTTAGACCATTGGTCTATCAAGCTCAGCTTTGTCCACACTGACCGGCAGTGGCTCTTCAGAATTTCAGACAGGAAACATCAAGAAGAACTATATGGCGGTAAAAGCCATTTGACAGTGGAACGGATTCCCTCCCTCACTGGAGGTTTTTAAGTAGAGGTTGGATGACCATCTGCCAGGGATGCTTTAGCGAAGGTTCCTGCATTGCAGAGAGTTGTTCTCGGTGACTCTTAGGAACCCTTCCAACTCTACAGTACGACGATTCTCTTCCCAGCTCTTCCTGGAGACGTCAGGGATTGAACTTGGGAACTTCTGCATGCAAAGCAGCTGTTCTAGCACTGCTCTCTGGCTCCCCCTAAGCCTTGGCTCTTTCCTGGGCGCCACTTAATGTGTGTGTTTCATCTAGAAAGGCAACAGTATAAATGCGCAGTTTATGCGAAGTGCTTGTATGGATGCTAGAATGTAAAAAGTATGGAGAAAATTGTACTTAGCGCCTAGAAATGCTTCTGATATCCATGAAAGCTTGCGTCAAACTGGAAACTAGTAACTGTTTATATTTGGACAACTTTTCTGCTGTACTTTATTGGAAGGAGAAAAATAATCATTTCCTTAATAACAATTTAAACAATTTATTTAACTAAAACAATAACATTATAGCATATGTATCCATGTTTGTTAACTGATGTAGTTAAACTTTTTTTAAAAAAACAACCACAGACTGAGTTTTAGCACACATGAAAAACTTACAACAAATCCTTATTTCCTGATGAATAGCCTTTGGACTATGATGTAACTTAAATAGAAAACTATCGTTAGAAAGATTTTTCCTCCAAAAGCATTTTATTTTAAAATTTTGATTTTTTAAAAAAATTTTAAATCATTTATTTTTATCCACCCTGCTGCAGGGATTAATTTGGAAAACACCTAGGAAAGGTGCTCTGAGCTTCTGAAAGTGCAAGATGCGTAAGTGTAACACATATCATTTTCTCCTTTGTAAGGATGTTCCTGGAGGCTGGGAAACATGTCCTTGTTGAGTACCCTTTGGCGCTGTCTGCAAAGGAGGCACATGAGCTGTGGGAGTTGGCAGAGCAGAAAGGTATTATGCAAAACCAAGGCTGTGCTTGTTTAAAACTGTGTGGCACCATGGCTCTGCTCCTTTGTAATTTAAAGTGTGTGTCGCAGGGCAGCACAGTTGCAAAGGTATCCTGTCCTGTATGGATCGTTATGCAGAAAGAAGAATTTGACAAGTACTGCTTCTTCTTCTTCTTCTACTACTACTACTACTGCAGCATCACAATGGGAGAAATTATATAGGTCAAAGTTCTCCTTTCTTCTAAATTATTAGAGACAAAGGAACTCTGCCCTGGTCCCTCCAAATTAACAGAATGGGGGGGGGACATCTCAGATGAGGAACAGGTGCGGTACAAAATGGAAAACTATGGAACACTGTGCTGTGCTGCAAGAAGTTTGTGCTCTTGGACTGAGACAACCACTTTATTGCTTCAATTTCTAAGAAAGGTATAAAGTATGTGTCACCTGGGGTCCAACCCTACCATTAGGAAAATGAGGCAACTGCCTCAGGCAACAGATGTTGAGAGCAATGGCAGCACCTCTCTCAATGTTTCTTCAGTGTTCCCTTCTGTAGGAGAATATACTACGACTACTACCACTACTACTGTACTACTAATAACAACAATAATAATAGTACCCTGCGCATCTGACTGGGTTTCCCCAGTCATTCTGGGAGGCTTTCAACATCTATAAAAACATAACAAAACATTACACATCAAAAGGCTTCCCTGTGCAGGACTGCCTTCAGATGTCTTCTAAAAGATGTGTAGTTCTTTATCTCCTTGACATCTGATGTGAGGTCATTCCACAAGGTGGGTGCCACTACCAAGAAGGCCCTCTGTCTGGTTCCCTGTAGCTTCACTTCTCACAATGAGGGAACCGCCAGAAGGGCCTCTGTGCTGGATCTCAGTTTCTGAGCTGAACGATGGAGGTGGAGTTACAGATAGGTAGCCGTGTTGGTCTGCCATAGTCAAAACAAAAAAAATTTTTTCCTTCCAGTAGCACCTTGAAGACCAACTAAGTTAGTTCTTGGTATGAGCTTTCGTGTGCATGCACACTTCTTCAGATACCTGAAGATGGAGGTGGAGACGCTCCTTCAGGGATGAGGCCATTTAGGGCTTTAAAGGTCAGCACCAACAATTCGAATTGTGCTCAGAAACGTACTGGGAGCCAATCTAGGTCTTTCAGAACGGTGGTATATGGTCCCAGCGGCCACTCCCAGTCACCAGTCTGGCAGCTGCATTCTGGATTAGTTGTACTGTCTGAGTCACCTTCAAAGGTAGATCAAGCAGTAGTCCAAGCATGAGATAACCAGCACATGTACCACTCTGGTGAGACACTGTGCCGGCAAGTAGGGTCTCAGCTGATGTACCAGATGGAGCTGGTAGACAGCTGCCCTGGACCTGTGCCTCCATAGACAGCTGTGAGTCCAAAATGGCTCCCAGGCTGTGCACACCTGGTCCTTCAGAGGCACAGTTACTGCATTCAGGATGACAAAGTACCTCACACCTGCCCACCACCTCCTGTTCCCCAGAAACAGTATTTCTGTCTTGTCGGGATTCAACCTAAATCTGTTAGCTGCCACCCATCCTTCAATGGCCTTCAAGATGTTCACTGCTTCACTGGTTCCAATTTAAATGAGAAGTAGAGCTGAGTATCATCCACATCCCTGTGAACACCCAGCCCAAATCCCCTGATGACCACACCTACTGGCTTCACATAAGATAATTAAGATAATTTGTTATTTATATCCCGCCCATCTGGCTGGGTTTCCCCAGCCACTCTGGGTGGCTCCCAATCAAATATTAAAAACACAATATAGATGCTGACGAGTTTTGTGCACCACATGGCCTGTCCTGACCACACACCCCCTCAAAAAAGCTAGCCTCTGCAACAGAGGATGCTATCCCATTGCAGTAAGGTACTGCATGTGGAATTTGGAGGAGGGGGTGTAGCAGCCACCTTGTACTTCATATAAGGCTGCAAAATGTCTTGGGTTGCCACTAAT
Source organism: Podarcis gaigeae (assembly GCF_964106915.1). Lineage (NCBI taxonomy): Eukaryota > Metazoa > Chordata > Lepidosauria > Squamata > Lacertidae > Podarcis > Podarcis gaigeae. Next base: position 58,999,983 of record NC_139688.1, read on the forward strand.
TTCACCTTTCCTAGAAAAAAAGGAGGGGAAAATTCCTTAGTTCATTCTCTTTTGTTACTTATTTTTATTATTTATTAAATTTGTATACCACCCTTCATCTGAAGATCAAAGGGTGGTTTACAACATAAAAATAAAACATGAGAACACAAAATACCGGTACATAACAATAATGAAAAAACGAGAACAAACCACAAACACATTTTAAAGGCCATAGATTGTTTAATCATCCAAAGGCCTGGTTATAGAGAAAGTGCCAGGCAAGCCTCCTTGGGGATAAAGGTAAAGGGACCCCTGACCATTAGGTCCAGTCGTGGCTGACTCTGGGGTTGCAGCGCTCATCTCGCTTTATTGGCCGAGGGAGCCGGCATACAGCTTCCAGGTCATGTGGCCAGCATGAAACGCCATTTACCTTTCCACCGGAGCGGTACCTATTTATCTACTTGCACTTTGACGTGCTTTTGAATTGCCAGGTTGGCAGGAGCAGGGACCGAGCAACGGAAGCTCACCACGTTGCGGGGATTCGAACCGCCGACCTTCTGATCGGCACCACAGCGCCACCCACTTCCCCGTGGGGATATCTCCTTAGGGATAGCATTCCACAAACGGGGAGCCACTGCAGAAAAGGCCCATTCTCATGTTGCCAACCTCCAGACCCTTCATGAAGGAGGCATGCAAAGAAGGGCCTCAGGGTCCGGGGTGGTATATATGGGGAGAGGCATCCTTGAGCTATTGTGGTCCTGAGCCATTTAAGGCTTTATAGGTCAAAGCCAGTACTTTGAATTGAAGTGATTGGCAGCCAGTGCAGTCAGGCCAGGATTGGTGATAAATGCTCAAACTGTCTTTCCCCGGTGAGCAACCTGGCCGCCAGATTCTGCACCAGCTAAAGTTTCCAATTCCTCAGAGGCAGCCCCATGTATAATGTCACAGTAGTCTCACCTAGAGGTTACCAGTGCATAGACAACAGTAGTTAGGCTTTCCCTGTCCAGAGAGGGGTGCAGTTGGGCCACCAGCCGAAGCTGATGGAAAACACTCAGTGCCACTGAGCCTCAAGGGACAGCAAAGGATCCAGAAGTACCTTCAGGCTGTGTGACCCCTCCTTCAGAGGGAGTGTGCCCCAGCCATCTGATCTAGGGCCTTGGTCTTATCTAGATTGAGCTTCAGCTTATTGACTCTCATGCAGTCCTTTACCAAGGCAAGACAGTGGTCCAGCACCTCCACTGCCTCACCTGAAGATGGAAAGAAGAAATAGAGCTGTTTAAGAGTAGCAGTCTTTCACACACACTAATATCAGTGCAAATAAGATCCCACTCTTTAAAAAAGTGAAAAAGCAGGTGTAGTAATACAGATTGTATTTTGGAGCAAGTCTGCACAACGTCTGACCCACCAACCATCTAAATTGTGTTCAAAAACAGGGACGTTTTGCAGCACCTGATGGAGTACAGTAAATGGCTGATAGGCTGTTTGGCACAGAGGGTCACAAGGTGCCCAGGCCTGCTCTGTACCTTCAGGGAAGGTAATTTCATTCTCATGTATATATACCCCACCTTTTTACCTGATGGGCGAAATAGTTGCTTAGTTGTTTTTTTTTCCTATGTTTTTAGCCATTTTCATTTTCATCCGTAGGATGCCTTAAGTCCTGCTAGGGAAAAGGGCAGGGTGTGTGTGTGTGTGTGTGTGTGTGTGTGTGTGTGTGTGTGTACACAAACAAACAAACAAATAGTGCAGCCAAGAAATGGAATGCATAGCTACTTCCTTGGTGTAGGGTTCCCAGCTAAATTACTCAAGGGGAGATTTTATGACTTTACTAGCTATGTGGCAAGAAGGTGCTCAAGGCGCATAGCTTCTCTCACACTCTTGTAGAAGACTGGGCACTGACAACCATGCATTTGAACCTGATGCCATTCCCAATTGTTGATCATTAAATCTGCATTTGTCTCCATGGCAGGTAAAATCCTCCACGTGGAACATATTGAACTCCTGACTGAGGAGTACAAGCAGCTGAAGAAAGAGGTGGCAGGGAAGGAGCTTGTGAAGGGAACCTTGCACTTCACAGGTCAGTTGTTGGAGGCTGTCTAATTTAATGCAGTCTGACCTGCTTTGCAGCAGCCGGTGCTTCAGATGTCATCAACCCACCCATTTCTGGAAGGAATAAACATGGACCAGGCCTAGATTCTTAGCCAGTTTAACCAAAGATTCTAGGCCTACCTCTTTGCTGACTGCACTGGGTTTTCTATTTACAAGTATTATTTATTGTAAGAGAGCTTTAAAAATGTGGTTCTGTCCAGCCCCCAGCTGCAGTTTGGACTGGCGCAGTCCATTCTACTGTCTGTTGTACAAACAGACCTGGTCTTTGAAATTATTCTGTCTATTTGATAGTATAGCGAGTCCACCCATAGGTTCTTTTTCCAGCCATGTGTTCAAAGTCCTCTTTCTCGTTTCTAAAGGTGGTGCATTGGATGAAGAGCGCTCAGGGTTCCCAGCTTTTAGTGGGATTGCTCGCCTGACTTGGCTAGTTGATCTTTTTGGGGACCTCACTGTTGTCTCTGCCACGAGGGAAGAGCAGAAAGAGAGAAATTACTCCAGAATGACTGCACAGTTTCAGACTGCAAAAAATAGGTTGGTATAATTGAATTCTAGAAAATGTTGATGAATCGCAATAATATTTCTCCTGCTGGCTTACTAGGGTCACATGTGGCACTGTGGGTGCCAACATCCCTCAACCAAAATAATCTCATAGAATCATAGAGTTGGAAGAGACCACAAGGGCCATCGAGTCCAACCCCATCGAGTCTCTGCTCAAGCAATCTAAATTTTGCACTAAGAAAAGGACGAGGCAGGAGCTAATTAGCTGTGAGCATCTCTCCAGGACCTCATATGCTTGGGTATATGCTATGGCATAATTTGGCTTTGTGCAATGTGCAAACCAGACCAATATCTGTTTAATTTACAAACCACCTTCGCATATGCTCAAGGTAGTGTACAACAAAACAAAACCATAATATTGAAATGAACACAATAAACAGTTTACACTTTCAATCTATAGTACTGCCCTAGTCCCAATAAATTATTTCCTCTGCATCTGTGACATAGGGCATGACCACAATTGGACACACATTTGCTGGGAATCATGAAATGGTTTTGCTTTGATATCCTGGATGAAATTGATATTTTCAGAACTGGAACCAATTATTGTAATTGCTCCTACAAGTCAAATTTGTCATTGTCTTCCTACCTTTCTAGGTAGCATGTGGCCTGGTTTGTTACCTGTGCTGTCATCCACCTTTGTTTCACCTTATTACATGTTGTGCGCACCTCTGCCATGTGTATCCCAGTAGCTTTTGTCTTTGGTGTAGTCATTCGTCTAAGATTAATCTGGGAATAGTAGCGTTGCATAACAGTCTAACTATGTTGGCTAGCATCATATCCCAGCTCCACTGGCAAAAATCTCCCATGGAGCTGGAGCCAAGGTCTCTCTCCAAAAAGTCACTTAAACTGCCCGTGGCTCAGCAGTAGCATGGCTCCCCAAAAAGTAAGCCCTTTATCAAATAGCATAGATGGAGTTTGTAACTCTGAGCAGACAGTGTTTAACTTCTGAAAAAGAGCACGACTGATTCCGGTCCACTTGAAGATAATGCTATCTCCTCTGCCACCTCCCGGATGTATATTAGCTGGCTGTGCTGAGGAGGACTCTGAATAGTGCTAGACTTGGAGTCCTTTTTCTATCTGCATGTCCTGGGCCAGGGCTGTAAGCAGCCCAGCGCCGCCACCCCCATTCTGTCCGAAAGAAAAACAAAGGGGAAGCGACGAAAGGCATTCTCCCTCCGAAGATGTAACAAGGAGAGCCTGCACACTTGTTTTCTGCAAATGACCAAACAGATGATGCAAGGAGAGTCCAGGTCTTCCATCAGTATTTGTGGCAGCAAAAGAGAGTTAGCAACTATGCTGACTGGTTGAAAAGCTGCCGCTGCTGAGGGTTTGGTTTGGTTTCACTGAGTATTTGGACAGCTGTTTACACAGAGCCGTCAGTATTAAATCTTGTTACTTGTTCTGTCATCTATTATAGAAGAGTGGAACCTGCAACAAAACATTGCAGTTTATCCTCACCTCCTTGTAGGAGTGCTCTTGTTCAGGATTCCTGCCAGCCATTTCATTTCATACAAAACATTTCAGGTCCACACATTTCCTTGTTTTTCTTTCCCAGCTGACAGTCAATATTGTTTGGCTCTTGAGCACATTCATTTTTCAGTGGACATGTTTGTGTGTGTTTAATGTTTGCTAATACCTTCCTCTTAGTGGCCCCATTTGGCCTACAATCCTGTTGCCACTTGCTACCTGAGATCACTATTAGGAGTGGCAACTAGCCTGTGGAGCCTGGCCTCAGATGTCTAGAATTTAACCAGTGAACATAACGTCTGGGGGGAATTCTGGAAAAATGTCCAGGATTTTGAGGTTGATTACCTAAAAAAAGTTCAACAACTTTGAATTTCATTTACTAAAAAATGCTCAACAACTTTTGTGTCCTGAATTTTACTTCTAGAAATATGACAGCCCTAGGTATAGCAGCGCAGAAATGAGTTGCAATCAAGCTTCTCTCATTTGGGGAATGAAACTTCTCAGGTTGAGGATTGGGAAGGCTGCTGGGTAAAATTAGACGTATGACAAGAGACAGGAGGCAGCTGTGAACTGCTGGCAAGTGATAAAGCAAGAAGAGTGGGGAACATTGACTAGAGAGCCAAGGCTTCTTAGATCTGGGCTTGAGAATCTGGCAGGGCAATTATGTTGATGTTGCAACATTGTGACCCTGCAACCCAAAGGGGGACAAGAAGGGTCAGAAAAGCAGAGGGGAGAGGTAGGGGTTAATTTCATGGATTGAATTGGAAAGCTGCAGCCTTCAGTAAAATGCAGTAATTTGGTAACTTTTCACAAAAGATAAAGAACACCAGCAGGTGGTGCTAAGAAGTGGCAGCAAGTCTTCAAATAATAATAAAAAATTGTCCAGTAGCACCTTATAGACCAAGTAAATTTGTTCTGATATAAGCTTTCGTGTGCATGCATACTTCTCCAGTTCAGTTTGCCATTTACTCTATATGCTTTAATAAGCTGCAAGTTATTTTTCAATGTATGTCTTCATAATTTGCTGCATGTACAGAACCACCTGCAGCCAGCTTGCTTAGGATGGGGAAATTCCCTGTGTTGTCTTTTCAAAGCCAAAGACATCTGTGCAAACCACTTCTGGGTGTCATGGCTGCTCTGCATAGTGTTCCAGGTCTGTTCCTTCCTGGGCCAGGTTTCCCAGTGATGCAGTTCCATTGACATGGGTGGATTTGCACTAGCTGAATGTTTGGCCCACTCTCATTTATGTCCGAGTTGGTTTTAAGTCTGGGCTGGATCTGGACAGACTCAGTAAGTCTTTGCTGGAATAGAGAAATAGAGCATTTCTGACACATCCCTGAATTGGCTGTGAGTTAGGCAGAACTACTCTTGATGTCCTTCTGGGTACCTTGAGTGGGAAAAATGGGGTCAGAAGTGCAGCCTGAGTCTTAACACAAGCTTTTTGTGAATTTGTTCTTAGCTTTTGTTATCTCTAAAATGTTATTAATGAGGAAGATGAGAGTGGCTTATTAAAAACCTGCTTGAACTTTATGTAGCCATTTTACTGCATTTTTATTATATAAAAACAATTAAAACAACAACTCCTCCCTATATGAGCACTTTGCGGCCTTTGCCACCGGAAAGCGTTCCCCAAGTGTTAAACTAAGATTTGAGCATTTCTGATGTTTTATTACAAGTGTCGCCATAGCATTATAAAATGCCAGCAAAGCAAAATGTATTTCTCATACCATTACAAGCAATAATTATTTTGGGTTTACTTACAGAAAACCTGTGACCCACTTGCAGAGCCTTCAGGGCCACTTGCAGGTTGGGAAGCGCTGTGCTAGAGAATAGTGCTTAATATTGGAGAGCACTTTCTGACCTCCACGACACACTTTGGGCTTATTACGAGGTCTTCATTTGCAGCCAGCCTCTTAGATGGTTGACTTGGTTTCCCTTCCTTTTCCGCCTCCTTTAACCAGGCCCCTGACTTGGATTGAAGAAAGGGCACCCGGAATGAAGCGGGACAAGGCCATCAACTTCTGCTTCACAAGCGGGTGCCTGGAGAGTCTTCCCGAGGCCCCCCGCTCACAAGTTGGCATCTTCATGCAAGACCTGATCCTCTTTGCCAAAAAGCTTTTGGGCCAGGCCTCCCAAGAGGAAGTGCTGGCCGAGAAGAGGCGGATTCTGCTGTGTCTCGACCTGGCCGAAGAGATTCAAAGGCTCTGTGAGCGGCCAGCGAACATCTACTCTTGAAACTGCTTGGGAGTCGGGGGCTGGGCTGCTTAGAACTGCTGCTGCTGCTGCTGCTGCTGCTGCTGCTGCTGCTGCTCCTCCGGAAATGCTTCTTTCTTCCATTCCCTTCTAACTTGCCAGACACTCCATTGTGACCAGTAAGACTTTTCTAACAATTGTGGGCCAGTCCAGGTTTCCCATGTCCTTTACAGGTTTGATTTAACCTGGCAAAAGTGAATAGTGTACCACTTTTGGCTTGCCTTAGTGAAGGAGTTGGCAAAATGTAGCCTTCCAGCCCTTCAGACCTTCTTTTCCTTCTCCAGGACATCCCTTCTCCCTGGCCATATTCCTTCACCCCAGACCACCCCCCTGACTGGCCTGGTTTTGTGCCCTCCATGAGTGCTTTTGCCTGGGTAGAATGTGCTCTTGAAGTCTGGTAAAACTTCTTGCTTTGCTTGGGTGGAAGACAAGAGGCGTATGCACATGTGCTGCCTACTGTTCAGAGGTAAAATACATTTATCTGCTTCCTCTACTTTGGCCTTGCCCACCACTGGCATGGGTCTCTTCTCTGAAAGCACCTTCTGACAACAGAACTACAGATACAGAAAATGACAGCCCTATGTTGCCCCAATCTACACAATGTTTAGTTGGACTTCATTTGTGTTGTGTCTTCAGCCCACCTGTCTCTCTGGCTGTTGCTGGGAGGGCTGAGGAAAAGAGCCTCAAAAATCTTGCTCTGCGTTACTGGAAGCAAGAGAACTTTCTATGTGGCTGCTATTTTCTGTATCATGTTTAGTTCTCCCCCATATTAACTAGCTGACAGATAGGTATATGAGCTGCAGAACTACTTCCATGAACTTATGGCTCAGTTTTAACATGGCTGGAGTTAAAAATCTGCTCTCCAACTGGGTTTTACACTTAATTGCCTTATGCTGAATTGGAACTTGAGATTTCAGACCTCATGCTTTGATCCAGCTCCTTTCTGAGACTGATTCCGTCTTAACCTGCCATCAAGCAAGTGGGTCTACTCCATTTTTGTGAGGAGAGTGCCTCCACATGGTGGTAGTGATCATAGCAGGTGACCTGCTTGTTCTCAGGCTCTTCTTCTAATATAAATACCAGTTGTCACCATGTAGAGGCATATTTGTAAGAATCACCACACAAAGTGGGTCAAGTTAGTCTTGCGATGCTTCTGCTACATCTTGTATTTGGAGTGGCCCTTGGTCATCTTCCTGTCCATAGAAACGCACAATAAACTCTGCTAATATTCAGTTTGAATTTGAATATATGCGGGGGGGGGGGGAGTCTGAGAAGAACATGCAAAACCCATTTGAAGTGTTAGAAATGATAGATTCACAATGATTGCATAGCAAGCAATCTCGCCTGGATCTAAAAATTGATTTGCATAACGTAGACCTGAAATTATTTTTTGTTATATACAGTAGCTATAGAAAGTACAAGAAAGAGGTTCATACTCAAAAGTATACTGAAAGAAGATTGTATACTGAAATTTCTGAGGATTATGCCTTTCATTTAGCACAGTGCTGTATTATTTCTGCCCATTATAGTCTTGTATCTATTTTGAAACGGCAAAGCATCTCAAGTGCTATCGTCAAAATAAGGTTTTTGGAAAGTAAATTGTTCTATTTCACTTGGGACTCTCTAAATAAGATGGCATTTCAGGATCCTTTCCCTAGTTCCAATCAATTCAGCCATTTATAATTACTGCTATGTTCTTGTAAACATGGTGTCTCGCAAATAGGAGCCTAAATTTATATTCATTATAAAAATGGAAGAAAACTTCCCAATATTGGGCTTGAAATGCTTGTGGTCACAAGATGGAAATTTGTGTGAACAAGATACTGTTCTGTGTCTCAATAGAATCATAGAATTGCAGAATTGAGAGTCATCAAGTCCAAACCCCTGCAATCCATGAATCCAAACATAAGGTCCCCCATCCAAAATGAAACCAGCCTATAGCCTGCTTAGCTTTTGCAAATGTGCCAGCACTGGGGGGGGGGGTTGCTGCATGTGGCTGTTCTGTGGCATTTATTGACTTATCAATAAAACAGCACCACATCTTTGTGAAGGGAGCAAGGTTGGTTGTTTTGCTTCTGTCAAGTCCCTGTGGTGGCTGATTGCGAGACTGGCATGCAAAGAGACTGGCATGTGCAGAACGAAACTATTTGCACTTGGGAGTACTGCACCGAAACTGCCTCTCAGCTGCTTTGCTGAATGGATTTGGTGCTAGTTTGTCGCTGCCCCTGCCATATTGCTTTGCTTCTGATGAGGGCCAATCCAGTGTTATATTGCCTGAAGCAAAACCAACCAACCCAATGGCATCCACTCTCCGATTGATTATCATGGGGTACAGTTGCTGGGAAACTCTACTGTGCAATAGCCTTACTGTACCCTGCAGGTTTGATCTGTCTGTCGCCCAAGTCTGCTGCCTTGTGGTTAGAACACCGCTGTTGCTAACTTAAGGGAAAGCCTACCTAAATGGTTGTACATGTGACCCTTCAAAGTACTTTTACTGCAAATTCTGTTGCTGGACTATCATTGGCTCCTCTCTTTACTCATAGAAATGGTCTAGAGGTGTACAGCGAGTGACATGAAAAATTGAGGAGGACCATAGATCTCGGCTGCAACATATTCTGTAATCTTGAAACTCTGTTTTGGAGATAACAGAATTTTCCCTGTATGCTGCTGAGCTTACAGTGCTTTGTTCATGCTAGCAGACAATTCTTTTTTTAATGGCCAAAATTCTATAAAGCGCCACTTAGTGTCAACTTTATAGAGCCAAAATGATTGTTATTGTTTATTTAATTTCTATGCCGCCCTATACCTGAAGGTCTCAGGGCAGTTCACATAAAATGAAAGCCACTGGCCCGAATCAAAGGGAGCTGGGAATTTTCACGATATAGAAATATTTTCCCATTCCCCTGCCCCTCCCAGGGAAGTAAAGAAAGTCAGTTGTTGCCTTGGAGATTTGGTATTACTTACATGGGAAAGTGTAGTGCATTTGAATTGGATCCAGAATAAGGCTGAAAATCCTATACCCAGTTACCAGGGAGTAACTATTGAATTTAGTAGGATTCAAAGAAAACATGTATAGGATTACACTGTTCGTTAGCTCAACATGAGTGCCATTTAAATAAGCAGGACAAGTTCATAATGACTTAACTCTTACTGATTTCTATTGGAAGAAAGTTCTGTTAACTCCCTCTGGATCCAGCCCCTTGTTTTTTGAAAAAGTACTGCAGTTTTTACAAACAAAGGGCCTTTTTATTTTAATTTTTAAGACACAGTATATATAACTGATTTTTTTAAAGAGAGAGAGAGAAATCACTCACATTCTGTGATTTTCAGAGATGGCACCTAAATGCTACCCATTTAGCAATGCTATCATATGCATGTTTACTCAGAAGTAAGTCACATTTATCTGGGAGTAAAACCCATTGATTTATGGAGGGCTTATTTCTGTAGACATACATAGGATTGCATTGGAAGCAAAGCCAGACAAGAGTTAAGTGGAATGAGGGGGGCCACTAGGGGGCGCATTGGAAGATGGCTGACATTACCATCTCTCCGACCCACACGGGGTAATTAAGAGGCTGTTATGGGAGTAGGCAGCCTCCCTTGTTGCTCCAAGGAAATGGGGAACACTGCCCTTGCCTGCTGTGCCCATAAATCACCCCCTAATTTGAAGGAAGGGGGTGAGGGCCCTAGGCAGAATGCCCCCGTGTGGACCTTGGCTCTCCTGGACGCTGTCTCTGATCGCACACTAGCTGCAGCAATTTGGAATAATTAATTACAAAAGAAGCAAATGCACATATTTCAAGTGAAGAAGGGGAGTGAAATCTGCTAATTTAAGTGACCTCTGCGAAAGAAGACGACGGGTTGGAGAACCAGGAATATTTTACGATAAAGATACACCAAAGGCTGGGTATGTTGACAAATGGACTGAATTGGGGGGGGGGCTCTTTTTACTTTCCTTCTATGTGATTTACAAGACCCCCTCCTCATTAGAATCGTCGGTTGAACTGACCCAAGCAGGATGATTAAGGTCTGTGTGGAGATAAACTTTAACCAAAAGTATGCTTTATGGAGATCGAGAAGCAATAAGAGCTTTTGGAATGGCGCAGCAATTAATTCGGAGTCGCCATCTTGCCAAAGGATTTATAGCTGGGAGGAAGAACGGACTTGTTTTTAGACTGCATTCCTAGTGAATCCCCTCAGAGGTTTTGAGAAAGGAGGCAGATTGGTGAAGATTAATGACGCTAAGACTGTTTTGATGTATGGAAGTGATGTTATATGGAAAACGTCTGGATATGGCTACTGGATAAAAAAAATATCCACGCAGGATTACAAACTGTTCTAACCAGCTTGCGGAGACTATCAGAGGTCACAAAGAGAAAGGAAAAATATATGAAAATAACAACAAGAGATGTGGAAAAACAATAAGAAAGGACTGGATAGTACTGTGAACATCATAAGGTTAGATTTGTGGACATTAAAACAGCAGTAAGAAGCAAGAAGTTGAATGGGTCCCCTTCGGAACTTGAAATATGGGTACCCCCAACAAAAATTTAAAATTCGGCTGTGTAATTTGGAATTTGGTTTGATTTGATGTGATGTGATTGGTCGGTTAATAAAAAATTATTCTTAAAAAAAAGTTAAGTGGAATGTTGTTGCTGCAGTTATCTTTGTCCAGTTTAACTATATTTTATTGTTGATATGAATGGAACTGAAGGAGGCAAATTGTTGGTCATTGTATGCCTTTAGTGGCCGCCTCAGTTTTTTGTTTTCAGAAATGCCTCTGTTTCTTTGGAACCCTTTATGTGATGCACTGAAAGGCCTTGATGCATGCCTCAGAAACATGGTGTTGTTGACACATTGTGCTATAAAGTATGCTGGTGATTATTGTATGTGCTGCCTTGACTTGAATAAAGACATCTGAGCTCAATTTACTCTTTCATCATTTCCCCCCCCCCCCTTCATTTCTCCTCCCCGCAATCTGGTCATCTGGTGCGTCTTGCTTTAAAAGTGCTAATGCTCTAAATTGCGGGACAATTTTCCTCTATGCTTAGCGGAGAACCCCACTGACTTAAATCATAGTCCTATGTACCGTGCCATAGTAAACATGGTGTGTGTACTGTACCTTTCCCAAGTACCTGTGTCTGACTCTGAAAATACAGGTGTTAATCCTGTTTAGAGAGAATCTGCATGTTTCATAAGGGTCCCGAGATTTACCGTATTTTTCGCTCTATAAGACGCACCCGACCATAAGACGCACCCAGTTTTAGAGGAGGAGAACAAGAAAAAAAATACTCTCCCTCTCTGCGCAGCACCTCTCCAGCAAAGCAGGAGGAGAAAGGGAAGGGGCTCCGTTTCTCCTCCCGCTTCGCTGAAGGGACACTGCGCAGCTTTCCCTCTCTGTGCAGCACCTCTTCAGCGAAGCAAAGTCAGAAGAGCAAGAGGGATTGCTGCGATGCGAAAGCAGCAATCCCTCTTGCTCTCCTGGCTTCAGCGATAGCTGCCCGGCCTGCATTTGCTACATAAGACGCACACACATTTCCCCTTTTTAGGGGGGGAAAGTGCGTCTTATAGAGTGAAAAATACAGTATACTGTTTTATAGGCCAAAACCAGCATCTTGAATTGGGCTTGGAAACAAACTCTGATGCCTCTTGCTCATCAGGACAGATGAGTATGTATAAAAGGTAGGTTACCTACAAGCATAAAATTTTTGTCTTTTGTCCTGTTTGCCACTGGCTTGTCTCCCCTAGAAGGGAATGTTCCTCAGTCCATCCCATTCTCTATGCCTTAATTAATATATAGGATTCTTCCTGTTCCTCCACTTGTCTCTTCAATTAGACTTAAAACAGCAGGAAAATAATACACACGGGTGGTTGTCAACTAAATTTTACTCAGAATAGGCCTGCTGAAATTAATGGACCTAATTCAGTCATGTTCGTTAATTTTAATGAGTCTGTTCTGAATAAAGTTTCCTGAATGCCATCCATTAAGTGTGGGATGTGATCCATTGGTGCAGTCAAATGCAACATGTCTTATTTCCCTCCCATGGGCACAGGCAGGGGAACATCCAGGCAGTGTAACTTCCTCTTCCACTGGTCTGGAGCATCCTCCCCCTGCATGTGACCAGGGAGATGGGCATGGCCCTGGCTGACTCCACAAAAGAGCCATGTCACGAAGCCATGTCCTCAGTTCATCTGTCTTCTCGATACTGTCTTGCTGCTGTTCTTTTGCTGCCATGCTGCTCTCCTGCAGCCCTTTTGTTGTGTAATTTTGTTGTCTGCTGGCTCTCAGCCAGCAGCACATGAGTCCAGTCTCCATATGAGATGAACTCACGGTTTGTTTATGTAACTACCAAGTAAAGCCTGCCTTTCAGGGATCAAATTGTGAACTGAAATGTGAGTAAACGTTTTGTTGCTTTACTCAGAAAAACTCTTGTGTCTTTCTTTTAAGAGGGATTAAAGGGGACACCAGGAAATAATCTTAACTAAGAGATTCAAACGAATCTGCCAACTAGCTTCCAGCTATATTGAGGGGAATCTGCTCTGCTACGTCACTCACTAGCGTGAGTGAAGGAAGGATAGTATTCATTCAATATATCCTTTCCTACTATCCTTAACATTCCCACATTAAGTCTAATTGAAGAGACAATTCCCCCGTCTTCACTTTCCTCAACAATTCATTCTTCTTATGTGCTTTAACTTACATTTGTATATCTAATGTTGTTCTGTGTACTTTGATACGAACTGTAATAAGCTGCAGCTTTAAAAAACGGTAATCCTCTCAAGATGGCCTCCCACCAGCAGAACTGGTCCAATTAGATTCATCATCTGATCTAATTGGTACCCTGTCAGGCCGTCCCGTCCCCCTTGTCCCTGAATTATTTATCACAGAGAAAATGGCATTGCTCTTTCCTTTTGGTGTCTTTCTAGAGTCCACCAGCTTTGACCTGAAGGATTACCCATTAGGGAATATTGGGTCAGTGAATTTCCATACAAAATGGATTTTTGCGTCCCTGCTAGGACCATGTGTTGTCAGCTGTGGTGATTTATGTTTTTCCATGTAAAAACTGCTCTCAACAACTGGGCAGACTTCAAACCTCAGATTGTAATTATTTTGGATCATGGCAGACTTGGTTGGATTAGGAGTTTCAGGGCTGGATATCAAGCACGGATCAGTATTCCATTTCCATTGTCTCCAACCAGGGATGTCCTTCTTGCAAGAAAAGGGGTGGTGGTAATAATAATAATAATAATAATAATAATAATAATAATAATAATAAATAAACAAATATTTATACCCCGCCCATCTCTGGGCAGCTCCCAACAGAAAAATAAATAAATAAATAAGTGATAAAACATCAGACATTAAAGACTTCCCTTCAGGGCTGCCTTCAGATGTCTTCTAAAAGTCAGATAGTTGTTATTTCCTTGACATCATATAGGAGGGCTTTCCACAGGGTGGGAGCCACTACCAAGAAGGCCCTCAGCCTGGTTCCTTGTAGCTTCTCTTTTCGCAGTGGTGACAAAGAGACCATTTGTTCTTGTTGGCTTTGTATATCTTGGAGGTGGAAGGGGTAGTTTTGTTACTGATTCTTGCTCCCATCTAGTACTTCAACAAAGCTGTTTAGTGTGTTTATGATGATCATCTATCTAGAACATGGGTAGGCAAACTAAGGCCCAGGGGCCAGATCCGGCCCAATCGCCTTCTAAATCCAGGACGATCCGGGAATCAGCGTGTTTTTACATGAGTAGAATGTGTCCTTTATTTAAAATGCATCTCTGGGTTATTTGTGGGCATAGGAATTCATTCATTTCCCTCCCCTTCAAAATATAGTCCAGCCCTCCACAAGGTCTGAGGGACAGTGGACCGGCCCCCTGCTCAAAAAGCTAGGGTAGCCAACCTAGTCCCCTTGAGCTACTACGGGCTTCCAGCTCCCACCATCCTGGGAGTTGGGGTACCAGCAACATCTAGATCGCAGCAACTTGGCTAACCTTGGGTCTCCAGATGTTGGACTACAACTCCCATCATCCCTGACCAATGGTCCTGCTGGCTAGGGATGGTGGGAGTTGTAGGGCAACAACATCTGGGACTCCAAAGCTGAGAGAAAGGCTGATCTAGCATTCACACATCAAGTTCTTTCCTGTAAGAGAGCTCGTGCTTTCCATAACAGGAGTTTTCATCTTAATGTAATTTATACACTCGGCACAGCTTTCTGGCTATCATCCAAACAGTCATTCCATTACCAACAGTCAGGAAACAGGATTTTTAAAAATGAATGCTTTTAAATATGAAACACAGAAAATAGAACATGAGCTCTAATGGAACTCAGCTGATGAACGCTTATAGGAATGTGGCCAAAAGGCAGCTGCTGTGGAACAGAAGGGAACTGTTGGCATGCTGAAGGAGAACCCCCCACCCTCAAGGATTACAGAAGTACAGAAAATATTTTTTGGGGGGACGACTAACAGTCCAAAGAGAAGTGAGCATGCTCAGTGGTCCTTTAATCCTGGATATCTGTTGCAAGGAAAACCAGAACACTAACGAGGAGGAGGAACAGAATCGGAAATTCCAGGAAGATGCTGGCTGGTTGGAAATTTGAACAGAAACACTGCAACGTTGTGTCACAGTTGTGTCACAATTTGTATAATAATAATCAAACCAGATTGTCAATGCAGGCATAGATAGAAAGACTTCAGTGCACCATAATAAATTAAGGGAAATCTTTCAGACTGCATCAGGGAAAGCCTTCAAAACAGCTGTGTTCTCTACTTTAACTATTCTCTTCTTCCGAACAAACTTCCTTCATTTTAAGAAGTGGGTTTTTTTTATACAATCTCCTAGTTGTGTGGTGTGTTCTGTTTTAGAAACAGATATGAGGCTTTCACCTCTCACACATCCAGTTGAACATTTAATGCTGTGTATGTTGTATACAGTGGTACCTCAGGTTAAGAACTTAATTCGTTCTGGAGGTCCATTTTTAACCTGAAACTGTTCTTAACCTGAAGCACCACTTTAGCTAGCATAGCACTGGACTTTGACAAATGAATATGTTGCAAAAGTCATGTTCTGTAGGCTCTCCAAATATTTCCCAAGTTTGCTTTTTTCCTTTTTTCACTGCTGTTCATAGCTGAAATTGACCACTATGTAGTCCCTGCCAATCAGAGATCACAAAGTGATTTGGATGATGTCACACTATCACATGATGTTGCATAATCAACTCAGAGGAGGGTCAGGAAGCATTGCCCTCACTCTGAATGAGCGAACTCTTTATCATTCACAGAAATTCCCTGAAATGCATCTTAAATATCTTCATGAGAAGCGTTCCCCATTTTGACTCATTCCTAGTTGCAGTATCTTCAAAGCTGCTTCTGGTAACATTACTTGATCACTCAGTAATCTTTACAACAGCCATGACTACTATTTTAATTCCTCTGTTTCAGATGCAATGGCCCCAAAACCAACCCTACTGTGTAGGAGAGTAAATATTTGAGTTGGTGCGTGCTCTGCCTACATTCTCTCTACAGCAAAAGAAAGGGTAAGCCATTCTAGGAAAATATGAGTTGATGCAGTTTGTTTCTGAAGGCCTGAAATGCAAGGGGATCATTTCTCCAAAGGCCAAAAATGGTTCTTTGCAATATAGCACTGGGTCAGCAGAAGTCACTCAGAATTATGAGAGATGAATGCCTTCCTTTCCCATGGGCAGAACCGGCAAAATTCATATTCCATTCCATTAAATGCTAGGGAGATGAGGATGATAGTGCATTAGCTTTTAGAGTATTACTTATTCATTCATACTCATCATCTTTTAAACTAGTTAATGAGCTTCTCAGAATTCATACAACAAATGCGTCACATACTTTTCAAAAACTGCCTAAGTGTGTCTTAAAAGTTGTTTTCTGAATGTTCTGCGCCACCAACATTTAAAATAGGTCCATATTAGAATCATTTGGGAGGGCTTAGGGATAACCTCAAGGGCTGCTTCTCAGTCTTCCTTTCATTGTGAGCATCTCCCTAACTGGCTTAATTCCTAAACTCTATGATATCTGGGGAGATAAGCTAAGCTTAGGGAACCAGCACAAGTGATTCCCATCAATGCAAAGAGGCGCATGCAAACCTTTAAAAAGCCCAAATACTTTCCTCCCTGCAGTGTCCTTGCTGCACTCAAACCATTTACATGGTGTTTTAATAAAATAAACCCCAGCCCCAATCTGTCAGAACCTGAAGGATCAGCAGCAACATGCAACAACCAACAACACCACAATCATAGAAAGGGAGATGGAAGAAAGGGTGTGTGTTAATAATGGGTTTTTAATGGAGGGGGGGCGGAATCCACGCTTCTGCCTGGGGTTGTCTTTTTCAAAAAACAAAGCAAAGCCAAACTTTTCTTCTTTTTGCAAGCTGCTAGGAACTGGCAAATTGACCGGCCAGGGAATGGACTTCCATGGGAGGCTGTGGACTCTCCTTCATTGAAGGTTTTTAGGCATCTGCCAGGATGTTTGAGTGGAGATTCGTGCCTTGCAGACGGTTGGACTAGATGACCCTTGGGACCACCTAACTATTCCCCTATGAAAAATATCACCACACACCTCTGATAGGTTCTTATCCATTAGCACCTACAGTGGTACCTCTGGTTACGTACTTAATTCATTACGGAGGTCCATACTTAACCTGAAACTGTTCTTAACCTGAAGCACCACTTAGGCTAATAGGGCCTCCTGCTGCTGCCGTGCCGCCAGAACACGATTTCTGTTCTCATCCTGAAGCAAAGTTCTTAACCCGAGGTGATATTTCTGGGTTAGCGGAGTCTGTAACCTGAAGCGTCTGTAACCTGAAGCGTATGTAACCTGAAGCATATATAACCCAAGGTACCACTGTATTAGTATCGATCAGGGTGCACATTAAACCTCATTTGCATCCCACATTTCTCACTCAGCAGCCGTGAGCAAAAACACTTAAATCCTTCTAGGGACTTAGGTGCTGCTGCTTCTCCCTGTGCTCTAGGAAAAAACCTTCATTGGATTGTCATTGTCATCTGTCTATCTCCTGTCTCAGGAGACAATGGAAGACTTCGGGGGTGAAAGTCAAACTGCTGGAGAGTTATACAAAGCCTTTAAGAGGCGACCCAACCATGAAAATGTTAGTCAGTGTTATATAGCTCATCCACCTTCCTTCCGCAGTTTTCTCCCCTGCCTCTCTCTTCAGGCCTTTTTTTCAACCAGAACTCAGTTCCAGCACCTCTCAGGTGGGAGCCATTGCCATTCTAAGAGAAGACGGGAGGAATTCATAGTGAGTTCTGGCACCTCTTTTCCTTTATTATTTTGGTCTGGTTTCCAAGGCAACACACAGTCATGTATTCTCCCTCCAAGTCTCTATTCCTAAAGCCTTATAATGCACAATGCCACAGGCAATATCCTGGTGGCAAGGACGACTTTGAGTTCCGGAAAAAGAACCCCACCCACATACACGCCTTCTGCTTGGAACAGGTGAACTCTACACACAACCGGGATCCGTGGAGAGGAGTGTGCTCAGCTCCACTCTCCTGAAGGGTGACTCATACAGGCTCCTCATGCAATTTAGGACTCTGCAGAATCAAGGTTCTTAGTCATGTGAGGCACCTTCCCAAGTAGAGGAGGCTCCCCGCTTCACACAGAAGCACCCTGTGATCTGGAGGGGGAGGGGGATGGCAATGCCAATGCAGGGGAACAGAATTTGTCCCTTCTTGCCCTTATCAACCTGTCAGCATACTCAAAGATGGTCACTTTCTCTCAGCAAAGCATTCTCTTGCATATTTCCCTTCCTTAATTTGGAATTAACATTTTTTGCCTTCTACTACAGCACAAGCATAAATGTTTCTTCTTCCTCTATCTGCCCTGATCCTGTTTCTCCTCTATAGATTTAGTTCAGCTGTCACTAGCCAGTCTAAATGCGGCCACTATTAATAATCTTTTGTGTGTGCAATCAACTGCTCATTTGATTACTCTTGGTCTTGTTACTAATTTCCCCATACTAGAAAGGTCCACTTCTCCCTACAGTGCATTGTGACCATTGGCTCAAGTTTGTTTCTCTTGGCAGGTGGGAACACAGCACAGCCCTTTCAGGACAGCTTTGGAGGGGGATTCTGAATATCCAGTACAGGGCTCTATTGTTTCTAATGAAGGCAACAGGAATAAAACTGCAGGAGACCCAGGGCAGATCTACACTCATGGTTTTTAATGTTAATGAAGGGTTAAGGAATGGTTTTGATAACTATATGGACACATGGCATCCTACTTTTAATATTCATAATGCATTACAGTGATACCTCGGGTTACAAACGCTTCAGGTTACAAACGCTTTGGGTTACAAACTCCACTAACCCGGAAGTAGTTGCTCCAGGTTGCAAACTTTGCCCCAGGATGAGAACGGAAATCACGCGGTGGCAGCGCGGCGGCAGCAGGAGGCCCCATTAGCGAAAACACACCTCAGGTTAAGAATGGTCTTGGGTTAAGAATGGACCTCCAGAACGAATTAAGTTAGTAACCTGAGGTACCACTGTATTAAAATGTGACACCAGAGGGTGCTGCAGAGCAACTAGCAACCAGCAGTAGGGAGACAATGTTTTGATGGGGGGGGGGGGGAGGTAAAAAACGCTTTACAAGTATGCCCTCTAAAATACCTTTATAGCTGTAATGAACAATACAATATACGACATGGCACTACTCCGTGAGGGGGTACAGCAGCATTTAGAATGCAGTTGGGGGAGGAAATATTTGGATGCCCTCTATATTAAAAACAACAACCCTCTGCATAGAGAAAACTAGCACTCCCAGGGGAAGGCTCTCATTTAGTCTTCCTTCTGTTATGCTAGTCAGGAAGACTCACGGAGTTCTTTATCTGAAGGAAGGAAATTCAAACATTCAACTACACACCATCTGCCATGGTACAACCTGCCGCCGCCCTAGTCTCTGAACTGACAAAGAGAGATCCCACTGGGATGCCCCCAGCCTTAGTGGCCCAATAGAGTCTGGCCAAAGGCCAGCACTTTACCTTGGGAGGCAGCAGTGGCAGCAGCGGGCACTGCCAGGACAGCACCAGACACTCAGCTCCCAGGCAGGCCAGCACAGTGACTCCCTGCCTGCCTGCCTGCCTGCCCTCCCACTTGCCCATCCATTCCCAACAACAAGGTCTGGTGGACTGGCTGGGCTCCCTCACCCGCTTGCTTGCTTGCTTGCTTGCTTGCTTGCTTGCTCTGAGGCCGCCTCAGCTCCTGGCAACCAGCACCCCCTGGCCAGCCCCAGAGGCACCGTTCAGCTGCGGAACTTGTAGCCAGGGCTGCTGCAACAGCTGTGCAAGCCTTTGGGAGGCAGAGATGTGAGAGGACATCAGAGGAGGGAAGGAAGAGGGACAGAGGACAGTGTTGCCCGTGGCACCCCTGACCATCCTTCAAGGCACCCCAGGATGCCACAGCACACTGGTTGAAAACCACTGCAGTAACAGATACTGGCTCTGCCAGTCGAAAGAGAAGACGTGGTTGTTGAATGTGATTGGGAAAGAGGGCATCCCCAGTTGTCACCTGATTTCTTAGGCCAGAGATATCAATGTTTCTGTTGCCCAAGCCAGTGAAAGGGAATGAGGGAAGAGAGTAATGGCTTTAGATTAATTTACAGTACAATCCTATGTCTACTCAGAGGCAAGTCCCATGAAATTCAATGGGGTTACTGGACTGCAGCCTAAATTGTTTAGATAAAACAGAAGTAAAGTCATTATCAAGGAAACTACCCTGGGAGCAGAATCAAATGAAATTGTTCCAGTGGAAAAGAGACAGAAAATACAAATGGAATCTCCACTTAAATTGCAGTCCAATCAGCTCTTGTTTTTCATCCTCTGTCCCTGGTGGATGAAAAGCAGAGATGGTTCTGTGCCAGTTTCAAAAATGGCAGCTCATATTTTGGGAGCAAACATTAGATCAGATTATATATAAACGTCTTTCTATTACAGAGAGAGGAGATGGGATGATTAATGTCACTCAGGTGGCTAATTGAAAGCATCTGAAAAACATGAAGGGGGGTCATTCTTGATCCTGGCTGAGTCAGACACACAGCTGCTCTTCACACATTAGTTGCCTGGCAATTGATGTGAAACCTCCTTCTCCTGCGTGTGCCTACAGAATCCTCCGATCTAAGGGAGTCGACAACAATTAGCACTCATGTAGAACTAAGTGTCTTTCCAAGGAAGGACAATGCCCTTTTCTTTGCTTCTTTTGTGCCTCTGCAATGAGTGTCCCAGATCTTACTTGAAAAACTGGACACCTTCCACATTCTGAAGGCAATGAGTCTCTCTAGTGGAGCCACTTCCGCCTCCTCCCTGCTGCCTGCCTTTCAGATCTGAAAAGTGACAGTTTGAGGTCTGGCAGGGTGTGCGAGGTCCTGCATATTGTGCTGGTGCTACTGCAGTCATTGCCTCCAGGGCCAGCACAACCCCATGGAAAAGCTCTCCAAGTGCCTGCCTGAAGTGTTGGAATTCATAAGGCTGAATGAGAAAGCCTACTGGAGAGAGAGTTTGGGGAGAAAGATCCTTACTCTTTCATAGCAGCAAAATGGTGATTGCTCCAAGCACATTAATACTTGGTTAGATATTGCATCTGCCCTCATCTACCTTTAAATAAATGTTCCCTGTGAAAATGCTTAGGCTAGAATAAATCACAGACACTTAGCTTTGCAAATAAGTGAATGGTTTTACCAACAGAGTTCCCAAAAGTTACAGTAAACAAGTCTCCATCTGCTGGCAGTACAATAAAGATAAAAATGATTTCAAATATATTTTGAATTGGCCAATAAACCTGGCAAGATGCCGGCCTGGTTAACGAAGGAAAGACAAGTGGAAAGAGTTATAAATAAAATAACAGACCAGGCAAAAGAAATTATCAACCTGGACCAAATTAAAGATAAATTTATGAATTATTACCAAAAAAAACCTATATGAATTAGAACACAAAGATGAGAATAAAGTTTAAAAATACCTGATAGAAAACAAGTTGCCGGAGATTGAGGAGGCTGAACATAGCCTACTAAATTCAAATACAGAAACAGATGAAATTAAAGAAGTGATAAGGAAAATGAAAGCTGGAAAATTGCCAGGTCCGGATGGGATTTTGATAATATATTATAAAAAATATAGAAGCTAAGAAGCTTATTCCCTAAGCTTAAAAAAATAATGAGATATTGTAGAAAGGGAAAACCCCAGAATCCTGGCATGAAGCACTAATAACACTCTTACCAAAACAAGGTACGGATCTGAAACTTATTAAGAATTATAGACCAATTTCACTACTAAATATGGATTATAAAATATTTACAGGTATCCTGGCTAACAGGCTGAAAAAACAGGGTGATAGGAAATGATCAAGCCAGCTTTTTGCCGGGGAGGCAAATAGGAAATAAGACAAGGATAATTATTGACTTACTGGAATATACAGAAATGAAACCAAGCAACAAGGTAGCAACGCTACTGGCAGATGTGGAGAAGGCTTTCAACAGCGTGTTGTGGAACTTCTTAATTAAAACTTTTGAGAGCTTGAGAATAGGAAACAACATCATGAATGGAATTAAGGCAATTTATGACAACTAGAAAGCCAAAATAATTATAAATAATGAAATCACTGAAGAATTTAATATAGAAAGAGGGCTAGACAAGGTTGTCCCTTGTCCCCACTCTTATTTATCACAACGTTGGAGACTCTTAATAGTAATAAGGAAAGACCAGGAAATAATGGGCATCAATTTAGGTAGCCGATACTACAAGGTAAAGGCATTTGCTGATGATGTAATTATTACTACTGTAAATCCATTTGAAGGCATACAAAAAGCACTAGTGAAAATGAATGAATTTGGCAAGGTCTCGGGATTTAAACTGAATAAAGATAAATCAAAATTATTAACAAAAAATATGGGATAAAAGGAACAAGAGGACCTAGAAAGAATAACAGGTCTAAAGACCACAAACAAAGTAAACTATCTGGGGGCCTGGATTACAAATAAGAACACTTATTTATTTAAAGACAATTACATCAAAAAATGGAAGGAAACTTAGAAAATTGGAGTAGATTGAAGCTGTCATTATGGGGCAGAATATCAATGATTAAAATGACAGTACTTCCCAAAATCCTCTTTCTCTTTCAGACAATTCCAATAATTATTGGGACAAAATGTTTTAAAGATTGGCAGAGGGACCTGGCCAGTTTTATTTGGCAGGGCAAAAAAGCAAGCATAAAATTTAAATTGTTGA
Source organism: Podarcis gaigeae (assembly GCF_964106915.1). Lineage (NCBI taxonomy): Eukaryota > Metazoa > Chordata > Lepidosauria > Squamata > Lacertidae > Podarcis > Podarcis gaigeae. The sequence continues at coordinate 59,022,610 of NC_139688.1, forward strand.
CGGAACCCAGAGAAAGAGAAGGGTTCGCAGTCCCGGACCTCAGAAGGTACTTGGAGGATGCATACTGGACTTGGCTGAAAGACTGGATGTTGCTTAGGAAAACCGAAGTCTTGGATTTAGAGGGCTGGGACAAGGTTTTCGGGTGGCATGGCTACTTATACCACGATAAAATAAAAGCACATAAAGGCTTCACAAACCACCTAGTGAGGAAGGCCTTATTCGAAGTTTGGGAGAGGAATAAATCCAAAGTTATAACAAAAACCCCTTGGTGGGTATCACCTATAGAGTCAACTGCCATTCATAAAAATAACATGAACCATAACTGGCCAACTTACAGAGACCTGGTGGATGAGATAAATTATTGTCCCAAACTGAAAAGGTTTGAAGAACTCAAACAACTAGGGGTAAATTGGCTAGAATATTACCAGCTTAGGGCGACCTTTGAAAAAGATAAGACGTTAAAAGGGTTTGATAATAAAGCATTGATCTTAGAGAAGGAGGTTTTACAGAACAACCAAAAGACTCTCTCCAAAATGTACAAGCTGTTACAGAATGCTCAAATAGAAAAAGAGGGAAAGGGAAAAGGCCATAATAAGATGGGAGCAGGACTTAGGTTATGCAATTGAATATAAAGAGTGGAAAAAACTGTGGACAAAAAATATTAATTTTACAGCATGTTATTTAATAAGAGAAAACTACCTGAAAATGAACCATAGTAAAGGTAAAGGGACCCCTGACCATTAGGTCCAGTCGTTGCCAACTCTGGGGTTGCGGCACTCATCTCGCTTTATTGGCCGAGGGAGCCAGTGTACAGCTTCCGGGTCATGTGGCCAGCATGACTAAGCCGCTTTGGCGAACCAGAGCAGCGCACGGAAACGGCGTTTGCCTTCCCACTGGAGCGGTACCTTTTTATCTACTTGCACTTTGATGTGCTAGGTTGGCAGGAGCAGGGACCGAGCAACGGGAGCTCACCCCGTCATGGGGATTCGAACCGCCAACCTTCTGATCGGCAAGTCCTAGGCTCTGTGCTTTAACCCACAGCGCCACCCGCGTCCCGAAAATGCACCATAGGTGGTATTTAACACCGGAGAGATTGGCTAAAATGAACAAATCGCTTAGTAATAAGTGTTGGAGATGCACAAAGCAGATTGGAACCTTCTACCATATGTGGTGGACATGTCCAGAGATCAGAAAGTTCTGGGATATGATCCATGAAGAAATAAAAAAGTTACTAAGAACTTCACATAGCAAAAGACCATAAACATACCCTTTGGGAATATTGAATAGTGATATTTCTAGAGAAAATACTAAATTCTTCCTGTACGCAACATCTGCGGCGAGAATCCTGGTGGCTACGTACTGGAAGGGTAACCAGACACCAACCAAAGAGGAATGGTTATGTAAATTATGTGAATATTTGCAACTGGCCAAATTGACAGATATAATAAGACTTGAATACAGTCAATGAATACAGTCAAGAAGGAAGTGCTTGAATGATTATTTAGAAAGACAATCCCAAGGACAAGATGATTCTCCAAGCATTAGAAATATTATTCACCCACTCTTATCCGGCCACTTTGGCACAGGTTTTCCATACATTTTCAATTTCAAGCATATAAGGATTTTTCAGTACTCCTGCTTAATCAGTCTACACACAGTCCTGATTACAGTATTGTTAAATTTATCTTTCCTACAGATCTGTGTCCATACTTTTCACCCTGCTCCAACCTGCCATGAGTCTTGTGGTAAGGATTGCATTAATCTGCTACCTTAAAAATGATGAGTTAAAAATCTGTGGGACTTCATGATAGAAAGGTCACAAGACACTGAGCTTTTCAGTCCTCCAAAATGCTTTCATTTCTTTTTTATGCCGTTTTCCATTTTAATCAAAGCTTAGAGGGGTTTTTCCAGAGTTCACATGATTTCTTCCCTCCCTTCTAGGTAGAAACACAACCATCTGCTGAGGGGGAGATAAAGAGCTTAACTGGAATTTGTCAGAAATGTATTCCCAATTTGATTGTTGCCATGAATTATTTAGAACAAACAGAGGGATGGCTTCATTTCTTCCTTTAATTTGATAATTATGTCAATATGTCCAGGCCAACGACATTGTGCAAAACCACTCTAATTTGGTTGATGTACTAAAATCAATGGCACCAAGTGACTTAAATAAGGTCTCAATTTAAATAAATTATTGCGGCTGGAGGCAGACAGTAATTTTGTTCAAGGAGCAGAAGATAAGGGAGTGAAAAACACCACGGCTCTTGTGCGCACAGTGAAAAGTTGATGGCGGCTGCAGGAGGGCCAAGCATTTACTGGGATCCAGAGATGGTTGAGAGACCCACCACCAGACCCTGCTACCATGTTCCTGCCATTATCTTTCTGGTTAGTGTTGCCACATGGGCAGGGATTTCCCATGCACACTAGGGCAAATTAGGTAGGCACCAAAATAAACTGCGGGTGGTGGAAACGAGACATTAAGTTAAAGTACAGAAGAACAACTACATCCACACAATGCAGTTAAAGCACCTAGCTTACCCTAAGTATATTCGGAACTATAGTTTGTTATGGGTGCTGGGAATTGTAGTTCTGTGAGGGAGCAAACTACAGTTCCCATGATTGTTTGGGGGAAAGCCGTGTGCTTTGAATGTGTGGTGTAGATGCAAGCAGATATGGTAGTAGTAATTCATAGCAGAAGCTTTAAAATGTAAAGACAAACTAGCACTCCTATAACTAAGATATCATGTTTTTGCAGCACTCATGATGCAATATTGATTTGCTGGGGAAATGTAGCTTTCCCTAACAAAACAGCAACAGTGAATGATGTTTGCATTAGTGCTGTAAGCACATATTGGTTGGCATCAATGTTGCTACTGTAGTGAGCAACTTCTTCCCAGAATCCATGCAGGTTTGATCAGTGCCATTCCAACCACATTAAAAAACTTCTTGTGGTTGTTTTGAGATAGTATGGGGCCTGGAAAGGAGCCTTCTCCAAATGTATTAAGGCATGAGCTGGCTGGTATTACAGTTGTACCTTGGGTTACATATGCTTCAGGTTACAGACTCCGCTAACCCAGAAATAGTGCTTCAGGTTAAGAACTTTGCTTCAGGATGAGAACAGAAATTGCACGCCTGCGGTGTGGAAGCAGCAGGAGGCCCCATTAGCTAAAGTGGTGCTTCAGGTTAAGAACAATTTCAGGTTAAGTACGGACCTCTGGAACGAATTAAGTACTTAACTTGAGGTACCACTGTATAAGGCGGGGCTAGATAGTCCAAGCTATCACAGTGGTTGAGCAAACAGCATCCAAAGCTTCACTCAAGCACAATACTGTAAGGGCCAGTGTGGTGCAATGGTTAGAGCACTGGACTATGACCTGGGAGACCAGGATTCGAATCCCCATTCAGCCGTGAAGCTCACTGAGTGACCCTAGGCCAGTATCCATCTCTTAGCATAATCTACCTCACAGGGTTGTTGTGAAAATGAGCTGGGGAGGAGAACCATGTACACCAACTTGAGTTCCTTTGAAGAAAAAGTGGTTAATTAATTAATTAAGCAAGCAAGCACAGAGTGGCTAAAGGGAATAATAGAAGGTAGGTGCAAGGATTGTGAACAAGGTCACCCCCTCCTCCTCTCAAGACAGAGTAACTTTCTGTTTTGTGCTCAAGACAGGTGCTCATTAGTCAAAGATTGAATTCAGAATCAATATTTTTCTCTTGTTTTCTCTCACATATGTAGAATAATAATAAGAAAAAAATAAAAATAAACTTTTTTTATACCCTGCCCTCCCCGGCCAAAGTCGGGCTCAGGGCGGCTAACATCAGATCTATAACATTAGTATAAAATCAAACAATAATTAAATTACCTCCTAAAAACAGGTCAAAATCAAATTAAAGTCTAATTAGATGGCTTTCCACAGGGTTAGGGTTGGGAACAGTAAGTAAGAACTGATTACACTTAAGCTGGATCTACACAGATATAAAAAAACGCTATGAAAATGCTATTAAAAATGCTATAAAATATACCAGAACTTCTGGGTTTCAGCGCTTGCGCATGTGCAGAAGCGCCAAATTGCAACCCGTGCGCAGCACTGCAGGTTGCAGACGCTGCAGGTTGCGAACATGCTTCCCGCATGGATCACGTTTGCAACCTGAGGGTCCACTGTATTTGCAATTTGCCATTGAGCTCTACAGCGCCATCTGGTGTCACATTTTTATAACACCCTTATAATGTTATAATTGCAGCTGTGCAGATGAGTCCTCAGGCAATCTTTTGCTGCTAGAATAATTAGCTAAATAAGAGGGGAAACCCAAAGTGGGTTTAAGTGCAACAGCTGAATACACTCCAGTATGTTTCACAAAACAACAAGCAAATGTTGGAGAAAGCACGGGAGCACAGTGCACAGAAGGAGAAGCTGACGTCAGAGCCAAAGGTGTGTTCTGCCCTGGTTCCAGCAGCAGGAGCTTCACATGTTATGTAATTGAATTATAAGTTGTCTAGCTCTGTTATCGTTTACATTTCTGCACAAAAGCCAAGAGCGAAAATTCTTGTCAGGATTCATAATGGTAATGGCACTGGACTAGACAGGGGCATGTTGAATGACACAGCTCATTCAATTCAGGAAAAAAACAGTTTAATAAAAAGCACTGGAAGCTAAATGCAATGCATCCTCATTTTTGCTTTTGGATTCATGGAAATCCATTGGATATAAACACAGCCGAAACCCCACATCTCAATCAAAAAACAATGGGAGCATGACATAGATTATGAAATAAACCTTACCCAATGAACCAAACTGTGATCTAAACCATCCTTAAAATCCATCTCAGGCAAAAAAAGGGAATTCACTTTGGAAGCTAATCTATAGGTGGTACCATATGTGGTGGGACTGCCCAAAAATTCAACCCTTTTGGACATAAATCCTACAAGAAATATTCAAAATAACAAAACAGGTACCAGAAGCCACTCCAGAACTGTCCTTACTAAATATCTTCCAAGACAATAACACACACATACACTGCAAATAACTCATAAACCACTTACCCTCAGTAATCAGCAGCATAACTAGACACTTGAGGGACCTGTCAGGAGTAAACATTGACCACTGGTACCAAACTGTATGGGAAACAGCCCTCCTAGAAAAAGCTAATCAACAAATTGAAACTAGCACAGGGACAAACCGAATAGGAAACGTTCACCCCGCTGTGGCTCCCCTTTATTCCACACACAGCCCAGCAAGACCACAACAGGAACCCACCGACAGCCTATGAACTGCTATGCCTAAGCCAGGGGTCTGCAACCTTTAAGACAAAAAGAGCCACTTGGACCCGTTTCCGAAGAAAAAACAACAACTGGGAGCCGCAAAACCATTGCGACATTTAAAACAAATATAACACTGCATACATTGTTTCTTAGCCCAATGTTATCCTCGTCATTATAAAAATAACTTTTTTGACACTTTTTAATTATTTTTTGTTTGACCCCTCAGAATTACTCCTCCTCATAGAAATAAACGTTATATTAACAAGTTACCTTTTTTTGAGTGTGTGTTCTTCACTCCCCTTCAAAACAGTAGCTGCAAATTGCAAAGCAATAGCAGCAAATCAGCCAGCGGCTGCCTGTTGGGGCGGCAGCCTGTTGCCCGAAGCACAGGGAGCCCTCCGGAGGGCTCCCCGTGCTTCGGGCGAGTGTCTGCAAGCCTTGCGCACCTGGCAGGAGCTCCCGTCGGGCGCGCGAGGCTTGGGGCGGCAACCTGCCGCCCGAAGCACAGGGAGCCCTCCGGAGGGCTCCCCGTGCTTCGGGCGAGTGTCTGCAAGCCTTGCGCGCCCGGCAGGAGCTCCCGTCGGGCGCGCAAGGCTTGGGGCGGCAGCCTGCCGCCCGAAGCACAGGGAGCCCTCCGGAGGGCTCCCCGTGCTTCGGGCGAGTGTCTGCAAGCCTTGCGTGCCCGGCAGGAGCTCCCGTCGGGCGCGAGGCTTGGGGCGGCAGCCTGCCGCCCGAAGCACAGGGAGCCCTCCGGAGGGCTCCCCGTGCTTCGGGCGAGTGTCTGCAAGCCTTGCGCGCCAGGCAGGAGCTCCCGTCGGGCGCGCGAGGCTTGGGGCGGCAGCCTGTTGCCCGAAGCACAGGGAGCCCTCCGGAGGGCTCCCCGTGCTTCGGGCGAGTGTCTGCAAGCCTTGTGCGCCTGGCAGGAGCTCCCGTCGGGCGCGCGAGGCTTGGGGCGGCAGCCTGCCGCCCAAAGCACAGGGAGCCCTCCGGAGGGCTCCCCGTGCTTCGGGCGAGTGTCTGCAAGCCTTGCGCGCCTGGCAGGAGCTCCCGTCGGGCGCGCGAGGCTTGGGGCGGCAGCCTGCCGCCCGAAGCACAGGGAGCCCTCCGGAGGGCTCCCCGTGCTTCGGGCGAGTGTCTGCAAGCCTTGCGCGCCCGGCAGGAGCTCCCGTCGGGCGCGCGAGGCTTGGGGCGGGAACAAAGGAAAATGCGCCTCCTCCCCTCGCCTCCACCCCGGAGCCGCGGCAAAGGCGTTAAAGAGCCGCATGCGGCTCCGGAGCCGCAGGTTGCCGACCCCTGGCCTAAGCTGACCCAACACACACAAACAAAACTCACTGCAGTCAACTATAGGCAACCAACCATGCCCTTGACCCCCCAGTCTCCCTCACTGCCAAAGAAAACTAATAAATGAATAGAAAGAGGACCTACCCATGTGTCGCCGACACAAAACCTTGCAACCTATGTAGAAGAATGAAAGCTTACTATCCCCTCTTCTCTCACCTCCCACTCTCTCTCCCTACTTCTTTCCCCACAACTTTATACTATCTATAACATTATTGTCTCACATCAAATATGAACAATTTGTAGAAAGAATTCTATTAACCAAAAGCAGAGACACTGTGTGTACTTTTATAACCCCAAAAATATTTAATACATTTTAATTTTAAAAGTTGAATAAAATGAATAAGACATTCAATAGATGAACCACCTGTTTTCACTACTTACTATTACCATTTATTAAATTTATTTACTGCCCTTCATCATCAGATCTCAGGGTGGTTCACAGAATAAAAAGCCTTGTTTCTCTACCCTGACATACGGAAAGTTAGTCCCACTCATTACTCCACTGCCTAACAAGATCGGCAACCAATTTTCTGCAGTTCTATTTTTTATCTGAAAAAGTCCCACTTGGACAGGCAGAACTAAAGAAAGTGCAAAGGTTACGTAATTAAAACATTACTTAAGTAATTAAAACACAATGAACTTCTACAATGAACTTTGACAATGCTTAACTTTTTCTTTCTTTCTACGCTTCCATTTCTAAGTGCCCACTCCCCCCCCCCATGTTTTCCCCCAAGAGACAATAGTGTCACACCCCATGCCAGGACAGAAAGTTCCTAAGGCCCACGAGCTTCAGACAAAACAAGCAACGGCCGACAGCCTCTGCGTGAGTTAGAGAACTGGGGTCACTCAGTGGTTGTAAGACAGGATGAAACTGCTGTAAAAGCAAGTGAGGGCACCTTCGACCTACTATTAAAAAACTAGCAAGTATGTCTCTTTCTGCCACATCCTTGAATTCAAAGCAACTCTTTGATATTTGCTTAGTGCTTTGAAATTCATATTAAATTACCACCCTACTCATCAGCATGCTAATTTCTGAATTCAAGCTTTGAATATATAATTTAAAGGTAAAGGTACCCCTGACTGTTAGGTCCAGTCGTGGACAACTCTGGGGTTGCAGCGCTCATCTCGCTCTATAGGCCGAGGGAGCCGGCGTTTGTCCGCAGACAGCTTCCGGGTCATGTGGACAGCATGACTAAGCCACTTCTAGCGAACCAGAAATGCCCTTCACCTTCCCGCCAGAGCAGTACTTATTTATCTACTTGCACTTGATGTGCTTTTGAACTGCTAGGTGGGCAGGAGCTGGGACTGAACAATGGGAGCTCACCTTGTCAAGGGGATTCGAACTGCCGACCTTCCAATTGGCAAGCCCTAGGCTCTGTGGTTTAGACCACAGCGCCACCCACATCCCTTAATATATAATTTAATATATTGTTAATTATGTCAATTATCTGTTACATATGTATATATTCTTATGTTAATTAATTGCTTTATAACAGCCCAGCCCACGTATTTAATAGTAAATTAATACACTTAACGAGGATACAATAATAATTAGCATAGATCTTTAGGGTACAAATACGTTTATTACAGAGCCGGGTGGCAAAATGTCAGAATGTTGTCATGTCCCTTAGATCACTAATGACTGTTAGCTTGGAATTTGTTTGGGGCAACTGGCTTCATAGAGCATGTGCCTTTTGTATTTTACACAGTGGTCAGCTTGCTGTAATAACCTTCTGACTGACAGAGTGAGTGTTCAAAGCCCCTTGCATAGGAGCCCACAGTGGTCTTTACAGAAAAACACGTAAGGTCAGAGGATGAAAGACAGCGACTTGGCCACAACCGTGTTCCAGACAAAGTACCCAGGAGTCTGGCTGGAGCAGGCCAACAGCCCATCTATCCCAGCGTCCAGCAGGAAGCCTGCAAGCAGGTCCCTGAGTGCAACAGCATCTCCCTGATTACAATTCTTAGTAAATGTCAGAGACATGCTGTTCAGAACTATGAGGGGGACAAGAAAGTTCTGGTTTGGCTAAAATTGGAAGAGTGTTGGGGCTTGTAGATTTTATTAAGCCTCCCCAAAGTTCCCCCATAATTAATGTCATCTAGTGTGGTGAGATTTGAACCAGGCATTGTACAGGCAGCTGCACCAAATCATACCTCTTCCTCTGAATTCAATGGCATGGAACTCCCACCCTGTTGTTAAGAGGGACTCAGGTATTACTTTCTGTTCATTCACAGGATAGGCTCCAGGTATGAGCAGCTCTCAGCAAAGCATTATGTGGGCCATTCATCCCTGGCTCCAGTACAGTGGCGTAGCGTGGGGGGTGCAGTGGGGGCCGGCCGCACCGGGCGCAACATCTGGGGGGGGGCCCTCGCACTCACAGCTCTCTGCCCCTACCTGGCTCACTCACTCTCTCTCACTGCAGGGGGCGCAAATTATTTGCCTTGCCCCGGGTGCTGACAACCCACGCTACGCCACTGCTCCAGTAGCCTTCCTTTGGGCAGCATTACCAGGTTATGCATGTTGAGCCACCCAGCATCTCCATTACTAACAAGGCCTGGACATCGTGTTACTCCAGGAAATCTTAAATGAGGAGTGGCTTCCCAGATGCTGCTTCTAGATAGGCTCAAGCCCAGAGGAATGGACAAATAAAGGACCAGACATCTGTGCTGGTGAGCCATTCAAGGCCTCCAGGTACTGACATGGGCTTTGTTCACTCACCAGCAGCCTGAATCCTGGCATTCAAAACAACTCCCAGGGTGAAGGCTTGGTTAAAATTAAGTTCTGCTACTATTCCAGTTTAGATTGGGCTGTCAGATCCAGACCTTGAGATGTCTTCCATACTTCCAAGATGGGCATCACAGACAAAAACAGGAGGGAGATTTACTGGTGAGTTTGAAGGTAAAATGCACATCCCTGGGTTTCAGCCTGACAGCCCAATTCCTAGCCTACAAGCCCGTGAAACACTTCTGCATTCTTCAAACATAGAGCCAGGATGCTTTGCCGCTTGAGGCAAAGCAGAAAATGGCAGACCTCTCATGTCTGCCATGCCACCCACTGCTGCTGCCTGAGGCAATTGGAGGTAGCCTGGGAGAGCCTTGGCACACTGAAGGAGGCCAGAGAGGAGCAGGCGGCACTGGGGGGTGGCGGTGGCAGTGGCAGAGTGGGCAGTCAGTGGCATGCTCCTTAGGGCGCAGATCTGCCGCCCCTCACAGTTGTGCCCAGTCTGCTGCCTGAGGTGACTGCCTCACCACACCTCGTAGGTGGGCCAGCCCTGTGTGGAGTGCTATGAAAAGGGTTTCGGCCCTGAATACCTCACTGATGACTGGCTGAGAACTAAGATGAAAAGTATGCTTCCCCAAATCAGATCACTCCCTCTAAAAGTGGACTCAGGTGGCGAGGAGCGACAGGCCCCCTTGCAAAAAGCACTTAGAACCAATGCGCTTTTTAAAAAAGAAAGATAGGTGCCGGTACTCACCATGAAGTTGTTACAGTAAGCGTCACACTTTTTAACACCAAAAAAGAGGTGCTGGTACTGTGTCCCCTTGAGTACTCCCTGAAAAAGCATTGCTTAGAACCAAGACAGAAGTACCATCATGGTTGGAAGAACCCAAGTGTTTCATAAATAAATACAAAAAAACCAAAAAACTTTAGAGAAAATTCAAAGCTGGATGGGGGGCATGCATTATGTACATATTTTTTTTTCCTAGTCAGGTAGAAAATAATAATAATGTGTAATGTGGCATTTAAGATACTTGTCAGCAAAGCTGCACTCTGTTGTCTCTGTCCATCACCAGTGAGTGCATTTAGATTGTACATTTCTCATGCAGGGACCTATATTTTACTTACGTTATTCTGCAATTGTCCATGTATGCTGATTACACAATACAGTAACAGCAGCAAGCACTCTGATTGATTACTGCAGATTTTGTTGGCATTTTCCTAAATCTGCCCTGTCTGCTTTAATAATGCTAGCATATGATGTTATCTTGACTTGGCAGAGTGATTCTTGGCCATGATTTCATAACTGTGCTGACCTGATTAAAAGTAAAGGTCATCAGCCCAGAGCAGATTAATTTGGTCTGGTTATCTGATGATGATTCATTTTGCATGCTGTGCTTTGTGTATGTGTGTGTGTATTGAACATCCATTTGTAACAATGGCTAAGAGACCATGCTAACATTTATAAATATAGGGTTTAAGATATATAATTATACCCCCTTTGTTTATTAAAGTGCAAGGGAGACTAGTTATTTCTGTTAGAGCAGTTATAAAGAGCAGTTTCAAAATATCACATATCAGGCTTTTGAATTCGTTCCAGTGGAAGAATATTAAGACATTCAATTTGGAGCCAATAACCTAACTTCAAAAAGTTATCCCCACCACCACTTGCCCCAGACTCTTGTAGTTTTGAGATGACCATATCAGGCCAAATTTCAAGCAGGCAAAAGCCTTTTTTCTCCCCTCCTGCTCAATCCCAAGAAAAAGTTCCACAGCTGAAGTTACTGCCTGCCATGCAGCTGTTTAATACCGTGGCCTGGTTCACATGACACGGGTCATGGCCTGATCCAAGCTGGGTTGCAACAGGCACACTTACCACCATGCAATTATATGGTAAAAGATAAAGAAGTGGGTCCCCAAGTGAATGTTTGGGTAAGAAAAGATTGGAGACTACCTGCTTAGTGAGACTGTGGAAACTTGTTGTTGCCTTAGTTTGGAGATGTTCCTGGATTAGGATTGAGACCATGGCAGAGATGGAGGCGAGTATAACCTTGCCCCTCACTGTGCTATGATCTCAACGAAAAACACCTGTAATTTGCTGCTTCCTTTCGGGGGGGGGGGGGGCATTTTCTCCAAAACAGGAGTGGCAAAAAGAGTTAACTTTCTCCCTGTGAGCCACAATCCTGAACCTGATCAAGCTGACCTCCCCGCATCTCAACCACTTAAAAAAGGCCAACACATTTTGATATACAGGTGGTACATGACACCAGTCAAGCTTGCAAAAATATATCATTTGCCTGATAATAAATGCCGGAAATGTAAAGAGACCGAAGGTACATTCTTTCACCTTTGGTGGACATGCCCAAGGATTAAGGCTTTCTGGGAGATGATCTATAATGAAATGAAAAAGGTATTTAAATATACCTTTCTGAAGAAACCAGAGGCCTTTCTCCTGGGCACGGTCGGCCAATTGGTGTAAAAGAAGGATAGAACCTTTTTTATGTATGCTACAGCAGCAGCAAGAATACTCATCGCAAAGTATTGGAAGACACAAGATTTACCCACCAAGGAAGAATGGCAGATGAAGGTGATGGACTATATGGAACTGGCGGAAATGACTGGCAGAATCCGAGACCAGGGAGAAGAATCGGTAGAAGAAGGTTGGAAGAAATTTAAAGACTATCTACAGAAACATTGTAAAATTAATGAATGTTAGAAGGATGCTGGAATGAAGTTATGTGGTTTTAGAAGTAATGTTATAAAGGAGTATGTAAAAATGGGTTGTCAACAGGTGAGAATGTAAAGTTACAATATATTAAGATAAATGAATAAGATAAAAACAAAGATGGAAAGGATTTGCTGAATTAACTAACTGAACTAGAATACAAAAAAGGGAGGTGTGAGGAGGTCAAGGAAACAAGTAAATGAAAGGTAAGTTATGGAAAAATTGACTTGTTTTTAATTGTTTTTATTTTTCAGTTTTTTGTAATTTTTTGTTTTATTATTTTTTTCTTACTTTTGTAATCTTTTGAAACTTTAATAAATATTACTTTTTTTTAAAAAAAGGCCAACACATTTAATGTGATTATGCATGTAACATGTCTAAGACTGTGTAAACACTACACTTTTAAAGTGCATTCAAAGCACATACTTCCCCTCAAAGAATTCTGGACACTGTAGCCTAGTCTGGTCCTCAGGAATAAGTCCCACAGTGTATTGTGGAGCTGATTCACAGAGGACTGTAGCCTAAAGTCCTTTTTTCATTGCCAGAATTGATGTCTGAGATGACATGTAATTTGCCACGTTAGGGGCATTCTTGAAGCAAAAAATAAGAAGGGAGAATGATACATAATTCATATTATCAGAGAACACATTTCACAATAGCCTCTATAAAATGCTTTACAGTAGTGGCCAGAAGAGAAAAATCTACAATCCTGACAAGTCTGTATATTGATATTCACCCAGCAGCTGCAAAGGGATTCAACACACTTTCATTTGCCACGTCACACATTATTTTAAAAAGAGTTTCAAAATAATCTATTACTACTATGCAGTCAGTTACAATGAACCAAGTAACTGTTCACTGTAAAAAGCAGACAGCAACTTTAATTCTAGGGAAATTGCAACTGTGATCAAGGGGTATGCTAACCAAGTTAAAGTAGCCCCTGATCATAGTTGCAACTTCCCAGAAATGAAGTTGTCTTATTTTTGTTTTACAAATCCAAAGCTTTTCAACAATTTCATGCGCTGGTTTCTGTGTTGCCAGCTTTAACTCTTCAGATGTTGAGGCACTGTGAATTCATTTCTTTATTAAATAAGTTCACCTCTATCTTCTGGCTCAATAAATTTTTAAAAAGTTGCAGTTTCCTGGGGGACATGAGCTGAGGTATTGGCTTCTAACTTCCGGAAAACCCATGAATTTTCCAATCGTATTTTGGTGCAATCTTAAACTTGCTTACCTGAGAGTACTACTAAACTCAGTGGGACACGCTTTTCAGGTGTAATGTATTGGATTGCACTATACAATAGCTAAAGGACCTAGAGGAGATTTTGTGGAGGACACCCGGATGGCAAGAGACAATGAGACTCATGATAAATTGGAGGAAATTAGCCCTATTTTAAATGAGGAACTGTCTAATTAGAAAGTTCACTTTAAAAGAAAGAGGCAGGGATTGAGATCTTGATGTTCCTCTCATGCCTTTTTTATTCCTCTTGCAGCTTCATTGATTCCATTTGGGTTAATGGTGATTTACTGCAGTGTGAAAAGAAACAAGCCCTGAATCTAATTGCACCGCTCCATAATTGAGAGTGTGGTAGGCTGTTGCATTTTACAATTGTACATAGGCTTACAAAACCAATATAAAGTGAAAACCAGGAGAAATGTGGTAGAATAATGAGATTTCTCTGTCTCTTCCTATACATGCTCCCTGTAAGACTAGCTCTGCTGCTACATAGTGCAAATCTATAATTTCTTTTCTAGCAGAATTATGTTTCAAGGGATTTCCAATTTCATTCTGTTTCTTTGTGATATGAAAGGGTTGCACACACACCTTCTCACACATAGGAAGGGAGTTGTGTGTCAAGGGGTCTGGCTGGTTAACCCCACCCCACGTTCACCGTGTTTGCAGTTATGTCTTCCACCAACCACATTATTTAGCAGGTATGTGAAATGACCCCCTGCATGTCCTGAGGCAGCTGTGCAGGATTCTTTCACATGAGGGGGAATTCTGAGCCACTTAAGATTCCCCATCACACGGGGCAGCCCTACACCTGTGCTTCATGCAGCTGCCATTTGAACGGTCAGTAGGGAGCATGGCCAGTGAATACATTGTCATAGCAGGAGGGGCTAAGCTGGTGTGACCCTGCAACCTCTGACGTATGCATTCAGTGTTGAGCGAGGTTGTGTGAATCTATTTAATTCTAAGCTAAAACCCATCTCACTATGCATAACAGAGAAATAATAAATAATAATAATTAGAATTAGAATTTATATACCACCCTATACCTGGAGGTCTCAGGGCGATTCACAGAAATGTTCAGCTGATCATATCTGCCACTATATGGTACATATTTAGGCTGAAATCAATCAAGGGTTATTTAAAATTGAGGGTGATTTGAAACAGCGGATATGGCTTTTGAAGCGTACACCTATCTCACATTTGCCTCTGGTAAGGTTTCAGTACAGTGGCCGTACACAGGCCTATGCTCCAACTGTTCTTATTTACCAGGGGCAGACCACGTTATTTGGAAGCCTAAATCACTTTCCCTGTCCGGAATAATGTTTGTAAATTGCAGTTGCTCCAAAATATAACAGCTTGATTACTGACTGCCACCAGGCATATTATGCCACCATTGAAACAGCTACAGTGGCTTCCAGAACATTTCTGGGGACAATCAAAAGTGTTGTCCTATGCAGCTTGAGACTCAGTCACCTCAGGGATGGCCACCTCCCATGTAAACCTGTCCAGGAGTTTACCCTAATGTTTCCAGATTTTTTCAATGAATCCGGGCACACTTTTCAACTTCCTACTAAATAGATGGATTTTGTCAGGGGACTGATTTGTAAATCTTGGGACTGTCCCTGGGAAACGGGGACATCTGGTAACCTTAGTTTACCCTTTTCAGTGACTCACTTCCATGACCAACTGCTCTCAGTTGAGGTGCATAGCAGTGCCCAGAGACAGGGCCTATTTTGTGGTAGCACCTTGGCTTTGCAAGTTCTCCCCAGAAGTGTTCACTTAGGGCTGAGTTTGTTGTCTTTTTGATTTATTCATTTTCCCAGGACTTTTAGATTATTATAGAGGTTTTTTCCAAACAAACAAAAACCACAAGTTTTTATCTCATTATGGTGTTTTTATGTTTTGCCTATTATTTACTAGTTCTTAACTTTGTTGCTCTTTTTAATTTTATTATGAAAGCCACACTCAGAAATTATATTGAAGAGTGGGATATTAAATATCACAAATAAATAAAAAGTTCTCTAACCTCAAAATTTGAGAAAGGAGGACCCATGGTGGGTACATGGAGCAAGTTCCAAGTTTAGATTTCCCCTGTGCTGGGCCCAGGGGTTAACCCGAGCAATGTGATCCAGGTCCAGTCCCAAATCCAAGGATTCTGCGAGGAGTCAGTCCAAGAGGGCCAAGGCAGGTCACAAGACAGGAAACCAGGCTAGGTCAGGCACAGGGTCTCAGACAGGTTCCAGCAAGCAGCAATGTTGCAACCTGGGGCGGGGTCCGACAGCCTTTTATCTTTGTCGGGGTAACGGGCGGTCCTGATCCCCCAGTGACTCACCTCCCTGTCTCGCCTGAAGGCGAGCACTCCTCCTGCGAGTACTCAGGTCTCTCCTTCTCTCAGACCTGAGTCTCTGCAGCTCAGGAGACGTCGGTGGGTTACTCACCCTCTCCTGACCCACCTGGTAGTGGAGCAGCTGTAAGTGATGGCCCAGCTGGAGGCAAGGAGGTCATCCCCGCATCTGGAGCCAGGGCAGGCTCAGGCCCCTGACTCAGCCCAGCTGGTGCTTGTTGCAGGGGAACCTGTGCAGATGGGGCTCTTCAGAATCAGGCCCCAGACTAGGTTCAGATGCCGCCTGAGGCAAAGGATCTGGTGCGGACTGAGACTCCTCCGGTTCCGAGTCCGAGCCTGAGTCCCAGGCCATCACATCCCCCTCTGTATTACACATAGCTTGGGAAAGGACCTAACAGCACTGAACAAACAGCATTTACTTTCCAGTATCTATCAGGTTGTTACACTTGAGATTTACTTATTTATTCAATTTATCAACCAATAAACAAAAGGTTATCTGGGTGACATAAAAGTAAAAACAAATTAGAATCACAATGAGGCAAAATAAGGAAAATATAAAATCAAAACAAATCACTTTATCACAGAGATCAATAGATTAAAACATTGCAGCAACCATCAGTTAGATCAGAGCTGGGGGTGGGAGAGGAAATATAAATTTCACAGAACTAAGTAGTAGTGTTAAAACCAAACCAAGGTTCCAATAAAGCAACACTTAGGTATTTATAGGTCATGGGCAATGGAAGGTATCGTTTTTCTTACAGTGCCATATTTATTCAGCTCCCAGGAGACTACTGTTGTCAAGTCTGCTGGTGGAGATAGGAAAAACAAATGACTCTAGGACAGTAAGATACCAGTTGGGCAGTCATTATAAATCGACTACCTACAGGATAGTTCAATCACTTTATGGCATTCTCAGAGGTGAGATGGGATTTATAACACAAAACCTTTCTAATAATTGCACTGTGCCTACTTTTTAATTTTTGCACTATATTATTTTTACCTTTGTAATCATAATTGTTTGTAATTTTGGAAACCATAAAGTTAATAATATTATTACTGGATTAGAGGTCTAACTATTCAGTTTCTGTTTGTAGGGGGCACTTGAGAGGTAGAATCTCTTGAGATTTTTTACTTGTTGGAGCACTTCTGTCTTTTTAAAATGTGGCTTTATTTTTAAATGCCTTTGGAGACTGAAATCAGGAATAGAGGACCAAGGTGGGCTGAAGAAGTGCATTGTAGGTGCTTGATCTTTCTTGGTTGCCCTCTCCCAGGTACTGGACACCATACCCTTCCTTCCATTGATAGAAAAAGCAGTCTCTTTCTGATCAGGATTTTCTGGGATGGTTTTTGTTTTCTATCATTGGAATAGTGTTGGAGATTCACATTGATCAAATTGTATTTCAGGCTTAGTTGAGTGATGGGTTACGGTACCTCTTTTTCTAGAAAAATAGCACTATAGTACTGTATTTAGGAAGGCTACATCTATACTTGAAGCATAACATTGCAACAGAGATGTAGGTTACCAGTTTTGAATGCACACAAACAACACTTCCTGAAAGTAGAAAATAAAGATACTAAGATGGGCTTGGTGTTTTTTTTTCTTTTTAAAGAACAGTTTATTAGGACTAACAACAAAAACAACAATTTGTACCATACCCATCTGACTGGGTTGCCCCAGCCACTCTGGGTGGCTTCCCGCATATAGAAGAACATTATTATTATTATTATTATTATTAAACATTAGAAGCTTCCCTATACCGGGCTGCCTTCATATGTCTTCTAAAAGGTTGTATACAGTAGTTAATTATATCAAAGAAAAAGCTGGCAAAGAAAAAATAAAAACTTGAAGCACACACATAGACATGTGATTATAGCAGACGTAAGAATAAAACAAGTAGACAAGAGAAAATCTCCCACAAATATAGAGTCCAATCATGCTCTTTGACCCAAACATATTTGGAAAACCATTTCACTCAAAATATATTTCTCTCTCTCCTTGGAATCTTTCTTTCCTTCAATTGACAACCAAAGTTTTTCCATAAGGGCCATGAACCAAATCCGAGAATACAATTCCTCCATCAAATTAGGAGTGACTCGTTTCCAGCTTCCACCTAAAATGTCCCTAGCCTTCCAGAGCCCCTCCAATCATTTGGGCTCGCTACTCAAGAGTGCGCAGAGACACTTTCCGCTGGATGTGCTGGCCTTCACTTTGCCAGATGTCGTCTTCAAACATCACAAGAACTCCTTGCTGCAACCTCATTCTTGCTGCTCTGTGTGTTGATAAGCCAGAGAAGATACTCTGCTGCTTCTCAACACATAGAGGAGTAAGAAAGAGCAGCCTCTTCCTCACAGTTTCTGCAGCCTGTGTGTTGTTGAATAGGCAGCTCATGACCATTTGCAATTAAAGACCTCCTGGAAGGCTGTACAGAATTCAGGCCCGAATTGTATGTTTTTAACCCACCTTTTCAAGCGAGTTAGGACGTGGCTGCTTCCCTTCTTACTAGAATTGAACCGTGTTCGGGATCCTGCCGCAGCCCCGTCCTCACTCGACACCTGACTCCCCGCGAGGACAGCCTGAAGGGCTCCCCACCTGCAAGGCCTCCTCCTGGCTTCTTCCCGGCCCGCCGGGGCCGCGGCTGGCGGGGCGGAGGCGGGCGGGCGGGCGCTGCTAGGCGGAGTCGGCGGGGCGGGCCGGGGCGGGCCTTCCCAGCCCGGCCCTTCTGCCGCCGCTGGGCCTCCTCCTCCTCCTCCTCCTCCTCTTTGTGCGCCCCGCCTGGCGCCCCGGGACAGCGGCCCAGCCGGAGGGGGCGCGACCCAGCAGCTGCCCGGATCCCCTCGGTCCCTTCTCGGAAAGTCGCTGGTCTGCTCGCTTCGGAAATAAACGGTCTGGCCTCCGAGCAAAGGGCGCGGGGAGAAGCCGAGGATCCCGCTCCCTCCGCGCTCCCTTCCCGGAGGCTCTTCTGCTCGGGCGCCTCGCCTCCTTCCCAGCCGAGATGCCGCGGCTCTTTGCTGCTTCGGAGCGCGTGTGAGGGGCAGGGGCGCCGGCTGGAGAAAGGGAGCGATGAACCCTTTTCAGCAGGGGATCCTACTGCTGCTCTTCCTGCTCCTGGAGGTAAGGCAGATCAGTATTATTACTACTATTCTCATTATAGATGCTCGGGGTTTGCGTGTTTTCTGCCATGCACAATGCACTCCCATACATTTGAAGCCCTGTTGAGATTTAATGGAGACCCGGACGATTATAGGCCATATAACATAGGCAGGGAATAGCCTAATTCTTGTTGAGATCATGGGAAGCGATATTATTGTCCCAGCTGTGCTTCCTCAGAGTAGTAGCATTCAGTCGTGTGCAAATCCTCCCTCCCAGTCTTCCAACCTGCAGACAGGCTTACCACCTCGATGTCACAGGTAAGCGTATAGAATTTTCCACAGACACACTCTTTTTATGAAAAACTGCCATAGGGAGGCTGGGAACTTGAGCAAAGTGAAGGTGGGGCAGGGCTGCTTAGCCAACCCTTTTCCTTCAGGACATTTACCTGGAAGTAATGCCCCCTCCCAAATTGCTCCCCTTCCCCTGCAGGGAATAAGACCCATGACCACTTTTCCTTTTAACTGCAGAGATAAAAATATATTGGGAGAGGGATTTGGAGTAGAAAAATGATTTGGGGAAAACAGTTAAGCCCATGCAGAGTTCAAGGTTCTAGCCTCCCATGACAGCTTTTTATTTTATTTTAATTCATTTTATTTTAATGTTGCATGCAGTTGGACCTGGAGAAATAGGCCTAACTGGTTTGTAGATTTGAAGGCATATGTTCATAGATAGAATTGAGGACTCTTACCTTTATTACTAACTGCTGGTGTTAACTCCGCAGGGAACTACGGTAAATGTGCTGTCGATACACAGATTTGATACATCTTAGGTGCATTTTCATTTTTAATCAGCTGTGAAGGTTTTACACATTTTTGATGGCACGAGCCTTGTTTCTTCCTCATTCTCACCATTATGAGTTTTTATTTATAGAGAAGTATCTGAAATCACTAGCTTCCTGTGCATTGCAAATAAATATAATACAAATTTTATTAATCATCAGGAACCATTTGTATTGCAAAATAATTACTGTCCTTTTTCATAAAAGTACTTTCTTATTATTGCTTCGTGTCCTCCTCCCAAATGTGATCCTGTTACGTAGATTAAATTCAGTAGTTATTTTATTTAAGTAGAGAGTCCTAGGGCTTTCTGCCTGCTAGGGAAGTCCCACCCCCACCCCCTGGTAAGTAAGGGTAGGCTGTGGCTACTCAAATAGTGATTGAAATATACTCTACACATACTCCAAGACAGTTCTTATCCACATTTTTCAGAATCAAGAATAGATGGGCTCTGTTGGTACAATCCAAAATTGAGCGGCTACTCAGTTAGCTTGGTGACAGGGCCTAACTGGACATTGTGTGCCAATATTTGTATTACAATCCAGATACTAGAGTGTTGTTGTTGTTGTTGTTGTTGTAAGGAAAGCTGTTGAAAGAGGACCACCAGGGATGGAGAAGTAATGTAAGAGGAGCCACTGCTGCCTGACTTTCCTCACTCCAGGTGGCCTCACAGTCTTCTCTCCATATTGGGGGGTGGGAAGGGAACCAGTCTGGCTGCCTGGGAGAGATTCTTATTTGTCACAAGTTACAAGTCAAGTTAGGTAAAGGGACCCCTGACCATTAGGTCCAGTCATGGCCGACTCTGGGGTTGCGGCGCTCGTCTCGCTTTATTGGCCGAGGGAGCCAGCATACGGCTTCCGGGTCATGTGTCCAGCATGACTAAGCCGCTTCTGGCGAACCAGAGCAGCGCACGGAAACACTGTTTACCTTCCCGCCGGAGCGGTACCTATTTATCTACTTGCACTTTGACGTGCTTTTTGAACTGCTAGGTTGGCAGGAGCAGTTACCGAGCAATGGGAGCTCACCCCGTCACGGGGATTCGAACTAGTTACAGGTGCTTAAAAAAACCAGGGAGTGGCGATTTTAGGGGGAGCAAGGGGGCAAAGGACTCAGTTAATGCACCACTGGGTGATGGTGGATTGGCGCAGTAAAAGCCCAGCCCCAGCATTCAAGCAGGTGAACTGTCTGAAACCTGGCTCAGTTAAGCTGGAGGCAGCACTTCCTTGTTTCATGAGCAGCGAGTTGATCCAAAGAAAAAGTAGGAAAAGAAGTTTTCACTGCAAGGCCTGTTCAGGTGCCTTTATTTAGCCATGCCAGGAAAGATTCACTGTGGGACTTCCGGAGGCGGCGCGAAACAGCAATGGCGGTCCTCTTCGCGCTGTGAAGAGGGGCTCCGCGAAAAAGGGTCGTCCGCTGCGGCAAAGCGGAGACCCATCAAGAAAAACCGCAGGCAGAGCGAGCCTGCGGCCGTGGGACTCGGCGGGCGCCTGGAGCCCCCCCAGAAGCGGAGAAGGAGCCTCGTAAGAGGCTCCGGAACGTGAAAGGGGGAGCGGCGCTGTGAGTTCATCGCTCTTTTCGTGGAAGCAAAGCCGCGCTGCTGCTGCTGATGAGCGCTGACCTTTCTTCTTGAAAATATCGGAATTGGAGCAACATACCCGTGAGTAAGGGGCTTAAATTTTTAATTTAAATTGAAGAAATTCGGCTGAAAACGGGAGGCGAGTAACAGGAAGTCCGCCTCCCGACTCTGCTAATCAGATCAAAGCAAGGGCTCGGAAACGAGCTGAAGTACTTAAAAAGGGACTGTAAAAGTGGAAGAAAGAGTGCATAGATAGATTCTGTATTTTGAAGATAAAAGGGAAAGAACTGTGAGATTTATGGACTTTTATTCTTTGGAACTGCCCTCCTATCTTTGAGCTAAACGGGGTTGAAAGGGATAACCCCGTCATCGGGCTGCCAGTGTATAGAAAAAGAACTGTCAAACTGCTGTCAAATTGACGACATTGTTGCAGAAATTGAAATTGTTGCATAGACTGAGACATTAATATTTAACATTGTTGCTTGGACTTATTTTGATACCTTGTGGCTGGATTTTAAGAGATCAGAAGATTTGGAAACCTTCCTTTTGTGTTTGGGAACTACAAAATTTAACATGGGGAATAGAGGAACTTCAATGGCGGAAAATAGTTCCTTTCTTCTTTGAAACTTTGAAATACTCCCCCTATAGGACTGTGGAAGTATAGTGGCCTGGGAATTGAGCTTTATTGAAACTCTTTGTGGTTTAATTTGTTTATACTTGGGACCTGTTTTTCCCATGGGACAAAAGATCATCTGACCTTGAACAGAGGCAGGTGTGGAATGAGCGGCACAGGGAGAACAAGAGCAGCTAAAGCCAAAGATAAAGAAAAAGAGAAAAAATCTGGGCAACTCTTGCAAACAACTTTAACTCATCACCGCAGATCATCCGTCCCAACTGTGCTGACAGCACAGGAGGTGGAACTTGTACAGCCTGCTGCAGAAGATATGGCAACTGGAGGATCTGAAACAGTTTTGAAACAAATTTTGGAACAATTGGCAGTTTTAAATCAAAAAGTGGACAATCAAACATCAAAAATTGATCAAGCTACATCCTCTATTGGCAAATTAACTGAACAGGTTTCGCAGCACACCCAGGCAATTGAGAAATTGCAAGGAGCTACGGCAGAAAATTATAAATTAGCTGTGGAAGCCAATCAAAAAGCAGAACAGGCGAACTTAAAGGTTGATGAAATTAAAGGAGAAGTAAGACCTCTGAAAAGACAGGTAGGGGAACAACAAGCCTACCTGTCATTGGTTGAACTGAAAAGTAAAGAAAGCAATATCAGGATAAGGGCTATCCCGGAACTGGAGCAAAATAATTTAGAGGGATTTTTGACACTTTTGTTCTCCAAATTCTGGGGAATTGAGGAAGAAAAGGACTTTAAAATTGTGACAGCCTTTAGACTGGGAAAATCAGTAAAGAAAGACAAGTCCAGAGACTGCTTAGTTGCTTTGAGATCAAGAGAAGAAAGGGATAAGATATTAGGCCTACATTTTAAGAAATCTTTGGAGATAGAAGGCAAAAGGGCCGAAATTTACAGAGATATACCCAAATATCTCTTGGAACTTAGGACTACCTATATAGACCTGACTAAATTGTTGAGACACAACGGAATTCCTTATAGGTGGGAGTTTCCACAAGGACTTTCATTTACTTACAAAGGAAGGAAAATAAAAATTAAATCACCTGAAGACCAGCAGAAGTTCCTACACGACCACGAGGAGGACCTGCAAAAAGGAGCTGCAGCTTCTTGGCCTCCACCACCACCGGGACCACCTCCAAGAGTTATACCACCTGGATCAGGACCAGCACTACCTCCTCCGGGATCGGAGGGAAGCTTAGATACCCCATTGTAGAACCCGTCAATTGATTCAGGATGTCTCTACAGCTTCTTAGTTGGAACATAAATGGCGGAAATTCCCCGGAAAAAAGAAGAAAAGTTTTTCACATTTTGAAAAAGGAACAACTGGACGTTATCTGCCTACAAGAAACACATGTGACAAGGCTCCATAGAAAAGTGTTAATCAATAAAAGACTAGGCCAAGAATTTATTTCTTCGGACAAAGTTAAGAAGAGAGGAGTGGTGATATACGCAAAGGAGAGCCTGTCACCGAAATTCTTATTTAAAGATGAACATGGCCGAATTTTGGCGATTGAAATACAGACACAAGGAGAAAAATTTTTGATATTAGGAATATATGCTCCAAATGAGGGAAAGTCGGAATTTTTCAGGAAGCTGCATGAGACTATGCTGGATTACTTGGACTATAGTAACATCAACATCAAAGTGTCAACATATCGAAAGATGGCAGACTACCTAAAACTTTCTTTGAAATGACAGACAATATGGACTTAGTTGACATTTGGAGGGTTAAGAACCCTCTAGGGAAAGAAGGGACTTTCTTTTCTGAAGCTCATCTGACATGGACGCGAATCGACCAAATATGGACAACTAGAGGACTGGCACCTAAGACTAGAAAAGTGGAAATCTGCCCAAAAACCTGCTCCGACCATAATGCTTTGAAAGTGGAATTGAGACTTAATACAACCGGCTCCTTTAGATGGAAAATGAATGACACTTTATTAAGAGATCAGGAGATTGTGAAGAAGGCCCAAAAAATTTTAAAGGACTATTTTGAGATAAATTTGAATACCACCGTGGAAAAAAGAACAATCTGGGACGCAAGTAAGGCAGTTATGAGAGGGTTTCTAATACAACAAAACACGATTAAGAAAAGGCTCTGGAATGAAAAGAAGGAGAAGATATTGGAGAAAATAAGAGAAGGAGAGAAAAAATTAAGATCTAGGCCTAAGTCGAAGGATGTGCTAAGAGAAGTGAAATTTTTCCAGGCGCAATACTCAAAATTGATAAATCAGGAGGTGGAATGGAAAATTAAACAAATGAAACAAAGATCCTTCGAATCGGCGAATAAGTGTGGGAAACTGCTAGCTTGGCAGTTGAAAAAGAGACAAAAGCTTAATACAGTTACAAATCTAGAGATTGAAGGGAGAATGGTTCAGAAACCCGAGGAAATTAGAAAGTGCTTCCAGAGGTACTTCAAAGAACTCTATTCACAAGGGCCGCAAAAAGCTTCCGAGGTGGATCAATTTCTTAAAACTAATGGATTACAAAAAATACCCCTGGAAATGAGAACAAACCTGAACTGTAACATTACACAGCAAGAAATTGAAAGCGCCATTCAAAATCTTCAACTTGGCAAGTCCCCAGGCCCTGACGGCCTAACCTCCAAATATTATAAAGTTTTAAAGGACTATTTGATACAACCTTTGATGGAGGTTTGCAACCAGATAATGGAGGGAAGGAAGGCACCGGAAACGTGGAAAGAAGCTTTCATCACATTGATACCTAAATTAGAAACTGAAAAGACTCAACTTAATAATTACCGCCCCATTTCACTCCTAAATGTGGATTATAAAATTTTTGCAGACATTTTGGCAAGTAGACTTAAAAAAGTACTAAATGAAGTGATTCATAAGGACCAGGCTGGCTTTCTCCCTGGTAGGCATTTGTTTGATAACACAAGAAACATTATTGACATTTTGGAACTTCTACAAACAAATCTTAATACCAGAGCGGTTTTAATTTTTATTGATGCAGAGAAGGCCTTTGATAATATTTCTTGGATGTTTATGAAGAAAAATTTGGAAGGGATGGGAGTGGGGCGGGGGTTCGAAAATGGTATAGAAGCAATCTACACAGAACAAAAAGCTAAATTGATAGTAAACAATGTGGTGACAGAGGAGTTTAAAATCGAAAAAGGGACACGTCAGGGGTGCCCTCTATCCCCCCTATTGTTCATCTCAGTTCTGGAGGTGTTGCTAAACATGATTAGAAAGGACCGGTTGGTTCAGGGAATTGAGGTCGGAGTGAAACAATATAAATTGAAAGCATTTGCAGATGACTTGGTATTAACACTTCAGGAACCAGTCTCCAGTACTAAAAGAGTGCTAGAATTAATTTCTGACTTTGGTCGGGTGGCGGGGTTTAAGTTAAATAAGCAAAAAACCAAGGTTTTAGCAAAAAATTTGACAGTTACAGAAACAGATGAGTTCTCTAAAGAAACGGAGTTGAATGTGGTTAAAAAAGTAAAATACCTAGGGGTGTACCTGACCTCCAAAAATCTGAATTTGTTTAAAGATAACTATGAGAAATGTTGGTCAGAAATCAAAAGAGATTTGGAAACATGGTCAAGATTGAAACTTTCCTTGTTAGGCCGAATAGCTGCTGTAAAGATGAATGTATTGCCGAAAATGTTATTCTTGTTTCAGGCCCTACAGATCGTGGACAAGGTGGAATGTTTTGGAAAGTGGCAGAAGGATATTTCTAAGTTTGTTTGGCAGGGCAAACAGCCCCGAATAAAGTTTAAAATATTAACTGATGCGAAAGAAAGAGGGGGATTTGCCCTGCCAGACTTGAGGTTATATTATGAATCTGCAGCCTTCTGCTGGTTGAAAGATTGGATTTTATTGGAGAACACTGACGTCCTAGATCTGGAAGGGTTTGACAATGCGTTTGGGTGGCATGCATATTTGTGGTATGACAAGGTTAAAGTGCACAAATTGTTTAAAAACCATATTGTCAGAAGAGCAATTTGGAGGGTCTGGATAAAATATAAAGACTTATTGGAGAGTAAGACTCCGAGGTGGCTCTCACCGGTGGAGGCCAAGGCACGTAAGAGACTTAACATGGAGGCCCATTGGCCTAAATATTGGGAAATAATTGAAAAAATTGGAGACAATTGGAGGTTGCTAAGTTTGGAGAAATTGAAAACTAAGGTACGAGACTGGCTGCACTATGCGCAAATTCAAGAGGTATTTAAAATAGATAAAAAAGTTGGATTCCAGGTGGAAAAATCGAAACTAGAGACTGAATTGTTAGAGCCAAAAAGTAAACTACTTTCGAGAATGTATAACTTGCTGCTTAAGTGGAATACACAGGACGAGACAGTCAAATCCGCTATGATAAAATGGGCTCAGGATGTGGGGCATAACATTATGTTTGTAGACTGGGAAAGGTTATGGAACACCGGTTTGAAATTTACGGCATGCACTGCCTTGAAGGAAAATATTATGAAAATGGTATACCGGTGGTACATGACCCCAGTCAAGCTAGCTAAGATATATCATCTGTCTGACAACAAATGTTGGAAATGTGGAGAGGCGGAAGGGACATTCTTTCATCTCTGGTGGACCTGCCCGAAAGTGAAGGCCTTCTGGGAAATGATCCATAATGAACTAAAAAAGGTACTGAGATTTACCTTACCCAAGAAACCAGAGGCCTTCCTTCTGGGCATGGTGGACCAGAGAGTGCTTAAGAAGGACAGAACCTTTTTCATGTATGCTACCACAGCAGCAAGGATCCTGATCGCAAAATATTGGAAGACACAAGATTTACCCACGCTGGAGGAATGGCAATCGCAGTTGATGGACTATATGGAATTGGCTGAAATGACTGGCAGAATCCGAGACATGGGAGAAGAAACAATTGAGGAGGACTGGGAAAAGTTTAAGGACTATTTGAAAAAACACTATAAGCTGTATGAATGTTAAAAAATGCACCTTTCAGGAAATTCTAGCTTCAGCAAATGTAAGTTAATGAAATGAAAATTAAGACACAAGAATTTAGAGGTAAAATAATGAAACAACTTTATTGTGTTTAATACAAAGCATATAAGAATTGGGTTACAGTAAAATTGAAATTAGGGAACATGATAAAATGGAAGATACAATAAGTTTTGAAATAAGTTAACAAATTGCTGACGCTTTATAAGACAGGGAACGTAGGGTTTGGAGGATGTGGGGAAGTCCTTTAGAATGGATGGAAAAAGAATATGGAAATTTGTTATTCTTCTATTCTATTTTCTTATAACTATTCTTGATTCTTTTTTCTGTATTTCTCAAAAGCAATAAAAATACTTTTAAAAAAAAGGAAAGATTCACTGTGTTTGAGAGAGAAAGTTTCATGAATCTTCTTTGGCTACATCATCATGCTGTTTTGCTTTGTTTTAATCAAAGAGGGTTTAGACTGTTTGTAGCTGGGTCTCTTCTCTTGGGCCTATTTGCCTTCGTAAAGGCATTTTCCTAGATTCGGCACTGCTTAATTTTGCATAATAGAAGCAGTGATTAGGTAGTACAATCCCCACCATCACCACCTATTCAAACCCTAGGGTGGCTTAGGAGAATTCTTCCAGCTTCGTAAATGGGTTCTGTCTGTTTTAGGACTCTAACCTTTGATTGATCTGTAAAGACGAATAGCCATAAGGACTGTATTGCTGGAAGGATTTTTTAAATTTAAGCCTGGTATTTCACCCATGCCCCCTGATTTTGACATATATGAAACCACCTCTAGGAAGTTCTTTGTGGGCTGTGATTTGACACAGTGGCTCCTAGATAGAGGTCAAGTACCCTAGCATTGAACTGCATTGATTCATGAGGCGGTGAATCTCCCCAATAATTTTGCAAACACTATGTTTACACTCCTCCTTTGCCCTATCATAGGAGGTATCCAGGAACATAAATGTCTTTTTTCTGTTAGTTATGGGATTTCAGATTGTATGTTCATCGAATGATCAAAACATATGGATCACTCCATATTAAGGAGTCATCATGAACACACTTGTCAGTGCAGATTTCTAGATTGAGCGACTGCACACATTTTTTTGAACTCTGAGCTGGGGGTATTGCCAGCTTGATGTGTGTATTGTGTATATGGGGGTGGAGGAAGAAGCAATTTGCAGCTCTTTCATCATTATCATGGGAAACTGGATTTGCACATACGACCTGAGTGGCTTTTCACATGCAAGGTGCGTGAAAAGTCACGGAAAAAATGGTAGCTTTTTCCCACTTCCTCTCACTGCAGAAGCTGTCCACATGGGTGGGTGGTGTGAGATATCAGAGGTGGTTTATGGTGATCCCTTTTCTGAAATGCACAAGAGTATTTCTAGTCCTAATCTTTCTGATCTCAAGTTCCCTGTGTAATAGAACAGAGAAACCGATAAATATTCTGTCCATGGAAGCATTTACTTTAGCTTGGCTCCGAAGGCTACTCAAAGTCCGCTAGGAACTTAATAACTGTCAATCACCCCCTGCTTCCCCCACCCCAAGGAACGTAATCAGAATGTCCAACAGTGATTGCCCAGCAAACCACACGACAGCACAATAGAAGATTAAGCTTTCAATGTTCAATCCATTTAGGAGAAGCCCTGCAGTATTCCTTGTAAGCTTTAATTGACTTTATAAACAGGGTGTTTCAGCATAAGTTGTTAATGCTTCATGTACATGTTTTGCTTTTTTTGGCTGCTATACCAGAATTTCCTTTGATCTAAGCATTTAGGGCCTCAACACACCTGGAGTTTTCAGGGAGTGTGCATGGCTTCTAGGAAGACTCAGACCTTCTTTTATAATGAATTTTTGGCATTTAGTCCCCCTCCCCCTTTTAAAGAAACAAACACTCATTTATCATTGACTGGGTTGTGTTGTATATGTGTTCATTATATTCTTCCCATATGAGCCTTTCTGGGTCTTAAGGTCATCTGCTGAGGCCCTCCTCAGAGTGCTACCTCCAGTGGAACTGTTTGCTGTATTTGCAGCACCGAAGTGACGTGGGCAGTGTGTATGGAGCTCCTGGGCTGCCCCGACAAAAATACCTCCCTCTCAGCCTTTCAAAGGAAAGGAAAGCATTATATTTGGCACCAGCTTGACTGCAAAAGTTGCCAGGAAGAGGCATACAAGCAGTGTTCAAAAATAGCCAAGCACGAGGCGCATTTTTGCACCTGGCCTTTGACCACTTGTGACCAAGTGAAGATGCACGGGCATCAGGATGGCGCATGACGTGTCCACCACCTGGAGGTGCATGCCTGGGGATCATTGGATCTGGACTGTTTTTAGACACTAATACTCCATCCTGTAGAATTCTATCAGTTATGTGTTATATGCACAATCAGAATGAATTTTAGGAACCAAAATGCTTTTTCTGTGTAGCCTGAGCAGGCACCATTAAGAAAAAGAGGTAGGAACAGGCCAATATATATGTGGACTGTCCATGGATCTTTTAAGTTCTTCTTTAAGTTCTCAGAGCTGTTAACCTAGCTCAAGGTTGTCACCTGAATTTGCCAGATGTTTAACTGACCATCAATCACAGTCAGTCCATCATTTGAAAAATAAGACTTTAGAACTGTCTTACCCCAAAATGCCAACCAGACATTCCACTTTGATGACTGCAACTTTGGCTTAAGGAACCATTTGGCACCTAACTTATATATCTGAGTTTCTAACTCTGCATACAAGACACCATCCAATTGCCCTTGGGACTCCAACTCTGCATTTAAGTAGGGTTTACTCCATAGCTTTTTCTTCTCCCAAAGATGTCCTGCAAGGATTTTTTCCTTGGGGTTTACTCCCAAAGCCTTCCTCATAAATGAGAATAGCTACACGGTAGCGGAGGTTTAGGATGAGTTTTCCTTCTCCTAGATGGGATACCTTCCCAGGCTGACAAGCCCCATCTGCCCCTCCTTTCCCTCTACAGCACATGCAGAAGCCGCCTTCTTGACTGTTGGACCCCCTCTTGGTCTCATCCACTCAGTCTGCTGGAGCCTGTCTTCTCATGTAGAAGTCTGCTAGCCAGTATAAGTCTTTGGCTTGCCAAGTTTTATCTGGAGGCTACGTGCTGCGTGGTGCAATAGGGGTTGGTATCCCAGGGGGATTAGTGGGGATGGGGCTGTGGACAGTTTACTTGCTTCTTCCTTCCATGATTTAAGCATGGTCTGTGTTTAGTGTTGGGGGGGTTTCCCTTAAGTTGTTTGGGAGGAATGGGTATGCTGTGGTAGAGTTATTTCCAATTATGTCTCTCTCCAAGTGTACCCATTGTTTTGTCTCGTCTTCTAGAATGTACGGGCTTATGTGGTGCATTTGGTTGGTGGATTTGGGGTTTATTCTTGATTTTTTGTGGAGTTGGGTTGGGGGAATCCAGATTGTGAGGGTTTGGAATATGTAGGTTAATTTGGGGAGGGTGGTCATTTTGATCATGGGTATTTTGTCTGACAGTGAAGTTGATATTGTACAATCTCCTCAAATCTTTATTGATTTGTCATCACAGGGGGTTGTAATTGTGGAGGTATAGTTTGTTGAGGTTTTTGGTTATTTGTACCCCTAGGTATCTGAATTTGGGGCAGCAAAGTTTTATCTTGGTGATGTTGGCGAATTCTTTTTGGATATGAGGGAGCGGGGTGCTGAAACACATAGCCTCAGATTTTGCAAAATTTACTTGTAGGCCCTACACCATTGAAATGTGTTGAGTTCTCTGATTAGGAAAGTTGCTGTGTTTTTGGAGTCTGGTGTTGTGACCATCAGGTCATCCTCAAAGTGCCCTAATTTATAGGTTCTGCCTTTTATTTCCACTCCCTTGATGTCTGTGGCTGCTCAGATTCGGATTGCTAGAGGTTCCAGAGCCAGGGTGAATAGGAAGGGAGACAGTGGGCATCCTTGTTTTGTGCCTCTTTGGATTGCCATGGTCCATACTGTTAGTCCTGTATTTTGCTGAGGCTCAGGAGTAGATTTGTTTGAGGGTTTGTAAGAAGTTGGGACCAAATTTTATTTTAGTTAGTACTGCTAGTAGGTATTTCCATTCTAGGCAATCAAAAGCTTTGAGGATGTCTAGGGACATAATTGTCAGTGGGAGTTTAGTTGCCTTGCTGTGTTTGATCAGATTCGGTAGTTTCCTGATAAGGTCTGTTATATTGCTACCAGAGATGAGGCCTGTCTGGTCCAGGGCTATTTAATTTGTGCAGGAATTTTTTTAGGCGGTTAGCCAAGATTGATGTGAATATCTTGTAGTCTTGGTTTATTAATGAGATCGGGCAGTATGATTCTACTTTGAGGCTGTCTTTGAGTGGTTTTGGGATAGAGTAGAGAGTTTAGGAGTTAAGAAAGAAGAAAAAGAAGAAGAAAACTGAAGATGTTGAGATGGTGGTATCTGAAAGTTTTTTTAATATCTATATATTTATTTACAGTGGTGCCCCGCAAGACGAATGCCTCGCAAGACGGAAAACCCACTAGACGAAAGGGTTTTCCGTTTTGGAGGTGCTTCGCAAAACGAATTTCCTATGGGCTTGCTTCGCAAGACGAAAATGTCTTGCGAGTTCCTGCGGGGTTTTTTCCCTTCCCCCCCCCTTTTTCCCAAGACGCTAAGCTGCTTATCAGCTGATCCGCTAAGCCGCTAAGCCAATAGCGCTAATCCGCTAAGCCGCTAATGGGCTTGCTTCGCAAGACGAAAAAACCGCAAGACGAAGAGACTCACGGAACGGATTCTTTTCGTCTTGCGAGGCACCACTGTATCTATATATATATATAAAATAAAAAGTATATAGAAAACCCTTTTGAGAGGGGGGATTATTATTTACTTATTTATTATAGAGAGATAGATATAGAGATAGATATAGAGATATATACACTTTAAAGAGAAAAAGGAAAGAGAAAGAAGAAAAAATAATAGCAATAACAATAAAGTGGAATAAAAACATTTTTTGGGGGGAAGAGAGGTGATGATAATAATGGAAGAACAGGGAGGGAGGGAGGGAGGGAGGGAGAAAAAGACTGTCTGATTTCTCTCCCATTTAATTAAAATAAAATAAAAATAAACAAATAAAAAAAGAAGAGGGATCAGGGCTGAAGCTGTGGTCCCAGGAAGTGGCCTGTGTTGGTTTAGGGCGTCTTTATGGCCACCGTTATTTTAATTCTTGAGAGTTAGAATGAATGAATAATGTATTTAATTTTTTTTTAATTAAGAAAAGAAAAATTTTGGATCCTGTGTCCGTTTCCATCCGCCAGCAGGGGAGGGCCCACCCAGCGCCTGTCTTCTCCCAGGCAATACCTTTGTGCGGCTCCCTAATTGGCCCCTTTCCGCTTCCCTTGCACTGGTCACCAGAGATGTCGGGTTGGGGCCAGGTTTGGACTGGGCTGCACACTTTTATGCGGCCTCCCTGGCTCTCCCGGTCCCCTCCTACCTCTCTCTCTCAATGGCTGCAGCAGCGGCCGTGGTGGCGGAGGCTGGTGAGTGTTCAGCTGGGGGGGGGGCTCCGCCGAGTTGTCTGCTCAGCTCCGCAAGCCTCCAGACCTCCCAGTCCTGGTGGAGCTGAGGTCATAGGGGGTTGGGGGCTCCACACAGCCCTCTTGACGTTCATGTTGGGCCCCCCTGGATCCCCCCTGCTTGTGGCAGCATCGGTGTTGGCGGTGTGGGGACCGGCCAGAGCACCCTGTTGGTCTTGGCGGCATAGGCGCCGACTCCATGGGGCCTGAGGGGGCCCGAGCCCCCTCAAAAATTCGTTTGGGGGGGCTCCGCCCCCCCAATAATTTAAGAAAATTATTACCGTATTTTTCCGGCATTCTGCCTCAGGGTCTTACTGCCCACCCTGCTCTGTTTCCTTGCTGTGTTTGCTCAAACGGAACAAAGAGCAGGGAAAGCCCCTCCCCTCCAGGCAGAGGGAAAGCAGAGTGTGTCTCTGTGCTCCGTGCAGGAGGGAGAGAGAGAGAGCGAGAGAGAGCGCGCGAGCTGGCTGACTTGGGTGGGTAGGTGAGGGAAAACTTTTGCCTTCCTTTCCTCCCTCCTCCTGTTATACCCCTCTCCTGCATTCTTAGCCAGCTGCTTCTCTGCACACCCCTCTCCTGCTCCGTTTTTCCTTCCCTCCCCACTTAAAATGTGGTTAAAAAGCATGGATCCACATGGATCCTCAGGATCTTTGCATTGGGTCAGCCCAAATTCACCATCAGATCACATAGCATGTCCATGGCTACAGCCTGCCCCCCCAAAATCACGCACCCACTGTTGCCTGGGGCTGCAATGGTGCAAAAATGTGGTTAAAAAGCATGGATCCACATGGATCCTCAGAATCTTTGCATTGGGTCAGCCCAAATTCACCATCAGAGCACATAGCATGTCCATGGCTACAGCCTGCCCCCCCAAAATCACGCACCCACTGTTCCCTGGGGCTGCAATGGTGCAAAAACGTGGTTACAAAACATGGATCCACATGGATCCTCAGGATCTTTGCATTGGGTCAGCCCAAATTCACCATCAGAGCACATAGCATGTCCATGGCTACAGCCTGCCCCCCCAAAATCACGCACCCACTGTTGCCTGGGGCTGCAATGGTGCAAAAACGTGGTTACAAAACATGGATCCACATGGATCCTCAGGATCTTTGCATTGGGTCAGCCCAAATTCACCATCAGAGCACATAGCATGTCCATGGCTACAGCCTGCCCTCCAAAAATCACGCACCCACTGTTGCCTGGGGCTGCAGTGGTGCAAAAACGTGGTTACAAAACATGGATCCACATGGATGCTCAGGATCTTTGCATTGGGTCAGCCCAAATTCACCATCAGAGCACATAGCATGTCCATGGCTACAGCCTGCCCCCCCAAAATCACGCACCCACTGTTGCCTGGGGCTGCAATGGTGCAAAAACGTGGTTACAAAACATGGATCCACATGGATCCTCAGGATCTTTGCATTGGGTCAGCCCAAATTCACCATCAGAGCACATAGCATGTCCATGGCTACAGCCTGCCCCCCCAAAATCACGCACCCACTGTTGCCTGGGGCTGCAATGGTGCAAAAACGTGGTTAGAAAACATGGATCCACATGGATCCTCAGGATTTTTGCATTGGGTCACCCCAAATTCACCATTAGATCACATGTCTGTGGCCACAGCATGAAGCACAAAAATGATACATCCACTGTTTCATTCAGAATGTTTTTTTCCCTTGTTTTCCTCCTCTAAAAACGATGTGCGTGTTATGGTCAGGTGCGTGTTATAGAGCGAAAAATACGGTAGTTATATTATGCTTTGTAAAGTCACAAAATTATGTTGGTATTTTTTATTTTCCTTGTTTGATGATAGTTACCTTTTAAAATACATTCAGTAATGAGTTAAAACAAATAATTATTACGGTAGTAAAAGAGGCGGCGCGAGTAGTTTTGCTCGGTGCGTGCGACTGGCCCAGCCCCTCTTTCCTTTTCCTCTCTTCTGCTCTCCCGCCGGGCGCCTGAGGGAGAGTTACTTAGCGGTTCTGAGGAGCCGCTGTTGTTTCGGCAGGGGAAAAACCGCCGCCTGCGAACCGCCGAGCTCCCTCTCTCTTTCCAGCCTCTCTCTCTCTCTCTCTCTCGCGCTATGGCCAAGGAGGAGAAGAAGCCCTTCAGCCAGTCTATGGCCGAGTGGCGGAGGTTCATCTACAACCCCAACAGCGGCGAGTTCCTGGGGCGAATGGCCAAGAGCTGGGGTGAGGAGGGCGAGCGAGCGAGCGCGCGCGGGGAAGGGAGGGGAGGGGGCGGCCGGCACGAGGGGCGGTGGGAGGCGAGGCGGGCACTTGCCTTGCCCACCACGCATCTCTCTCCTTCTCGGTCTCTCTCCCTCCCTCAGCTGGCGAGGGGGCCACGAGGCGGGCGGCAGCAGCAGCAACGGGCGGGAGCGGATCTTATAAAACTTCCTGGGGCAGGACCCCAGTATGGGCCCCCCCAATATTTTTTATAAGTCAGCGCCCCTGCTTGGCGGTCCCTATGAGCTCGGCACGGCTGTTGCACTCGCCATCTTGCTTAACCCATGCCTCTGTTATGGCTTTGAAGGCCAAATGGGAGAGGGAGCAAGTTCTTAAGGCCCAATGCTTTCCACCTAGAATCACAGAGTTGGAAGGGACCCTGAGGATCATCTAGTCAAACCCCCTGCAATGCAGGAATAGGCAGCTGTCCCTTACAGGGATCGATCCTGCTACCTTGGCGTTATCAGCACTATGCTCTAACCCAGGCTTCCTCAACCTCAGCCCTCCAGGTGTTTTTTGGCCTACAAGTCCCATGATCCCTAGCTAGCAAGACCAGTGGTCAGGGATGATGGGAACTGTAGTCTCAAAACATCTGGAGGGCCGAGGTTGAGGAAGCCTGCTCTAATCAATTGAGTTATCCAGGCTGACAATTGTTCCATTATAACCTGTTTCATTGTTCCTTCTAATTAAAACCAATGCTTACAGGAAGAGGTAATTGTTACAGGAAGAGGTAATGGCCAGAAATTAGTAATGGCTAAGAATGCTCAAACAGGAAGGGATGACAGCCACTATATTGGCAATACAGAGAGCAGGAGACCAAGTGTTTGG
Source organism: Podarcis gaigeae (assembly GCF_964106915.1). Classification (NCBI taxonomy): domain Eukaryota; kingdom Metazoa; phylum Chordata; class Lepidosauria; order Squamata; family Lacertidae; genus Podarcis; species Podarcis gaigeae. Next base: position 59,057,898 of record NC_139688.1, read on the forward strand.
TTGCCTAGGTGATGTAGAAGGAAATACACATCCCAACCAAAGTAGCCGGGCTCTGCTGATTTCTGAAATGGAGTCTTGCTCTTTTGGAAATGGCGAGAGCTACCGTATGTCAAACAGGCCGGCCTCTTTGCTGTTGAAGGAATGAAAATGCACTAGATTAATTTTACTTTCAAACATTGCCATCACCAAGATTTTGGAAATGCACACCTGCATATATTTTCAGAACTGAAGATAACAATGAAAAGAGGGCAACTCTGTGCTTGTGAAGAAAAAAATTGTGAAGGCAGAAAGGATTACACTGAATGTTCACTTGATTTACTTCAGCTAAAGAGGTGGTTTATCAGTATTTTCTGAAGAGTTTTCCCCAGAGGTCCCCCCCCCCACCATTCCCATATTGTATTAATATTAATTACAGTCTGCTGCTGTAGTTGAATGTTTTCTATTCTGTCTTGTGTGATCAAAATTTGATCAAGCTGGTCTAAAACTGGTCAGAGGCTGTATTAAGAATAGAGAAAGGCAAAATTCTAAGAGCAGTGGGACTGGTTTCTCATAGCATCCAATACAAACATAGCATTTGTTGTCTCAAAGTGAACTCTGAAAAAACAATTCTGCCAATGCCCAGCATGGTTCAGCTGAAACAGGGCAAAATTAACTGTGGATGATGCACATTGGCTGGCACACTTGATTTCACTAGCCCCAGACCAGAACATCTTTGAAAATGTGTTTGCAGTTTTATCTATCTTTTAGAAACAGAAATGAAACAGGACATTTATGTCTGAGTATATACATGCTGCTCTGAAATATTAATACAAGGCAAGACAGCCTTCCTAAAGCCTGAAAGGAAGGGGTGAGATCAATGGCTGAACCTGTGTTATAATTCTGGTGGGCATGAATGCAAAGCAAGTTGCAAAACTGGGACCATCCTGTAGTTGAAGGACAACATGGGGAATTATTGCAGGCTTGTATGGTTGTCCCTGGGAAGCAAGGGCATGACGAGCTTCATGGCAGCCACTGAAATTAGCAGCCCAACATCTTGTTTCCTCCTTCTCCTTGGGTAATACAGTACGACTGCAACTTACGCACATTTAACATGTGTGGTTTCAGCTTTATACGGTTGAAGGCCAGCCAATTAGACTCACACAAATTAAATGCACAGAAGGCAGACAGCCTAAAGGCCTTTTGCATGCCTGGTCAGCCTCCTACCCAGTGTTAATAAGTGGAAGAAAGTTGCAACACACAAGCATCACCTAATCAAATCACATAAATTCCAAATTACAAAGCCGAATTTTTAATTTTGTTGAGGGGACCCATATTTCAAGATCCGAAGGGGGATTCTGATCATCTTGCCACTGCGTTAATGTCCATCAGTCCAAACAAAGTTCATAATTCTATCCAGTCTTATCTTGCTGTTTCCACATCACATCTTGTTCATACATTTTCTCTTTTTTCTTTATGATCTCTTCTGATAGTCTCCTGAAGCCGATAAACACCAATAATAATCCTGTGTGATTTTTTCCATTCTTCCAATCCTCAAATCGAGATGGTTTCCATATATCATCGCCTTCATAGATAACAGCGCTCTTTCCATCATTAATTACAGAACTGTCGTTCTTAAGTCCCACTGAGGAGTTTCACCCACAATATAAAAACAGCTCTATTTCTCTATTTCTCCTCTCAGACTTAAGTCCTCCGACAGAACTTCCCAATATGGCAACAGAATTTTTAACTGCGTCATTCCAAAGCCCTTATACATTCTACGCTCTTCTTAAAACATGCTTTGGTTCGAAAGTTTATCTCCACACAGCCTTAAATCCACAGCTTAAGTCCTTAAAACGACATTTCTGGCTTGTGAGGGGGGGATTCTTGTTTAATCACATAGGGAGAGAAAGGAAAGTTTTCCCCCCTCCCCTATCAGTCCCTTTGCCATACCGAGTCTCGGCGTATCTTCTCAAGATTTATACTTGTTCCTCCGACTCGTTTTGTTTTATCAGAGATCTCTTCTGTTAGCAGTCTTTACTCCCCCTTCTTCCTTGAAACATGTGCATTCGCTTCATCCAAATTGTTTCTTTTGAAGTTCTTGCAGCTAGTGGCACGGATCAGAGACGGCGTCCAGGAGCGCCAAAATCCCACAGGAGGGCATTGTGCCTAGTGCTCCCATCCCCACAAATTCGGGGGTGGTATAGGGCACAGCAGGCAATGGCAGTCCCCCACCACAATCCGGGGGGGGGGGGGTAGGGAGGCTATTTACTCCCATCACAGCCTCCAATTTACCTCGTGTGGGTCGGAGAGATGTTATTGTCAGCCATCTTCTGATGCGCCCCTAGTGGCCCCTCCTCATCACCTAACATTTTCAGCCAATCAACTGCATGGAAAAAGTTTTTAATTATCAAAGATAAGATGAGGGTGGTTTAGGATCAAATGTGGTGTATATGAACTGAAAAATGAAAAAATAAAGTTGTGGATTTGGAAAAGAGTCTGCAAAATAACTGATCAAAACATTTCAGTACCAATGGATTTTTTTGGGGGGTGGGAGGGTTGCCATGTTTCCGGAATTTCCCAGACATACATCGAATACTGCTTGAACAACCAAAATAAATAAATATGGAAGGTGAAAGATGGACGAAGGTCTACTGGTTAGAACAGAAAAAGGATGGAAAATTAAAACATATGAAGAGTTAAGAGATAAATTAACGAGCTAGCTACAATTTCATCAAATTAACGCTCTGTGGACGGAAGATAAAAAGATAGGGATGAACGAAAAAAAATCTAGATTTCAGATAGAAATACTGGAAGGAAATTCCAAACTCTTATCAAAAATGTATAACCAATTGTTAGAATGGGACACTAAAGATGAGGAGATAAAAGAAGTTATGGTAAAATAGGCGATAGATTTGGGATATAATCTGGAATATGACAGTTGGACAAAGCTTTGGAACAAAGATATGAAATTTACAGCCTGTGTTGCACTAAGAGAAAATATGGAAAAAAATGATGTACAGATCACACCTGTAAAATTAGAAAAAATTTATAAGACTGGAGACAAAGTGTGTTGGAAATGCAAAAATAAGGAAGGAAGTTTCTACCATATGTGGTGGACTTGTGAAAAAATTAAAAAGTTTTGGGAGCTTGTTTATAATGAACTAAAATATATATTTAAATACACCTTTGTCAAAAAACCTGAAGCTTTTCTTTTGGGGATGATTGGAGATGAAATTAAGAAAGAGGATCAGATATTATTCCATTATGCAACAACAGCTGCTAGAATACTGATAGCACAAAACTGGAAGACAACTAATATCCCAACGGTAAAAGAGTGGCAAAGTAAATTATTCGAATACATAGAATTGGTAAAAATGACACACAAAAATAGAGACCAGAAAGAAACAAAGTTTATTAAGGAATTCATAACAAATTCATAACATATATCGAAGCAGATTTAAGAAATTTAAAAATCACAGTAGGCTCAATATAACCCTACAACGTGCAGATGTCATAAATCAAAACTGCAGGAAAAAAATCTTTTGTTACATAATCCAAAACCGAGGTGGAGGGAAGTCAATTAGTTGTATTATGTCTTTGTCTTTTTTCTTTTTTGTTCTGTTGTTTGTTTTCTTTTTTGTGATGATTTTGTTCTGTGTTTATTTGTGTTTGATTGTTCAACGGAAACTAATAAAGAGAATTAAAAAAAAGGGAATACTGCAGTCTGGCAACCCATTGTCATTTTTACTGATTTCCCTCAATAACTTTGGGCAGGCAATTCTAAATTAGTGGCGATGGTAAGTCTGCCAAGTATTCTAGTTTTCTTGTAGCTCTTACTTTCTTGTAGCTCTTGTAGCCCTGGATTCAATCTTCTTAATTCTGTTTTTGTGGCTGTAGCTTTATTATAGTGCATCAATGACTTAATGGGTCAATGTATTCTTCTGTTACAGCTGATAGATTATTATGGGTACACTAAACGTTTAAGCTAAAAATAATGTACATTTGTAATACATTTCATGCAGAAATCTTAGTGCACTATAGAAATGTTGATTAAACCTGATTACATGGAAAGTGCATGCATGAGTAGCTTTAGAGTAGAGGCACAGAGCAAAGTAGGATTATAAACAAAAGCAATTTACTTGAGAGAAAGTGTGTGGAGGGGAAGGAAGACACGCAGAGGCTACCTGCGCAATTAGATTTGGGCAGTCATTCTTCTGTTTCCATAGTCATTATTTTTGTAGCAGTTCCAATGCCTTGTCTTTATTGATTACATTTCTTTTAATATCTTATGAAATTCCATCCAGTCATAGAGCCATCTTTCTGGGCTAGTTCTTGAGGTCAATATGGCTATGTTTTTGCCAATGCTCAGCAGTCAGAAAGGGACTTTGCCCAAGTAAAATGGAGGCAGTGCAAGACTGTGTGGTGCTTCTTCTAACTTCCAAGCACTCAGTTTAACATGAGTGAGTGTCCTCCTCTAGTGAAGTCTTTCATGTGCAGACAGCTTGAGGGATGTGTGAAGGCAGAGGACATGATATGCACCAGATATGGTACATCTCAGAGGGGAGTCTGGGCCACTCTGTCAGTTTTGAGGCCTTGGGAGGGGCCTCAAAAATTTAGAGCCAGCTCTAGGTTCATCTGGTTTCTACTTTGAAGAAGAAGAAGAGTTTGGATTTGATATCCCGCTTTATCACTACCCGAAAGAGTCTCAAAGTGGCTAACAATCTCCTTTCCCTTCCTCCTCCACAACAAACACTCTGTGAGGTGAGTGAGGCTGAGAGACTTCAGAGAAGTGTGACTAGTCCAAGGTTACTCAGCAGCTGCATGTGGAGGAGCGGAGACGCGAACCCAGTTCACTAGATTACGAGTCCACAGCTCCTGACCACTGCACCACACTGGCTCTTGATGATGATGACTTACTAATATTTATTAAATTTGTATACTGCCCTTCATTTGCAGATCTCAGGGTGATTCACAAGATAATAACACAAAATACATAAGAAAAACAAGAACAAAAACCAACAACCCCCCACCCCTCAAGAACACATTTAAAAGGCCATAGATTGTTTAATCAGCTGAAGGCCCTGGTTATAGAGAAATGTTTTTGGCTGGTGCCTAAAGATATGCAATGAAAGTGCCAGGCGAGCCTCCCTGGGGAGAACATTCCACAAGCAGGGAGCCACTGCAGAAAAGGCCCGTTCTGATGGCTGCCACCCTCCAGGCCTCTCATGGAGGAGGCACACAAAGAAGGGACTCAGATGGTCAGGTGATCCTTGACTCCAGGGCGTATTCTGGCCACAGTGAAAATTCTGAAGTGCATGTGTATTGCTTTTAGTTAATCAAGTTCCTAGTCCAGTATCTAATTGCTAGAATGCAGTTCCAACTTTTAGTGGTGTCAAGATTTATTAATGCATATTACTTTTAGCACCCTGTTATACTCCTCAGCAGACTGGCTAAATAAAAGAATTCATTATACTCCATGCCCAAATGTGAAGCTTGTTCTACCTGAAATTCTAGACCCTTTCCCCCAGTTTCTTTTCCACTTTATTTGCCCTTGGTTATCTGTATAGGCCATGGGATGCTGTCTGACTGTTGGGACTATTGGGAGGCAGGCAGGCAGGCAGAAAAGCAAGAGGGGAGGGGAGCAGAATCCTGTGTCCTGGAAGAGGGCATGGCTGGCTGGCTGGAAGAGAGGAAAGGCGCACTCCACACTGGCATTTTGTTGCAAGTCTCATTTGTGTGTTTGTTGCTCAAGCCTCCTTAGTCTTAGTTCGTTTAGTAGTTCATAGAAGATACTATTTGGCCCCAGAGCTCCTTTGTATTGTATAAGGATGTGTATCTCATTTGCATGTCTGGCAAGGAAAATAATGGTGCATTAAAAACCTGTTCCTGTACCTGAGATGCCTATGCTTATTTGGTTGTTGAACTGCAGAAATGAAAAGGCTATCTATCTAAATGTCATCTATCTAAATAAGCATCACAGATGAGTGACAGAACACAGTAGCATTGATAAAGGCAGTTTTATTATCTGGCTCTTGCTAATTGTTTCTCATTGTGAAGCTCAGTTTCAACATTTTGCAGAAAATGTGATAATAGATCCAATAAAACTTTCACTCTTTACCTTTTGGATTACATGTTGGGACTAGTAGGGAAATCACTAATGAGAGTTCTGTCATTTGTGGGAGACTGAAGTACAAAACTGCCATTGTTTATAGAGCGATGTAACCAACTCCTGTCTCAATAAACTCTCAGTGTAAACACTGACAGAAACAACAGAGAAAGGAAGATGGAAGAATATATGCAAATACAGTTACAAATATTTAGACTAGATTCTGTAGGGGAGAGAGCTAAGGCCTTATGGCATAGGATTTGCAGAAAAGGTGGGTTTTGAGGAGGGATTCAAAGACAGAGAATGAGGGGATTCCATGCCTCATAGGTGTTCTGCGGAAGCAGGAAGTTAAAACAGAATTCCCCCCTCTTCAAGCTGGCGCAGTTTTCAGCATAGTGCCAAGCTGCATTTCTGCCACTGTGGAACTGAGACAAGTAATATACAAGTCTGAGGTGACACAAATCATGGCTTTCCATCAGTATTTTTCCAGATCAAATGCCACATCCTTTACTGAAGACTCAGACTGTACATTTAGTAGAGTGGCACAGTTATTTTAAACAACCGTCCCTCCCTCGTTGTAGTTAATGTTGTGTAAGGAGATTTGCACGGTACAGATTATGTAAAACAGAGATTATGTAACAAAAGTGCTTCTGTAAATCTGTTCCCTGTAGAGGCTTGCAATGGGTGAGAATGTTTCCTTGAGTGCAGTGTGACAAACCCAGTATGTATACAGTTGGGAGGTCAGATTAATGAGCAATATAAACTGTGTCCAAATAAGGAAGATTTAACTTCAGAGCTTTGCTAAAGTGCCAAACATTCCAGGATGTGGAAGATGCCAGTTTGGTTTGGCGTAGCTATATATCTGCAAGACTGTGTTTAGCTGGTATAGCTGAAAAATGACCCTACCCATTAGATACTGCTTGTTTTCTTAATTAGTCCGAGTGCCAGCATTTACTTGACGGGTGTTAGCCACATGGCCATTTGCAGGTGTAGCGTGCCCAGTCTCCTAGCCAACAGGAGATCGGTAGCGCACTGTAACTTTCTCATTTTCCTCTTCCTCTCTCATAAGCAAATTTCCTCTGTCTCTTCCATGTTTTGCTTTAGCCCTAGTGTATAGTGTATTATTAGGGACGTGGGTGGCATTGTGGTCTAAATCACTGAGCCTCTTGGACTTGCCAGTCAGAAGGTCGGCGGTTCAAATCCCCGTGATGGGTTGAACTTCTGTTGCTCTGTCCCAGCTCCTGCCAACCTAGCAGTTCAAAAGCATACCAGTGCAAGTAATTAAATAGGTACTGCTGCAGCACTCTGGCTTCTATTACGGTGTTCCGTTGTGCCAGAAGCAGTTTAGTCATGCTGTCCACATGACCCGGAAAGCTGTCTGTGGACAAACGTCAGCTCCCTTGGCCTGAATTGAGGGGAGCGCTGCATCCCATAGTCACCTTTAACTGGATTTAACTGTCCAGGGGGTTGTATAGTGTATTATTATTATTATTATTATTATTATTATTATTATTATCATCATCATTATCATTATCATTATCATTATCATTATCATTATTAATACTAAGTTTCTCTCAGGGCCACGTTTACATGTTATTTCATTGCTGGACCACATTGCTGCACTAACCCCATAGAAACATTTGTGTTACAATTTTATCTCTTGCCAGTTTTAATCAGTGTTTTCTCTTAAGCTGATTTGTGGTTGTGCTCATGTTCCCGCACCGTACGTCTCAATTTCTTAGCCCCCACCCCCAAACTTTCTTTTCTCTATCTGTACCACAATAGGTTTTGAGTGTACTCCTGGATACTGCCCTGAACCTGGGTTCCCAGGTTTTGGTGGTGGCCAGGAGTGTGTTTGTACCATTATGTCTCGTGCACCAACAGCACCCTTGAGGTGTTGGATCTGGCCACAGAGATGCATGCCTTTGTTACATCCTGATTGGACTACTGATACAAGCTCCACATGGGGCGGTCTTTGAAAAATGTTCAGAAGTTTCAGAGGTTCCAAAATGCTGCAGTCACACCACTGACTGGTAGGGCTTGGCAATGCATCAATACATCATTCAACACCAGTTTGTAGACCACATCATGAGAACTGTTTCAAAATAATTGAGCTGGCAATGTATTGCGAAGCACAGCCTTTAAAAAATCCAGGGGGCAGTGTAATTGTGAGCCTCTGGTGGCTGGCTGGCTGCCTTCCCTTTTGGCTCCCTTTCCCCTCTGATGGCAGAACAGTTCCACATCCAGCCTTGGTGCCTCCCAATAACTGTGGTATCTCTACCCAGTGCAGGAATCGTAGCTGGCTGCTTCTTCCATCTCCATCTCTCTGTCCAGGAAGGAGCAGAAGGAGTTCGCTCTCTGAACGCAAGGGCTCGCCTTCCTTTGAGAGGAGGAATCCACAGTGCAGATAGCACATACCTATTAAGCTTCTTGACTGCTCCTTCGCCCAATCTCCCCCTCCCACCAGCATGAACGTCAAAGACAGCTCCTTTGATCTCTACCCCCCCCCACACACATAGTTCCATGTTTCATACATCATGACATATCACTAAATCACGATGTTTAGCTGGTGATATATCATGTTGTTGAAAACAGATATCACTCAACCCTGATTATGTCCTATAACACCCTATATGGCTTGGGCTCGCATATCCTGGGTGTTAAAATCTTTGGATGAGCACCTTCTTGGATGCGGTCCATCAAAATGGGAGGCATGGTTGGTGGTAACATGTGGAATTTCCTCCCATGAGAGGTTAGACTGGCTCTCTCTTTGCTGTCCCTCTACCGGCAGGCTAAGGCTTTGCTATTCAAGTTACAGGTAGGTAGCCGTGTTAGTCTGCTGTAGTCAAAACAAAATAAAAAAATTCCTTCCAGATCTGAAGGAAGTGTGCATTCACACGAAAGCTCATACCAATAACAAACTTACAGTGGTGCCTTGCAAGACGAAAAGAATCCGTTCCGCGATTCTCTTCGTCTAGCGGTTTTTTCGTCTTGCGAAGCAAGCCCATTGACAGCTTAGCGGATTAGCGCTACAGCGGTCTAGCGGCTTCTAGCGATCAGCTGTTAAGCGGCTTATCAGCGGATCAGCTGTTAAGCGGCTTAGCGGCTTAGGAAAAGGGGGGGGAGCGGAAAAAACCCGTGGGGACTCGCAAGATTTTTTCGTCTTGCGAAGCAACCCCATAGGGAAATTCGTTTTGCGAAGCGCCTCCAAAATGGAAAACCCTTTCGTCTAGCGGGTTTTCCGTCTTGCGAGGCGTTCGTCTTGCGGGGCACCACTGTAGTTGGTCTCTAAGGTGCTACTGGAAGGAATTTTTTATTTTGCTTTCCTATTCAGACAGGCCTTTGAAAACAATGCTGACCACTGGGCTGCTGCCAGGGCAAACTCCACTTTAATGCTAGTTTTAAATGCATTTTGGTGTGTTTTAACTACTCCTTTTAACTAGTTTGTTTTTATTACTTTGTATTTTATAATTATGTGTTTGAATGTTGAATCCCAGTGTGGGAAGAATTTACCTCTACATCACCTGTTCTTGCCCAAGTGAGGGAACACTGTTAAATAAAGCATGGAACCAGGAGAAAAATAGCAAGCTTAGTGGTCCAGGGACCAAGTTTATTAACGAACCATCAATTAGGAAGGACTGTCCAAAAGAGATAGGTAAAAGGTAAAGGCAAAGGATCCCTGGACGGTTAATTCTAGTCGAAATCAGCTATGGGGTTCGGCGTTCATCTCCGCTTTCAGGTTGAGGGAGCCAGCATTAGTCTGCAGACAGCTTTCTGGGTCATGTGGCCAGCATGACTAAGCCGCTTATGGTGCGACAGGATACCATGACGGAAGCCAGAGTGCATGGAAATGCTGTTTACCTTCCCACTGCTGCGGTTCCTATTGATCTGCTCACATTGGTATGCTTTCAGAATTCGACTGGAGCTAACCGCCCAGGGGTCCTTTACTTTTTTTAACCTTTATATATATATATATAAACATCCTTCTGCATACATCAATAAAGGTTACATTTCATGGGATGTATACATTCATGGCTCCATACTGCTATCAACTTCCCACATTTACATTGGGGTGCCCCAAGCCATTTAGTCTCAACTATCACACTTTAACCTAGTTGCCTTGGCAACCAGAGCTTCATTGAGAATGGAAAAGGGTCTCCCATCTCCTCTTTCTAGGCCTCAGATAGCTTCAAGGAGAAATGCTGGTTGTCACCTAGATGCTAATCCAACAAATAACTTTTAGCAAAGCATCATTTGCCCCTCCAGGGTCAGATAAGGCAAGAAGGCTGGTATGCAATGTTTACACAGAAATACACAGTTACAAATGCAGGCACACAGGAATCATTCATTGATGCATTCTGTCTAAAAGGTTAAATGCAATAAATATTGAAACCATTAAGCAATATCAACACAGTTTTTTTTTTTTTTTTAACAACAACAACAATCTTTATTACGGTCCAGAGACCCAACAAAATATTACAAATCAATACACAGTTCATACAGCCTACCTCCAGGTTAATCAAGCATTTTGTTTAGAATACAGGGCTCATTTGTTCTTGCAACCACCGATAAAAACTTAAGCAATATCAAAATCTAGATCTAAGGCTGGATTGAATCACCAGTTTGAGAGAAAGGCAAGTTTATATAAATGCATAATAACAAATGTGTTAAATGACTCAGCACTGCAGATTCATCAGGTATTTAAGTTGGACCATTTCACTCCTCCTGACCTTTGATATGTTCTATCTATAGAAAATGGTTCTATTTAAGCACATAAAGCTTATTAAGATAAGATAAACCAATCATAAAGATGTTTCTGTGTTAATGAAGGGATAACTAAGCAGTGTTGCACCTGGAGAAAATTATGCTAGCTAAACCTGCTTCTAGCCAAGGTAACCAAGACCATTGTCGGAACCAAAAGTCACAGGTGCATTCACGTAATGGGAATTAATAGAGCATGAACATGTAGGGTGCTCCTGATTTCTTGTCTATACCTAGTTTTACATCTGCATCGAGTCCACAGGCTTTCCCTAGCACTAAAATTTATTAAAACTGGTTCTTAATGCAATGCAAATAAAATAAAATAGATGGTGGGTCTTATCCCCTTGCCTGTGAATCTTTGTAAATGCAGTACATAGTAATTAGAGTGATAGCTGTAATTATGTTGTCAAATACGCATTTTTCCATTAGCAGCAATGAAATTGATATAATAGAAGCTGTATTTTACAACATGAGGTGGGCACAGATTCTGTTTTGAGACACACCCAAGTGCATAGGGGTCATTCTGTTGCACTTGTAGGGAAGCCTTTCCCATTGAAATGAGGGTCAGACGTGCATATTTCCCCACCCAACCCCCACTCCTAATTTTAGTTGAATGGAAATCTCACTATTTTTTCATTTTGTAATGTTTTTATGCATTACAGAGCCTTTCAGAAAAACTGTTACAATTCCTCCTAAGTTCCCCCACAATTCATGCTTCTATATATTTTGGAACGTGATTTTTCTTTCTCTCCTTTTTTTCTTTTTTGTTCTCTATACGTTTGGATGCCTCTCAAGGTATTGGCACCAAACTTGGCATAAAGTTTCGGGGGGGGGGGGCGTTCTTCATTGATGTTTGGACATCAGTCACAATTTTGAATCTTGCCTGTTAAGATATTGTCATGAAACTTGACATATGGATTCCCAAGGTGGGCAACAATTTTCATTGCTTATTGAACACTTGGCACCATTTTGAATCAAGATGATAGGCCAAAACATAACTTTGTTGCTTGTGATTTTTTTTTTGCACAGGTTTGGCCACTTCATGAGATATTGTTGCCAAATTTCCTTCCTAATTTCACCATCTGCAAGTAGGGTGGCGAATATTTGGGTGGGCCTTTTTGCTCAAATCCTATAGAAAATGGGTTAAGACAGTGATAAAATGTTTGGTTAGAGATCTACCCCATCCTCTATCCCAAAATATAGTTAATATAGCTCAATTATGGAATGAATATTAAAACATGTTTATGTCTGTAATATAGATGTTCTCTTTGGTTTTAGTCTAGTCCTAGGCAACAAGATTGGTTCCCAACAAGCATGAGATCTCTAGATGTGGAAATATGGTTTGGTGTAATGTTCATAACGTGTATGCATTTCTTAGTAATTTTAGTTTGTATTGTATGTAAACAGAACAGTGCTTTATGCTGGGTCCCAAAATATAGTCCAGCTAGTTGAGTATTGTATTCACTGATTACAATACTCTCTAGCACTTCTTAGTACTACCTGTGAATTCCAGGGATTGAGGCCAGGAACTTTTTGCATGCAAAGTGTGTGCTCTACCCGATCTTTGCAAACTGGGAGCTCTGCTGAAAGGCAGTACATCCATCATTTAAATTAACAAGTAAGATGCCACTGGGCTACAGTGCCCTTGAAAGTAGTTTGTAAACTAAAGTTAGTACAAAATATAGCAGCTAGATTACTAACTGGGCCAGGACGTATAGAATGCACCTCATCAATTTTAAAACTACACTGTCTCCTCATTTGTTTCTTAGTCCAAATTTTGGTCTTAACCTTAAAATTCCTAAATGTCTTGGGAATAGATTACCTTAAGAGTAGAACCCATGAATGGCACTACAATTTCTAGACTAATTCCAGGAAGCCTGGAAGTATTGTCCTCTGTTCAAAGTGTGTATGGATGCCAAGCTATTGTACTCAAAGCAGGTTTTAGCTCCAAACTCTGTTCGAATTGTGGCTCCCATTACATTCTGAACTTTCTGTAGTGTGTTTTCAGGAGTGAAGATTGAGACCTAATTCCAGAATCTGGCTGCGTTAACTAGTTTAAAAATGTGGATTACTACATTGCTTTAAAAAAGAGGGTGGGTGGATTTGGCAATGTGGAATGATAAAGGCTGGTCACACACAAGCCTCTTTCACTGTCATATGAACATGGGATGCAGACTGTATTCAAGTCTTTAATGGAAAATGCATGACAGACTCATCAGCTGTGCTGATAAGAAGCATGCTTTGTTCACAAGATGCTGAATGTGGTCTAATCCCTGTCTCTCTGTTTCCTTTCTTTACTCATTGCCCTGCATTTACAGTAACCTATTGAGAGCCTTGGAACTAGCTTAAAGGTCTCATGGGCAGCGCAGTGCTCCATGCTGTGGATGCTGCTGTGTTAGAACAAATGTTCCTTGGTCTTAGCGTTGTGGGTGGAATAATAAGCACATTAAACAACTGCAAGTGGAGGAACGAGAGCATTTAGCCTAATGGCAAGAACATTGAAAGGGATAGGCTGAGAACTAGGAAGATGTATTGTTTGTGTTTTGCCTTCAGGACTTGACTGTTGCAATATGCACTCTTGCAGAACGAAACTTCCTGCTTCTTGATCAGGGGAACACAGAGCATCAGTGCTCCAGCATCTGTGTTGGCTCTCTGCAGCATTCAAGGCAGCATCATTCAAAACTCTGGTTTTAATCTCTGAAGCTCTAAGTAGTTGGCAGAACCACAAGCAACTGAGTTTGTGCCCTGGAAAGGCCCCAACTAGGGTGCCCAAGATATTTTAAACTTTAAATCCCTTCTTTTGAATTGATGCAAGGAATCCTACCATAAACAATTATGTGGTTTGTATTTTGTCCCCCTGGGTGAGAGCCCATGCTAGCTAGCCCTAGAACAATTCTTCTGTACAGCTTCCTTGCCTGATAATCTGGATTACTAAAGCAGAGCTGGAGAGCATGGGCTATAGTGCAAGAAAATTGGTTTGGAATCCTCTTCTTCCAGCTTCCAGTTTAAGTAAAAAATAGCTACCGTATTTTTTGCTCTATAAGACTCACTTTTCCCCTCCTAAAAAGTAAGGGGAAATGTGTGTGCGTCTTATGGAGCGAATGCAGGCTGCGCAGCTATCCCAGGAGCCAGAACAGCAAGAGGGATCGCTGCTTTCGCTGCGCAGCAATCTTTCTTGCTGTTCTGGCTTCTGGGATTCAGAATATTTTTTTTCTTGTTTCCCTTCTCCAAAAACGAGGTGCGTCTTATGGTCTGGTGCGTCTTACAGAGCGAAAAATACGGCATTTCAATTAGAAATGTTTCCCAAAAACATGTTCTTTGAGCAAATACTCACTTTTTCTAAGCATTGTAGCTTAGATAGGAAGACCGTGTTGAGTGTTTTGGGAGATTATTCAGACAGGAGTGAACTGGAGAGCTTAGAAATCACAAGTGATCAGTGCTGAAGGATGCAGTTTTATTGCCCTGTATATATGCTTGTGCTTCTCTATGACTAAGCAAAAACAAAATACATTATATGCAAGAAGCGCATAATTGCATGATTTTTATAGGTACAGGATTGCCATCAGTTTGGATTGTCTTATTGGAAAAAAATTATTTATTATTATAATTCCTAGTAGTAGTAGTAGTACAGCATAAGGCACATGACCTTGCCTTAAATATATAGTTACAGGTAGGTAGCCATGTTGGTCTGCTGTAGTCGGAAAAAAAAATCATTCCAGTAACACCTTAAAGGTAAAGGTAAAGGTACCCCTGCCAGTACGGGCCAGTCTTGACAGACTCTAGGGTTGTGCGCTCATTTCACTCTAGAGGCCGGGAGCCAGCGCTGTCTGCAGACACTTCCGGGTGACGTGGCCAGCGTGACGAAGCTGCTCTGGCGAACCGGCACCAGAGCAGCACACGGAACGCCGTTTACCTTCCCGCTATAAAGCGGTACCTATTTATCTACTTGCACTTTGGCGTGCTTTCGAACTGCTAGGTGGGCAGGAGCTGGGACCGAACGACGGGAGCTCACCCCGCTGCGGGGATTCGAACCGCCGACCATGCGATCGGCAAGACCTAGGCGCTGAGGTTTTACCCACAGCGCCACCCGCGTCCCGCAGTAACACCTTAGAGACCAACTAAGTTAGTTATTGGTATGAGCACACAAGCTCATACCAATAACTAACTTAGTTAGTCTCTAAAGTGCTACTGCAATGAATTTTTTTTTAAAAAAATTAAATTTTATTTTGTTTCGACTTCAATATATGGTTGCACAGCACCCCAGTCTCCAAGCTGTGTGGAATTCCAAGGGTTCCAGGTACTTGCCCAGGGTTCGCGTTTGCTTTTGGAAATAAGGCACAGCAGAGACTGTGGTGTCTTTATGATATATGTTTTATTCACACATATATACAACTTGAGCGTACAGTAGAGGGGCTCACATTGCTGCAGCCTTGGATTCAAATAGTTGGCCCATATTGTGCTTGTCTGGGCACCCAGGAATTAGAAAGAGTGTCCAGGAATTAGAAGCAGGCTCCAGGCTCCCCACAGACTTGTAACGATATCATTTGCCCTTCTACCTCTTATTTGTCAAGCTTTCTGTGATTTTTATTTTTTTCTTGCAAGGGCAAGAGCATTCCCTGTCAGAACTTTGAAGCTGCAAAGGGGCTTGTGATTTCATAACTGGCGTTCCGGAATAAATACTCTAGAAAAACCTCCTGAGATAAACATTTTCTCTTTGGCCCTGAAAGAAGTATTGAGCAAGTATGGTTAATGCTGGGGATAAGCGCTAAGAGCAAGAGACTATAGAACACACAATCACATCAGGGCTTTCCCCCTTTCTCTCATGGAAGGGGGGGGAGAGGAAACACAAATAGAACATGAATGGGACAAAGTCTTTGAAGTCCTCCACTCAGGCTTTTCTGATTCCTTAAGAAACATCAAAGAAATATTTCCACTGCCCCCCCACTTAACCTTTTGGGGATTGTGACCCCACAGCTAGCACTCAGTGTCTTGTGGCTTTTCAGCTGATGCTTTCAGCTCCGTTGTTCTACTGCAAAAGGTCAGAGAATCAGAGAGAATATCAAGAGATATCAGTGAATTTGAGGGCAGTTTTCTTTTTTCTTTTGCTTTCTCCTTTGTGTACTATAAAGGGCAATCCTTGCTGAAGGACAGTCCATGCTTGTTCTTGTGGTATTGTAGGGAAAAAATATCTGTGATATTTAGGCAAGCATATAAGCTAAATTGTGTGCATGTTTACATGAACTGAATTCTGACATTGTAAATTTAGTTACTTTACAAGTACAGGCAGTGACCATATTAGGCATGTCCAGTTGATCTCTGGTCACTGATGTGTGGGTCCTTTTGGATCTGGTAGAGGGTGGAATGGAGTTGGGCACACTTATACGCGGGGACAGGGACGCAGGTGGTGCTGTGGGTTAAAGCCTCAGCGCCTAGGACTTGCCGATCGAAAGGTCGGCGGTTCGAATCCCTGCGACGGGGTGCGCTCCCGCTGCTCGGTCCCAGCGCCTGCCAACCTAGCAGTTCGAAAGCACCTCTGGGTGCAAGTAGATAAATAGGGACCGCTTACCAGCGGGAAGGTAAACGGCGTTTCCGTGTGCGGCTCTGGCTCGCCAGAGCAGCGATGTCACGCTGGCCACGTGACCCGGAAGTGTCTCCGGACAGCGCTGGCCCCTGGCCTCTTAAGTGAGATGGGCGCACAACCCCAGAGTCTGTCAAGACTGGCCCGTACGGGCAGGGGTACCTTTACCTTTACCTATATGCGGGGACTGGGACTGGGACCCGTCTATATTGTTTTTCTTTCGAAAAGGAACCCCCCAAGTCTACTTCAGAAATGATCCATAGTAATCAGATTAATTTGTTCTACATCTGCTGAATATCTGAAAATTGGTCTGTGCTGTAGGTTGGGCCTTGGTGTGTGTTGGTAACTTAATTGCCAGATGCCAGAACCCAGTGAGCTGTGGTTTTCCTCAAAGTTACATGCCAGTTTTAGTTGATAATCTATTAATTGTGTTTGCAAACCTTAATTGGTTTAAATAAAACTAGTTGAGCTTTTTGAATGTCTGTGGTAGCCTTGGGAAAGGAGCAGGGGAAATAATATGTCAGTCCTGACTCCATATAAGGTAAAGGTACCCCTGCCTGTACGGGCCAGTCATGTCCGACTCTGGGGTTGCGTGCCCATCTCGCTTAAGAGGCCGGGGGCCAGTGCTGTCCGGAGACACTTCCGGGTCATGACGAAGCTGCTCCGGCGAACCGGCACCAGCGCAGCACACAGAAACGCTGTTTACCTTCCCGCTATAAAGCGGTACCTATTTATCTACTTGCACTTAAGAGTGCTTTCAAACTGCTAGGTGGGCAGGAGCTGGGACCGAACGACGAGAGCTCACCCCGCCGCGGGGATTCGAACCGCCAACCATACGATCGACAAGCACTAGGTGCTGAGGTTTTACCCACAGCGCCACCCGCGTCCCTCACTCCATATAAACTCATCCCTAAATTCTCATATTTTTCAGTAGTGGTTCTTTTGTGCCAGATTCAAAACTTGGAAGCTTTGATGGTTCTGCTATAGGTATGGAATGTATCACACAACAGTGGTATGAATATGTAGTCCCTGCTCTCTGTGATCTTTTGTAGCTATCTGGTGTACCTGAACTATTCAGTTAAAGTATATTATTGGTAGTTCTTAAATATATATTTTTAGCTTTATTTTAGTAAATAAAGTGAAGGAATTTGCTGCACCATTGTCTATACTAGTGTTAGAAGCTCAGATATATAAGCTACATGCCAGATGACTCCCTCAACCAGGTTGCAGTCACCAAAATGGAATGTCTAGTACTCTTTACAATACCAAGTTCACATTTTATTAGAGCTATTTGATGTGATCAGAATTTGGGCTTGTCTCATTTAATATTATTACTCTTCTTCTGTCTGTATTTAATATTCACATGGTAGATAGATTGCATGAGTTGACTGCCATAAGCACACCTCAGCAGCATTGTTGCAATGAACCAAGTGAGGGAATTCATGGGGCCAAATATCTGGACAGCTGGTTCACATGGTTAGTTCACCACAAGCATGAACAGGTGAAATGAATCTTCATAAATTGATCATGAAGCTTTATTTATGCATAAGTGAATTAGCCTAATCCCTAACAAGTCACATAGTCAATGAGTATCAGATCTAGTGGTAGCCACTAGTGGTTGCAAAGTTAAGCAATTTGAACATCACCAGGATTGTCTATTTTAATATGTAAATAATAATACACAGCATTTATATGTGCTTTTGGTGCTTAACATATGTTAGATTAGTAATCCTAACAACATGCTGTGAGATGTCAGAATTCTTATCCCCTGTTGGAGATGGACAGTGAGACTGAGAGAATACTGATTTCTTGTAGGTTGGGGGTGGGAATCCTGTATATTTCCAGATGTTGTTGGACTACAACTCCCATCTCTCAGACCTTTCAAAACAAGCAATCAGCCAAGGCTGGCAATATTTCTTTGTGCTCTGTGCTGCTGTCCAGGGTCCTGATTGCTTCGCTATCTTATCATTTCAAAGTCCCTGTGCTGACCCAGAAGAAATAGACTTAATTGGGTGGGAAGCAGCCATTGACAAATTTTTGTGTGTGCAAGTCAGCTGTTGCATCAGTTGTGTGTGAAGGCACAGCATGGTGGTCCATTCTGTGAGAAACAACAATGGGGGTGCAACGGTCCCTTATAGGCCCTCTAGCCACTTAAAAGTGAATTGTGAGTTGTCTTTGTTTACAGCAGACATGTTTCCCTTAAACTGAAGCTGCAGCAAACTGTGTTTCTTCCCACTTTTATTCATTTTTGCATGTCTGCTGATTGCCTTAGATATTACCTATTCACAATGCAATTTTTTTTAACTTAGCTTGGTAAATATGAATACCTTTTCTTTCTGGAAGAGTGAGAAAGGTATTATGCTCAATCATAGCCCCATTGCTTTAGGTCAGGGGTCGGCAACCTGCGGCTCCGGAGCCGCATGCGGCTCTTTAACGCCTTTGCCGCGGCTCCGGGGTGGAGGCGAGGGGAGGAGGCGCATTTTCCTTTGTTCCCGTGCAGTCGCTGTCATCTGTGAGGCGGCGGCGGAGAGCAGAAGGCAGCGCCACTCTCCTCGCGAGTTGGGCGCAGGGCAGCGGCAGCAGGAAGGCTCCCCAAGGGCCGAGCGGCACGCGCCCGCCTTCCCCGTGAGCCATTGTTTTTAGTGCGCCTCCTTTCACTCATTGTTGCCCCACGCGGTGAAGCGACCCCGGGTTGGGAGCCGCCAGGATCTCTAGAGCGAGTCCTCTTTCGGGGGTTGTGGGGGCTCCCAGCAGCAGCAGCTCCCGGCGGGAGCTCCTGCAGGGTGCGCAAGGCTTGCAGACACTCGCCCGAAGCACGGGGAGCCCTCCGGAGGGCTCCCTGTGCTTCGGGCAACAGGCTGCCGCCCCAAGCCTCGCGCGCCCGACGGGAGCTCCTGCCGGGCGCGCAAGGCATGCAGACACTCGCCCGAAGCACGGGGAGCCCTCCGGAGGGCTCCCTGTGCTTCGGGCAACAGGCTGCCGCCCCAAGCCTCGCGCGCCCGACGGGAGCTCCTGCCGGGCGCGCAAGGCTTGCAGACACTCGCCCGAAGCACGGGGAGCCCTCCGGAGGGCTCCCTGTGCTTCGGGCAACAGGCTGCCGCCCCAAGCCTCGCACGCCCGACGGGAGCTCCTGCCGGGCGTGCAAGGCTTGCAGACACTCGCCCGAAGCACTGGGAGCCCTCCGGAGGGCTCCCTGTGCTTCGGGCGGCAGGCTGCCGCCCCAAGCCTCGCGCGCCCGACGGGAGCTCCTGCCGGGCGCGCAAGGCTTGCAGACACTCGCCTGAAGCACGGGGAGCCCTCCGGAGGGCTCCCTGTGCTTTGGGCAACAGGCTGCCGCCCCAAGCCTCGTGCGCCTGGCGGGAGCTCCCGCCAGGCGCGCAAGGCTTGCGGACACTCGCTGGGGCTGCAGGCTGCTGCCCGCAAGCCTTGTGAGCCTGTGGGAACTCCCGCCGGGCTTGCAAGGCTTGCGGATAGCTTCCTGAAGCCTGGAGAGCGAGAGGGGTCGGTGTGCACCGATGCCTCTCGCTCTCCAGGCTTCAGCGAAAGCCTGCATTCGCACCATAGGACGCACACAGATTTCCCCTTCATTTTTGGAGGGGAAACGTGCGTCCTATGGAGCGAAAAATACGGTATATAGCATGTCTTTGTTGCTGGCTGATTTGCTGCTATTGCTTTGCAATTTGCAGCTACTGTTTTGAAGGGGAGTGAAGAACACACACTCAAAAAAAGGTAATTTGTTAATATAACGTTTATTTCTATGAGGAGGAGTAATTCTGAGGGGTCAAACAAAAAATAATTAAAAAGTGTCAAAAAAGTTATTTTTATAATGACGAGGATAACATTGGGCTAAGAAACAATGTATGCAGTGTTATATTTGTTTTAAATGTCGCAATGGTTTTGCGGCTCCCAGTTGTTGTTTTTTCTTCGGAAACGGGTCCAAGTGGCTCTTTTTGTCTTAAAGGTTGCAGACCCCTGCTTTAGGTCAAAAATGTATTCACTATCTGCTATGTAATAACATAGAGCAGTGCTTTTAATCTCTGTTATTTAAATAGGTCTAATAGAACAGGCTATTTTTACAGGAGCAGATTGTCAAATAGGCAATCAAGCTGCCTCTGCTGTAATTCCCTCTCCTCTGCCACAGTTAGAACCATGTTTTCTTCTTATTTATTGATTACACTTGTCAATATCCTTCCAGGATACAGCTCCTCCTAAGACTGCTTCTAACAACAGGAGCAGGAAAGCACTTGCAGCAGAGAGTCAATGGGCCTTTCCCAGCCGACATATTCTTCCTTGCAGAGATTCCCAAGTCATTTTGGACTCCCCCTTCCGGAGAACCAGCCTCTGCAACTGGAAGAACCTTGGGGGGGGGGTGAGGATTTGCAAGGTTTAGTCAGCATGTCTAGGAGGGATGAAGCACCCAGCCCCTGCAAACCCCATCGTGACATTTGCCTTAGCTCTCACTTTGCTTCTAGTTATCCTAAATATATTCATTTGTGAACTGAAGGCATATTTTCTGTTAAAACGTCTTGTAGATACAGTTGTTAAATGCTGTGTATAACTCGCAGGTTCTGCTTTAAATGATGAACAATGTCCTCTTTTCCCTTTCTTTTCAGTATTCAGAGGCCAAAAAGCAGTGCTGGTACTTTGAAGGGGTGTATCCTACATATTATATGTAAGTGATCCTCCTTTTCTCTCTGTGTTCATCTGTGGATGTGTGTGTCTCTGTGTTTACAATGTTGGGAGATAGATTTAAGCCATGAGAAGGCAAACTAAGGCCTGGGGGCTGGATCCGGCCCAATCGCCTTCTAAATCCGGCCCACGGATGGTTCGGGAATCAGCATGTTTTTACATGAGTAGAATGTGTCCTTTTATTTAAAATGCATCTCTGGGTTAATTGTGGGGCCTGCCTGGTGTTTTTACATGAATAGAATGTGTGCTTTTATTTAAAATGCATCTCTTGTGGGGCATAGGAAGTTGTTCATTTCCCCCCCCCTCAAAATATAGTCTGACCCCTCACAAGGTCTGAGGGACAGTGGACTGGCTCCCTACTGAAAAGGTTTGCTGACCCCTGTTAAGCTCTTTATATCAGCACTTATTCTAGAGCAGTCATTCCCAATTAGCTAATTACTGAGGACCCCCTATTTTTCAAAAGCCAAACCACGGACCCCCTACTTTTGATATTTTTGATAACTGTATGGTAGTTACCTGTCCAAAGCAAATTTATCACTGGTAATGCTTGAAACAAAAATATCATCTTTGGTAAAATATTCATTTTGAATGCCAATTTTCTTCCAGGCAGCAAAAGCTTCATCCAGTTCCATAATTCAGTATTATTTTACTGTAATTATCGTGAAATAAGTTCAAATTTCTAGGCACCAGTCAAAGTCCCAAATATTTGACTTTCTTTTCTGCTTTAAATCCAGAAATCTTTTCCAAACTTTATTTTGCCTATTTCCCCAGATTTTTAATTATCATTTTGGTATTTTCTTTATTGATGTACAAACCAGCCAGGCTGCCAAATGCTGTTAGGGC
The DNA here is from genome assembly GCF_964106915.1 of Podarcis gaigeae. NCBI lineage: Eukaryota > Metazoa > Chordata > Lepidosauria > Squamata > Lacertidae > Podarcis > Podarcis gaigeae. The sequence goes on from NC_139688.1 coordinate 59,079,854, forward strand.
CTCCAGGACCTTGGGAACACTTTCAAGAGGAGATCTGGTGAATGAGCTGTCATAATGAAGATTTTCCTCTCGCTTTTGTGCTTCTGTTATGTCTAACCAGTGACATATTGAGATCTGATATTCTCCAGCTCATTAAACACATTGTATGCTTGGTCATTGTTCAAAGCTTGTTACTGTATACAAAGAGAAACGAGGTGTTCTTAACATGTTTTTTTCCCTGTAAGTACATGTGGGATAGGGAGACATCCCAAGCCTCTGTAGTCCTAATGCATCTTTTCTTGGCTTTGTATTATTTGATTTATGTTCATACTCGAATAGTACCGTATTTTGCGCCCGGCCCATAAGGCGCACCTAGTTTTTTTGGGGGAAAATAAAGGGGGGGAAATTATCCCCCCCCAGCCCCCAGAACAGGCTGCTCTGCGCAAGCCGTGGGAGCCCTCCCGCAGCTTGTGCGGAGCTACCCGAAGCAACGGCGCGGCTGCCCAGCGCGCCAGGGCTTCAGGATAAGAGGCGGCTCTGCGTAAGCCGGGAGAGGGCTCCCGCGGCTTGCGCAGAGTTTCCTGAAGCCTGGAGAGCGAGAGGGGTCGGTGCTCACCAACCCCTCTCGCTCTCCAGGCTTCAGCGAAAGCCTGCATTCGCCCCATAGGATGCACACACATTTCCCCTTCATTTTTGGAGGGGGAAAAAGTGCGTCCTATAGGGTGAAAAATACGGTATCTGCAGGTTTCTTTGTGTTGCTTGAACAGATTCCATAATAATAATAATAATAATAATAATAATAATAATAATAATAATTTATTATTTATACCCCGCCCATCTGGCTGGGCCTCCCCTGCCACTCTGGGCGGCTTCCATAAAAACCAAACATACAGTAAAATATCACACGTTAAAAACTTCCCTGAACAGGGCTGCCTTAAGATGTCTTCTGAATGTCAGGTAGTTGTTTATCTCTTTGACATCTGCTGGAAGGGCGTTCCACAGGGTGACGCCACTACCGAGAAGGCCCTCTGCCTGGTTCCCTGTAGCTTTGCTTCTCGCAATGAGGGAACCGCCAGAAGGCCCTCGGCGTTGGACCTCAGCGTCCGGGCAGAATGATGGGGGTGGAGACGCTCCTTCAGGTATACTGGAACGAGGCCGTTTAGGGCTTTAAAGGTCAGCACCAACACTTTGAATTGTGCTCGGAAACATACTGGGAGCCAATGTAGGTCTTTCAAGACCGGTGTTATATGGTCTCGGCGGCCGCTCCCAGTCACCAGTCTAGCTGCCGCATTCTGGATTAGTTGTAGTTTCCGAGTCACCTTCAAAGGTAGCCCCACGTAGAGTGCATGGCAGTAATCCAAGCGGGAGATAACCAGAGCATGCACCACTCTGGCAAGACAGTCCGCAGGCAGATAGGGTCTCAGCCTACGTACCAGATGGAGCTGGTAAACAGCTGCCCTGGACACAGATTTGACCTGTGCCTCCATGGACAGCTGTGAGTCCAAAATGACTCCCAGGCTGCGCACCTGGTCCTTCAGGGACACAGTTACCCCATTCAGGACCAGGGAATCCTCCACACCTGCCCGCCTCCTGTCCCCCAGAATCAGTACTTCTGTCTTGTCAGGATTCAACCTCAATCTGTTAGCCGCCATCCATCCTCCAACCGCCTCCAGACACTCACACAGGACCTTCACTGCCCTCACTGGTTCTGATTTAAAAGAGAGGTAGAGCTGGGTATCATCCGCATACTGATGAACACCCAGCCCAAACCTCCTGATGATCTCTCCCAGCGGCTGCATGTAAATTCCATGAACAGATGCTTTTTAAACTAGCCTTGTGTCAGGGATTCTGGGGCTTGAACTGGCTGGCACCTTATGAACAGGCTGGGATCCAGTCTAGTGTGGTACTAAGGCTTCAGAGCTCACATCAGGAACAGAAGGGGTTCCTGTGGTTGAAAGAAAATACTAAACTTCTGGATTGACCATAGCCTGATTATACTTGCATACAGAACCAGATCTTTGTGTGCATTTGTTTGTTTATTTTCTGGAATAATATCCCTGCAATGCTCACACAAGAATATGGTGTAATCATTGCTGAAACATTCATTGTTCTCCATCTGTTCCAGTTATTTGTAGGACTAGAACGTCTTAATGCCATTCCACAAATTGTGTGGCAGCTCACCAGCGTTCACAATGAAGAATTTGCTCATGGCAAGGAGCTGCAGCCAACGTTGGCTTTCAAATTTGTGTACCTGTATGATACATGTCTTTCTAAACGTGGTTCTTTTGTACCATATATGCTTACAGTGTGAAGCAGGCCTCTGCACCAGACTTTAAGTGATGTAAATTGGTCTTGCAAAACACTTCCTAACAACAGGTCAGACCTTAATTCTTAGCACTCTCTTCCCACAAATTAAAATACATTTCAAATCTCTACTAAAGTTGCTCTTGAACATTGTAGTAGAAAGGTAGGATAGAAATGTGAAAAATAAAGTACTAAGTCAAAGAAATATGAGTCCTCAGGATGACACCACTTCAGTGCTGCACAGCTTTCCTTTTCACTTACCTTGTTTTCTTTCCTGTTTCTTTGATTTCCCTCCAAAGAAAGTGTTGCTTCTTTTACTGCATTTGATTCATGGACATTTCCTAGCTGCCTTCAATCCTGTTAAAAGGCAGGATATGTTAAACAACCAGAATTGAAGTTTCTTTTTACTTTGACTCCTGGTGAAGAGCTTTGTGAAAATGGGTCCAGTTATCTGTCAGCCATGACTGAGTTCAGCCATCTTTAAATTGTGTGGATTTCCAGTTTTATTTGCTGTTTGGCAGTATATCAAATTAAATAAGGTTTTTCATGCAGGCATTTTGTGACTAGCTGGTATAGTCATTTATAGTACAGTCCGTTAAAATACGTTACAATATACAACTGAATATTTGCATATTATTAACATTGATCTGATTTTGTAAATATTTCCATTAGTTGTTGTTTCTGGTGTTTTTAACCTTTCAGAGTCTATACCTTTTCATTTTTCTTTTGGTTGACCTGTATTCGCATACAAGTATCTGCTTGATGTTGCAATCGTGTGTGAGAACTACCCCAGAGTCACCTCCTGTTTTAGAAACTACGTATAGGAAATTAATTCAAATCTGTGGGTGTGTTTCTTTTTATCTCCCGGAGAATCCCAAGTGGAACACCATGAATATGATTGAAATAAAAATCAGTTGCATCCAGAGCTGAGGACTTCTCTGTATTAGTGACTACAATTGTAGGGCATTAGCAATGTTGGCTTCTTTACCAGCGCAAATTAGCATTGCTCTCAAGCCTCAAGGGAGCATCCCAGCCCAGCTGTGTCTTGTGCAACCATAGCAACACGGTACAGCTACGGTACAGCCTCCAGATGTACAATGTCACAAATGACATTCTTAGATCTCTCTGCATTGGAATTGTTGCATCTTCCACGTCTGTTCTTCAGCTAATGTGTTGACAGCTAAAACCATGAGGCTTGACAGAATCTTAGCCCACTGAGGTTTTCCTTTCCTGTCAGTGCCTTATTCTGCCAGGCTGCTTCTTTGCTTTGCAATCTCCAAATGTCCTCTTCTTATGTATTCTTATGCAGATGCCGCTCCTATGAAGATTGCTGTGGTTCAAGATGCTGCATAAGGACTTTGTCTATCCAGCGACTATGGTATTTTTGGTAAGGCAGTGATAACTATTGATAAGTTTAGGGTTGCATCTTCTGATTGGATTCTCTAAGGCATGGGTAGGCAACCTAAGGCCCGGAGTAGGCAGATCTGGCCCAATCGCCTTCTAAATCCAGCCCACAGATGGTCTGGGAATCAGCGTGTTTTTACATGAGTAGAATGTGTCCTTTTATTTAAAATGCATCTCTGGGTTATTTGTGGGCAGAGGAATTCATTCTCCCCCCCCAAAAAAAAATATTGTTTGGCCCCCCACAAGGTTTGAGGGACAGTGGACCGGCCCCCAGCTGAAAAAGTTTGCTGACCCCTGCTCTAAGGCTATATCTACACTACAAATTTATATCAGTTTTAATTTGAATGTAACAATAATTGGGTTCCCCTTGAGAATCCTGGGAACTGAGGTTCAGGGCAAGTGTGGTGGGTCTCTCTGCTGGAGATCGTCAGCAATTACTTTTATCTATAAGCTGCCTTGTGTCCCTGTCAGGGGGAAAGCAAGGTATAGACTAACTAACTAACTAACTAACTAACTAATTAACTACTACTACCACTACTGCTAATAATAATAATAACACTTGATGAGGGAAAGTATCATAGAATGAATAGACTGATTTATTATTTGAACATATCATGCACAGGGATGTTTTTGCCAGTAGGGAAGGCAGTCACAGCTAGACAGGAAATAATTAATCTTTTCCTCCCCAGCTGGGGCTCCACACCACCCATTACCTAAAGTAGGTGATCTAAGGGTTCTTTCAGACCCATGTGATCTAGGGGTGTTTTTTATGTCAATGATCATCATCTCTCCACAGGTGTGACCCCCCCCAAAAAAAACACTCCCTATTCTTCAGGTAGCCTTGAAAAAAAGGCTTCTGTTGGCCACAAAATATATCTGGGCCCAATTCACGGTTCTCACATCAGTGTTTAAAGCCCTACATAGACTGCTTGCTTCCCTACAGACCCTATTGGGAGTCAAGCTTGGCAGAGAGGGACCTCTTTATAGTTCTGCCCCCCAAGAAGTTGTGGGAGGGCCTTCTCTGTGGTAGTCCCTAGGTGGTGGAAGACCCCTCCCCACAGAGATGCATCTATCAACTCCACTATACCATTTTCAGTGAATGCCAAAGATGCCCCTCTTTACCCTGACCTTTGACACATGAGAGGTATATTTTTTAGGACCCACCTTCTTTCTGTGATTGTAAGTTGATTTAGTTTGTTTTTAATGCTGTGTTTTCATTGCCACAATCTACCCTGAGACTTTAGGATGAGGGGTGGGTAAATAATAATAATAAGTAATAATAAAAAATAATAAAAAACAAAAAACTTGGATCTGCAATTAACTACTGAGTAAATGTTTAGGGTTTTTACAAATTGTGCAAACACTGGTTAAATTTGTTCCTTCTCTCCTTCCCCTTTGATCAGGTTCCTTCTGATGATGGGAGTTTTGTTCTGTTGTGGGGCGGGGTTTTTTATCCGAAGGCGGATGTATCCTCCACCGCTGGTTGATGAAACAACATACAACGTGTCGTATACCCGGCCACCTAACCCCTCTGCAGCAGGTCAGAAATTGCATCCTGCTACTAGTACTGCTATGTGAGACAATAATTATTGGCCACAGACTACTGTTGTGGTTGATCTGAGGATAATATAACCAGAAGCTTAGCATGCAAGCATTTATCTAGGCAGACCAGTGAGTAACTTATTCTATAGCCATTGCTGAATGCTGAAAACCAGGAAGTCGCCTGTATGTGTTTGGCCAAGTGATCACTTAAAACTGCATTATACTTTATAATTCTCTCCTGCTGGTTTTTCTCTTTCCCTGTGCCGGCTGCTTCCTGTGGCAGGAAATATGGAAGAGAACAGCAAGTACTGAACTGTTCCTATGTAACAATTAGAACGAATAGAAATTATTAAGTGGCCCCTTATTGCTGGATGACGTTAAATTTTGAAAATGATAGAAATGAATTGCATCAGGAGTAAAGATGCACAAGCTCCCCACCCCATCTTTGGCTTGAGTGATCCAGGGTGGGGGGTTTCAAGAATGCCCTCCAAGTATAGGACTGGGAAGGTGAATAGCAAGCTTAGTATTTGCACTGGGGCAGGGAGGGGGGAGCTCTGTGGGTTTACTGTGGGGGAATATCAAGGGGGTTAGAGAGTGGAGCAAGCAGGGGTCCACCCATTTGTGTGTGTGTGTACATATAATACATATGTATTATAGATAAAGAAAGAGATTTATTTGAAGTGTACAAGTTGGTGCCTTGAAAATCATCTGTGACTCCTTTCAAATATTGACAACACAGACCAATGCCCAGCATTACTCTTTTGTGTCTCCCACTTTTAGGAGCCCAGCAGCCAGGGATGGCATACTACACAGACCCAGAAGGAGCTATGATGAACCCCATGGCTATGACTTACCATGTCCAACCCAAGTCCCCACAAGTGAACCCAGTTTACCCTCCTCTCCCTTCTTACTGTAATACCCCACCACCACCATACGAGCAGGCGGTGAAATCCTCCACTTAACCTCTCTTCTCTGCAGTGAACAGTGACTTGGGCAGAAGAGAGCAGGCTTGGGAGCAGCAGAAGACTTGCTAGTGCTCTGTTGACCTTTGCTCTCCTCCTAGTTAGCACTGTTTGGACACTGATGGATGTGCAGCCCCAGGGGTATTTCTTTTCTGATGTCTTCAAAGCAAAAATGGAAGTTTTTATAGTGCTTTTTATTGGAAGCCTATATTTAAATCCCATACACTTTAAAAAAATGGTCTTTGTGATTTTAAGACATGTATTAACATATTGATGCAGCACAGTATGGTAATAAGCACAAAACAATGTATACCAGCCTAAAAACCTTGGAGTCACTTGTATTTTAAATATGGGAAACCAGGATCACAGGACAGGAGGTAATAGCAGAAGCAAGTGGTCTTTGTGAGATGAGTGGTGTTTGTTAATCAAGGAAGCGACTGGATCATGCCGACTCCAAGGAACTATGGTAAGATAAAGTGTGGGAAATGGTTCCAGGACGGGAAAAGATCCGTTGCCCTGCTTCACTTGAACAAACACTGGGTGGAACAGGATTATAGCAGCTCTGCCTGTGGCCCAACCCTAGCATCTTAAATCTGGCTCCCTTTATTTTTTGCTGACAGTTGTTTTTGGGAGGAAAGGAGTGTCTTTCTGCCAAGAACTAAAATTGTGATGTACTGTTGATGGTGTGAATATCATAGCAATTGTGTGGAAGGTAAAAAGGTTCAGCGCCAACAATGATAAGCAGAGGTCTAGCAACAAAAAAACCGATTGCCTAGAAAATATTTATTCTCTAAAGAGACTTCATAAAATAAAATGGGTAGTCTTTGAATCAGAGTTTTCCTATTGACTTTGGGCCCCTTTGCATGACATTATTTAGGCGTACACTGAAGATATTCATTGTATGCATCTGAAAATGTGTGACAGATGTGAAGGGCACAAATACACTCAGCAGAGCTCCAGGATTGGTTGCAGTAGCCTGCTGAGTATACACTTGGTGTTTTTGCCTTTTTTTGTGTGATGTGTCAGATGACCCATGGGTAATAGTTGGACGTTTAGTATTCTTTCTCCGCATTCCTCTGGGGCCTGAGTCTTTCATTTTTAACATGGTAAAGTTGCTTCAAGGTGACCTTTACTCATTGTTTTTGACGTGGTGACTGATTTATTCAAAATGAACTTCATAGGAGATGTAAGAGTTACCAAATACTAGGGAATGATTGCAGTTTTCCAGGATATGATGAAGAAATGATGTAGAAATTAAGACCACTAGAAAACAACAGATTCATTCCATATCATGGTGTGCTTATTATTATTATTTAAAAAAGAATACTGGAATCTTCCATAGTTTCTGCTTGCGATAAATGTCCTTCATTTGTCTTCCATTGTTATGCCCTTCTGGGTTTGGATTACAAAGATTCCACCTGCACTTGCTTCTCAGCCTCTTGGTATGTTGTAATTGCAGAGCAGATGAGACCTTGCTTAGGGTGGCCAGGTTGCAGATTTCCCCATTGCTTTGTTTCCGCTCCTGAACTGGGAGGCCAGGCAGTGACTGTTTCTCCCATATGCGTCACCCACTTTTGTTCACTCTCCTCCTTCACCTGCTGTATCAACCAGGCCCCTCAGGCGACACACCAAAGTATTGGGCGGAGACCCCAGGTGTAGGCACATGCCACAACAATGAACCCCAGTCTTCAGTTTAAGGGAAAGTGGGAATCAGTATGCAATTATGTCTAAGGGACTTGAGGGGTGGGCTTTTCTCTGTCTTAGAAAAATGTCTTACAGTTATTATTGAATGTGATCATAGAATCATAGAGTTGGAAGGTTCTACAAGGGTCATCTAGTCCTACCTCCTGCAATGCAGGAACTTTTTGCCCAACATGGGACTCAAATCCACAACCCTGAGATTAAGAGTCTCATACGCTTCTGACTGAGCTATAATGGGCAATATTACGAAAGCAATATTTGAAACAAACTTTGGTTTAATATACTCAGAACCTTGAATGAGTTCTAGTGTTGTGCAGTAATCAAACAAATACATTTTGAAGATTTAAATTTTGAATTGTCTCACTGGCAATTTCATTTCCCAGAAGGCGGAAGAAGCAACAAGGGGGTCATCTATTTTGGACCTGGTCCTCACCAACAGGGAGGAACTGATCAACAAAGTGGAAGCACTTGGAAACTTGGAAGGAAGTGATTATGTCCCCCTGTGTTTCATGATACAAAGGCAAGGGAAAACTGGGTGTAGTTGGACACACACTCTGGACTTTAAGAAGGCCAATTTCGAAAAGCTGAAGGAGCTCCTGGGTTTGATCACATGGTCAGAAATGCTCAAAGAGAAAGGAGTCCAAGCGGGATAGGAATTCTTGTCATCCTAAAAAAAAGTGACAAGTGGGGTGCTGCAGGGTTCTGTCCTGGGCCCATTGTTCAATGTCTTGGATGACTTGGATGAAGGAACTGAGGGGATGCTCATCAAATTTCCAGATGACACCAAATTAGGAGGGGTAGCTAATGCCACAGAAGACAGAATTGGGATTCTGAATAACCTTAACAGCTTGGAGAACGGGACCCAAACTAACAAAATGAATTTCAATAGGTTCTGCACTTAGGCAGGAAGTACCAGATGCACAGATATAAGATAGGGACACCTGGCTTACTAGCAGTTCATGTGTAAAGGATCTAGGTGGACCACAAGCTTAACATGAGTGTGATGCAGCAGCAGCAGCCACCCCCCCCCCCAACTAGTGCTATTTTCAGATGCATCAACAGAAATGTAGTGTCTAGATCAAGAGAAGTAATGGTACCACTCTATTCTTCTTGGTCAGGTCACACCTGAAATACTGTCTCCAGTTCTGGGCACCACAATTTAAGGAGGATGTTGACAAGCTGGAAGGTGTGCAGAGAAGGGCAGCCAAGATGATTAAGGGTCTGGAAACCAAGCCTTATGAGGAATGGTTGAAGGAGCTGGGTATGTGTAGCCTGGAAAAGAGAAGGCTGAGAGGAGATATGATAGCCATCTTCATATGTCTTAAGGGCTGTCACGTGGACGATGGAGCAAGCTTGTTTTCTCCTGCTCTGGAGGGTAGGACTCAAACCAATGGCCTCAAGTTACTAGAAATAAGATTCTGACAGTAAGAGCTGTTTGACTGTGGGATGGGCTCCTCAGGAGGTTGTGACTCTCCTTCCCTGGAGGTTTTTAAGCAGAGGTTGGATGGCCATCTGACATGGATGCTTCAGTTGAGATTCCTGCATTACAGGGGGTTGACTAGATGACCCTTTGGATCCATTCCAACTCTCTGGTTCTATGAAATTAAAGACTGTTAACAGATTAGATTCTTAGATGTATACCTAGGCTATTTAAGTGTGTACCTACAAATCTAGAAAGTGTGTGTACTGAACGTGTCATTGCAGACACTTCTACAGGAGCATTCACAAAAAAGGCAGAATTGTCTGACACATGTAATGTGAAATGGCCCTAAGGCTGTAATCTTAAAGACATAAACTAGGATATGGAGAGGGGTTATTGCTTAGTTTTTGTATCTGTTTTTATTATGTATTTTGTGTTCTCATTTTTATGTTCTGAACCGCCCTGTGATCTTTGGTTGAACAGCGGTATACAAATTTAATAAATAATAATAATAAATAACGTGAACTTTGGGTGATTTGCATCAAGGTAAATTTGTTTAGGTGTGTGCAGTAAATACTAAATTCTAGATGAAATCAGCTTTCAGTGCTACTCAGACTGAACTGGAGTAATGTGTAAGCTTCACCTTTCATTTGCACATGTGGCCCATGCAGATCACTTGAACACACAATACACAGCTTCTCAGATCGAACCTTTAATTGAAAATTGAAAATTGAAAATGGCTGCTTTATATTACTCCAAACATGTCTTCGATGGATCTAGTAACAGTGCCAATTTCTAAATAAAAGAAAAAGAAAATATGCTGTAAGCATTAAACTAAGTATAGCCAATATTGTGCTCATCAGATGTTGTTCAACAACTCTTCTTTAAAAAAAAAAAGTGTCCCTACTCACAATGAAGTTGTTGCAGTGAGTGCCACACTTTTAACCAGTGCTTTTCTTCTAGAAAAAAGTGGTGCTGGCACTGCGCACCCTTGTGTACCCCCAGAAAAAAGCACTGACTCTCGTAATCCCTTCCCATAACAATTCAGTGTGTCTTGAGAACTGACAATTTGTTTTTTAACCTTGGATAGAACCCACTTTGACCATCACCTCTGATGTTGTACATTGAAATCCAACTTAACACAAAGTAAAAAAAAAAAATCTAAAATGTGGTTTTTCATGTTACTGATAGTGGATCATACTACCTCTTTGAATGAAGCCAGACTGCTGGTCTGGTGAAAGTGTTTGGTACTCAATTGCATAAAAATAAGTGAAGTTGTGATTAAATGTATGAGTCACTTGTTGACTACTTGCATGTTTCCCCCCAAATATTTTCAGTTTTTTTAAAAAACAAAAAGCATGGTATTTTTAAAAATGCCCTATAGGTTTGAATATTATACTTCATGTGAACACAAGTCGAAACTGAGCTGGTTCTAAATATCATGTGGATTGCTAGTCATAGGCTGGGCTATGTGGGTGCAAAAAACTTGCTCTTGTGCACAGCCTGCTAATATAAGCAGAGGAACAAGGGAGCAGGGCTGGATTTATGTATAGGCTAAGTAGGCTGGAGCCTAGGGCCTCTAAATCTAGGGACCCCCCCCCCAGCCCGCCTACTCCCCTCTCCCAAAATTGCAAACCCAAGATTTCATGGGAGGGCAGGACAACTTGGGCCCTGCAACTATAAGACTCAGGGCTAACCAGTGGTGCCCAACTTGGAATCTTAGAGATATAAATACAATCCTTCTAGATTGCCCCGGTGCGGGGACCCCCTTTGCACTGTTAATGGTTTCTGTTGGCAAAACGGCCAGGGGTCCCTTTACCTTTACTTAAGGTGTTAGGAACATGATGTGATAACCAGGGCAAGTTGATGAACTTGGGTAACCTCACAACTCCCCTCCCTCCTTGTGAGATGATGATGATGTATCAGTGATGTATCAATGATGGTTCTGGAAATGTATTCTGGGTAGGGAGGGAAGGTCTTCAAAGAGCTTGTAACCCATGTTCGGGGTTCTTACTCTGTGTGGAGACCTGTTGCGCCACAATAAAGAATGTGGTCTACTGACCGCTGTTTTTCTCCTGTATTTGGCTAGAACTTCCTTCTTCTGCAGGGACTTTCGCCCTGACAAGCTCGGCTGCTGAGTATCCTCACACCCCAAAATTTTCCATCTCAGAATCTAGAGCCAGCAGGCCCAGAGTCAACAACCAGCTGCACAGCCTTCCTCAGCTCAAGGGTCAGGTCAGTAGTGGTACGTGCTACATGTTAATCAGTGGGAGCATGTGAGTGGGAGGCCACATGGAGCAGATAAGACTACGTAAGCAAGCTCTCCCAAGTCTCTTCCATTCCTTCCCTCCTTGGCTTGAACAGAGCAAGGCAAACACATGTGACTGGCACTGGCCTCACCCCTCCCAGGCAGAGAAGTCTATCTTTCACACTTCGCAGAGCCCTATCGGTGCCTGCAGCATGCACTGCAGATTGCCCAGAGGCAGAAAGAGGCCTTGGGGATCAAGGAAGGGATCCTCAGAGGGATCCAGAACTACCTATAGATGGTAGGAGGCCAGGCTGCAGGTTGGTAACGACCTCATCCTGACTCTGATGTTAATGGGAAGGGGGAGACCAGGCTCCAAGCTAACAATCTTTTGCAGAAAATGGAAGAACTGGAATCTCTGTTTATGCTGCATTTTTGGACCCGTGTGCTAGGTCATTTTCACAAGGTCAGCAAAGCCTTTCAAAAATCAGACCTGAGTTCTTGTACAAGTTTGTACAGTTTACTTCTGGATTTTAGAAAAATTAGGAAAATTAGAGATGATTTTGATGAGCTTGCGAAACAAGCAAAAGCCACCTTGCCAAATGTCAACTACAAAACAAGGAGACAAAGAGTGAGGGAACGGCAAAGAAATGACAAGTACACCTGATGCCTAAGATGCTCTTTCTTCAAGAGGTAAGTTTAAGATAAAATCCTTTATCCATTATTAGATGCACTTGAAGCCAATTTGAAAGAAGTACTGTGCACAGTGATGTTGCAGAATTGTTTGCCATTCTTGCTAATTTGACAGCATCTAAGCAAGAAATTCAGCAGGGTGTTGAACAGTTAATGGAAGCATACCCAGAAGATATTGACCTGAAACCTGTTGATGAACTTTTGCACTTTCACCTGTACGTGACACAAAGCCATAGACCTACAGCAGTGCATTCTCTGTCTCACACAGAACTTTATCAAATTATATATAAGGACAAAATTCATATGGGCTTTCCTAATGTGGAAGCATTAGGAATCTTCCGGCTATTTCTTAGCCTTATGGCCACTAACTGCTCAGGAGAGAGGAGTTTTTCAAGACTCAAAAGAATTAAAAATGAATTAAGGGCCACAATGTCACATTGAAAGTGACAAAGTTAGACAAACAAATTTTGATGAAGTTTTGGATGATTTTGCTATGAGGAAGGCTAGGAAAAAAACATTTTAGCCTTCCTATATTTGATGGTTGTAGTTTACTTCTTAATATGTATTTTAAAACTGACTTTTTAATGACAACATAAAGTAGATTCTAAAAGTGCCACACTGTCAGGTAATCATGGTCATATTATTTACACTTCACAGGCAATATAATTTGTAAACTCAAGGTGTGTGTTTTTTAAGAATAACTTTATAACTTCATTTTCCTAGAAATTAATGCTTATTACACAAAAGGTTTACAAAGTTCAGGTATTGCAAAACTTTTTCAGTGTTAATTTTATGCATTTTTAAAAATCACCATGGTATTTAACAATAACATCTTATGTCCTTTAGAGGAGAATTTGAGAATTACATAATTTTAAATACCCGTCATCATCCTTGGCTTCACTGAATTTTGTTTATAACACTCTTCCATTTTCTTCTAGTCGTGACGGTGGGGGGTTGGGAGGGGCCTCACAAGTGGAGTAGCCTAGGGCCACTCTTCATCGAAATCCGGCCCTGGCTACAGCTGCAGCAAGAATGCTGATTGCTAAAAATTAGAAAGGGGATAGGACACCCATGAAGGAAGAATGGCAAATCAAATTGTGTGAATATTTGGAATTAGCAAAAATGACAGAAGTAATTAGAAATCAACCAAACCAAAAGTTTAAAAAGGAGTGGGCCTGTTTTAAAGAGTACCTGGAAGAACATTGTTCTCAAACAAAACCTTTAATGTGTTTTGACTAAAGTTTGCAAAGTAAATAACAGATAGATAGATAACATATATTATGCAAGAGAAGTGAAATAAGGAAACCAACACAGTTTAAAAGATAAGGAAGAAGTAAGAAGCCGCAATAAGGTGGAGGGACGTCACGTGTGAAGAAGTATTGATTTACTTTGGTTCACATTCGTGTATAAGTTAACATAATTTGAAGAACGAATGGAAAATGTATATAATTAATCAATGTAAAATCAATAAAGAATATTTAAAAAGAGAGAGAAAAATTGTAGCACTGTGAGGGGAAGAGGGTGTCTCCTAACGACTCCCAATAGAGCCAGCTCAAGCGTGAGGCAAGATGAAGCAGCTGCCTCAGGCGGCGGAAATTAAAGAGTTGAGAGTGGAAATGTTCTACCACCCAGTTTTGCCGCCAGGCAGGAAGGAAGCTTCAGAAAGTGGTTCTCCTCCATGAGAAGTGCTTTCTGAAGCTTTCTCATCCATCCTGGCAGGATATCAAGGCTTTGCGAGAGCTTCATGCCTTCTATCATGCTGTAGGCAGAGGGGGCGTTTTTGCCCTGGGCACCAAAATGTATTGGGCCACCCCTGACTGTCAGTTCCCTTAATAGACTGCAGCTCCCATAATTCTTTGGGGGAAGCCATGGCAGTTTAAAGTGCTATCATACTGCTTTAAATGTATGCTGTGGGCTATGACCACATGGAAAGAAGCCGCATGGAAACAGATCCTTAATGGTAGTGATTCTGAGCACAATGGTTTTGATGCTAACTAGATTCCCTGGATTCACAGGCAGAACCAAGATCCGGGGGGACCTGAGAGTCCTGATGGCAGAAAGGGGAGAGATTTATCACCTGTTCTCCATCCTACAGCACTTTAGGCCAACTCTCAAGTAGCCCAGGAGGAATCTATTATCCTCTGGACCAGATTTGAGGGGGAGCACAAGCAACTGTAGGTGGGTGGTGGAATCACTAATGATACCTCTTCTCTCCTGCTTGGCAGAAGCATCACTGCGGGAGCAGGTTGAGGGTCCCAGCTATTATCAGCTTTTTTAAAAAAATGAGTGACACTAGTAGGGCTGGGAATCAAAACATCAAAAGGAAACAAAGATCACAGCTAAGGATGAATTACTCAAGCTTTGTGCATCTATTTGGTGCAGTGTTCTAATATTTGGAGGCAATTTGGTTAATTACCAGGCTTCAACTGTACATATTGGAATACTGAAAAGGGTTGGGGAAGTCTCCAAAGAGGGTTTCTGAGCAGGCATTTGAATAGCTTCTGCACATGTTAATACCTTGGTAATTTATCAGTAAAATTAGTTTTGTTACATAATTTAAGATGTGACAGTACGTGGCAAAGGGACTGGATTTCATCCAAAGCTTGCCTTCTGAACAAATGTACTGCGTAAAATGGCTCTTTCTTGCCAAAAACATATATCATATGATGATCTAATAAACAAAGAAAAAATAAGCGCTGTTGTTTTGTTTGGGAATTCATAACGTTCTCTCAGCTGAAATAATTCTGGTTGGGTAGTTTCCAGCTGCTTGACATATTGCAGTTGTAGCTGCCTTCCACATTTTCTTAGTTAAAACAGGAACTAGTTAAGCCTAAATGAATAAACATGTCAGCCTTCTCATTAAAGTGGGCTTTCCTGGAGTTACAGAACATTTCCCGTATGATTTCTGCGTTGTTTGCAGCAAACACATAGGAACATAGCACGCTACCTTATACTGAGCCTGGGTCCTGCAGAAGAAAATAGATATAGATCACCCATGTGGTCATAATTAATCAAAGACTTGGCTGGATCATAGATCCAAAGAGTGGGACTAAACATGCTCTCCCATAAGAGAAAGAACCCCCAGCAGAGTTTTAAAGTCACAGTAGGCTACCAGAGCTTCTCCATTTCTACCCCTCTTAGCATTAAACAACCACACGTGTTAGTAAGTTTAAAATTATTTACTTACAAAATTCCAAAAGGCAGGTTCATCCACGGACGTTAGGGGGAGCAGGCCTTTTGTTAGAGGTAGGGGCAGAACCTCAGTTCGCTATGTATTTTTATTGATTTTATTGATTTGGGGGGCAGCTGTCCCTCCCTTGGTTAAGCCCATGGGCTCATGCATTTATCCATGCAGCAGCTAGTAAACAGGCAGAAATTTTGGGATACAAAAATATGGTGAAATAGCTCTAAACATATGGTCTGAGCTTGCAGTTCACATGGTGAAAAACAGAATGAACAAAGGGGGAAACTTGACTTCCTTCCAGGTGAGGGGCGTGACCTAACTGAGTCTAGGAACACAGCTCTGTGGTCTTTTCCCCCTTAATGCATTACCTATGTTTGCTAGTTATATTTGACTGCAATTTCCCACAAGTCCATCCAGCGAAGGGGTCAGCCCTTCACTTCATCAAATCTGGCCCTCTTTGAAAAAAGTTTGGACACCACTGCTTTAAGGAGTCTCAAAGCAACTAACAATCTCCTTTCCCTTCCTCCCCCACAGCAAACACTGTGAGGTGAGTGGGGCTGAGAGACTTCAGAGAAGTGTGACTGGCCCAAGGTCAGCCAGCAGCTGCAGGTGGAGGAGCGGGGAATCGAACCCGGTTCACCAGGTTACGAGTCCACCGCTCTTAACCACTACACTACACTGACTGGCCGTGGCTGTCCAAGTTTTCTGACAGGAGTCTCTTACTAGCCCTACCTAGGGGATTGAGTCCAAGATCTTCTGCATGCAAAGCAGGTGATCTGTCCCGAGCCACAGCCTCATCTCCCTGCATCAGGGCAAATGGTAGTGAGGGGGAAGATTTGCATTGGAAAAGAGGGGAAAGAGAAATGATTCAGCTCCCTCCTCCTCCCCCAGCGCCATGGACTCAGTCCAAATCTCTCCTCTTCCTCAGTGACTGCTTGAAAGAAGATAGGAAAGGGATCCAATCACAGACGGATCTCTAGCCTGGTTTACCTAGATATTGCCTGGTTTGGCTTTGAGAGGCAAGGAACACTATGACTTCTCTCCCAGGAAGAGAACAAGGATGCTGGAATGGAGAGGCCATTGGCTCTTCCTATGTTCTTATCATCTCTTCTCCTTAGCAATGAAAGCGTCTGCCAGAACAAAAATCACATTGGACAAGCGCAACCAAACAGCAGTTGGAATGCTGCTGGGCCCATGGCATTAGGGGTGAGGTCGGGGGGACGGTGCCTGCATTCTCCAAACCTGAGGCTTATGGAGCCATAGAGGTTCTCTTAAGGTTTATGGGCAGCTTGCATCAGGGCTTTCAGCTCAAGCACCTGCCAGAATGAACGTGGCACAAAGCGCTGTTATACACTGAAATAAAATTATATGAAGATGATGTACCGTTGGTATTTAACTCCCAGTAAGTTGGAGAATTTGTATAAATTGTATAAATAAAAATAATAAATAACAGTGATCTTGCTTCTGCTTCTCTTCAGTTATCCCTTTATGCTGCATCAGTAACTGTTTACAGCAGCAATAGTGAGGGAGTTAATTTTTCCATTGGAATGGGAGATTCTGACTGCAGAGAGGCAAGCACAGATGGTATCCGAATGCAACCTCCGCACATACCTAGCACTGGCATGATGTGGGGAGGGGGAGTGTACACAACTTTGTCTTTCACAGAACACTTCATTCTAAGGAGCAGAGGCGGATGAAGAACTCCAGGTTCTCTTCTGTCTCTGATTTTTGTTGGTGGGTAGCCAGCACAAATTGCTACTGGCTTTGAGGAGACGGGAAGCCTGTGCTCTGTGCTCAGATCCAACTCTTGGATAGACTCCCCAACACCTGGCATGGAAGACTCCACCTGAGTGTCCCTGTTTTCAAAAATCACCCACGTCCGTATCCTGGTAGGTGGGGGTAGACTCCCACGACATCCTTTGATTCACAGCTATTAAAAAACCAAGAAGGCTTTCTTTGAGCAGAAGCTTTCATTGACATCAATCTACATTTTCCTGCATAATGGGCTGTAAGGTTGCCACCTCTCTACAGACGGTAGAGAGGGGCTGTTCTGCTGCTCTCTCCCATTATGCGCAAGCAGCTGGGGTAGCTCAGCCAGCAAAGCATGAGACTCTTAATCTCAGGGTTTAATGGTCCAACAAGGTTGTGGCTGGAAACTTCCATGGTTTCATTATTTTCACTAAAAAATCATTTTGTCTGACATCCTGGGCCCTGTATGGTATTGCAGGCAGCTGACAACCTGCCTAATAACAAACAATGGTTTGGGGGCCAAAAATTATAAAATGCTGATGGAGGTGAAATCTTCGGCTGTGATGGGAAATATCTCGGAACAAAATATCTCGGAATACTGATAACACCAAAAAATATAAATCTCTACCATGATAACTACGTTAAGGCTTGGTCAGAAATTAAAAGAAATATGGAGATATGGAATAGACTGAAATTATCTTTTAGGGGACAGATATTGATAATTAAAATGAATATCTTCCCAAGAATGCTTTTTCTTTTTCAAAATATTCCAATCTTGGGGGGAACAGGCTGCTTAACAACCTGGCAGAAGGACATATCTAAATTCAGTTGGGAAGCTCGGAGACCTAGAATAAAGCACAAATTGCTAATTGACGTTAAAGAGAGGGGAGGATTTGGCCTTCCCAATCTGAAGCTTTACTGTGAGGCAGCCAGTCTTGTCTGGATAAGAGATTGGTGTCTACTTCAAAATACGAACTTGTTTGATCTGGAAGGGCATGACAACTGCTTCGGTTGGCATGCCTACCTCAATTATGACAAGACGAAGGCGTGTAAGGGATGTTGAATCATATTATTAGAAAAACGCTATACATGGTCTGGACAAAATATAAGGACTTGATTGAACCCAAAACACCATGGTGGATTTCCCCCTTGGAGGCCAACACAGTAAAGAAAAGAATATGCAGGAGGGCTGGCTCACGTCTAAGTCATTACTAATGGAGGAAGCAACCAATTAAAGTTAAAACAGTATGATGATATGAAAGAACATTTTTCAGGATAGCTACAGTATTTCCAACTAAATGAGACTTTCAGACAAGATAAAAAGAAGGGCTTTGCCAAAGAGCCCTCCAAATTGGAGATTTGTTAAATAATAAAATCAAGATACTTTCAAAAATGTACCAACTCCTCCTTGACTGGAAAGTCGAGGAGGAGGAGCTTAAATCAGTAATTATTAGGTGGGCCCAGGATGTTGGTCACTCTATTCCAATGAGCGATTGGGAAAACCTGTGGAAAACAAATATAATATCAAGGAAAATCTCATGAAGATGCAGTTTAGGTGGTATTTAACACCGTCAAAGCTATCTAAGATGTATAAAAATATTCTGAGTACACGCTGGCGGTGCGGAGAGTCGGAAGGTAATATGTATCACATGTGGTGGCTCTGTAAAAAAATTAAAGAATTCTAGAATATCATTTATGATGAATTTTAAAAAATGATGAAAGTATATTTCCCAAAGAAACCAGAGGCCTTCCTTCTTGGCATCTTAGATAACGAAATACCAAAAGGCCTAAAAGAAATCTTTTTGTATGCCACTGCGGCAGCAAGGACCCTGATTGCAATGAATTGGAAGCAGGACAGGGTTCCTTCTAAAACAGAGTGGTTAAATAAACTTCTAGAATATGTAGAGATGGCTCAGATGACAAACAGATTGAGAGGCAATGAAAATCAATGCTTTATTCAGAAATGTGACACGTTTAAAAAATATTTACAGAATTATAACCATGGTGTTGCAACTATGGCAGCGTTTGAATTATCTCTGTATCCGGAGCCCCGTTTGCATACCGAGGCGAATGTAACTGTCAGGGGCTCAAGAGCAGAAGCACAGGGAAGAAAGGAGATGGAGAGCGAAGGGGAAGAATCCGAGGGGAGCGTAGGAGAAGATGACAGTGGCCCGAGAGATTCCATGAGCCTCTCCAGCGAATCGGAAGATTCACAGAAGGGGGCGCCGGTGGCCAGGGCAAGGGGGTTCCCAAGGGGGACACTCCAGGAGCAAGGGGCCAGCGGGGACTCCCAGAGCAGCAGTTGGAAATCAGGACCAGCTTCCCCACCAGAGCATAGTGGGGGGGAAGAGTCCCAGGTATCGGGGCCAGCGTATCCCCCACCAGGGAGAGAAGATGAGTCAGGGGTGACCACGCCTCCATCGGAGAGTCAGGCAAAGGAGGGGAGGTCAAGTCCAGCGAGCCTCCCAGAAGAGGGAAGCAGTGACAGAAGCAGTGTAACGGTCAGGAGGAAGGTCACTGGGTTGGCGCGAGAGACAAGTTCAAATGTACAGGAGCGCGGGACAGCAGAGAATGAGGATTGGGAACCAGGTCCTAAAGCCCGCCAGAGGCAGGGGGAGGAGTCAGGCGACTCAGCGTCAGAAGAGTCCAGAAAGGGGAATGCCCCAGCGGGCAGGAGGACCCAGAGGAGGAGAGAGCAGCGGAAGAGGTGGAGCAGGGCTAGGATCTTAAACTGGTGTCAGGGGGGAGGAGATTCAGACGGGACTTCGACGGTCTAGGGTTTAAGACGTAGAGCTGCGCGCTGCGGCTTTGAAATGGAAACTGAACTTCAATAAAGACTTTTGTACATAACGACGACCTGGCATTGGTCCTCTGTGAGCTGGGACCTTGGGGCAGCTCTGACAGTAAGTCCCGTCTCCTAAGACCTTTGCAGCGTGAGTTGACGCAGCGAGGGGCGAAGCTGGGTGCTTTGCGAGCTCACGAAGATCAGGAAGGATGAATACAGACGAAAAAATGGCAGCCCTGCAAGACGCAGTCACAAGGCTTACCATGGAAATAGCAGCATCCAGAAAGAGAGAGGATGAAGCAGCCGCTGTCTGCCAGGATCTGCAAACCAGGTTGGAAATGTTGAGCAAGCAGGGGCTGCCAGGTGCCAAACTGGAGGGGATTGGTCTCGGAAAGAGGGGGGGCAGCCTCGTGTCTCATTTCGATGGGAGCCTGCAGCAGTATCCTAACTTCAGAGCAGACGTAGTTTTTGTGCTCAAGTTGCTGTAGAAGGACCTTAGAGATGAGCAGGAGAAAGTAGGCTTCATACTAACTCATCTGCATGGGGAAGCTAAAGCGTGGCTGCGCAATCTTTGGCGCGACAATGATGCTGCCCTCCAAAATTCAAACGCCTTTATTAAGGCTATGGACGCTTGTTTTCAATCTGCAGTAGATGTGGATGTTGCCAGGAGGGAGATTCATGGACTAAAACAGGGCAAAGCCACTGTGCGACAATATCACTCCCGCTTTTTTGCGTTGGTTAATGCGCTGGTGTCAGGGGTTCAGAAGGAGAGACACAGGAGGGGGAGCAAATGGAGAGTGAGGAGGAGGAGTACGAGGGGGGCGCAGGCAGTGACAGTGGCCAGAGTTATTCCACAAGCCTCTCTAGCGAATCGGAGGACTCACAGAAGGGAGCGCCGGTGGCCAGAGCGAAGGGGGGTCCAGGGGGGAAGCCCCAGGAGGAAGGGGCCAGCGGGGAGTCCCTGAGCAGCAGCTGGAGATCAGGACCAGCGTCTCCACCAGAGCGCAGTGGGGAGAGGGAGTCCCAGGAGTCGGGACCAGTGTCCTCACCACCAGAGGGAGGAGAGGAGTCAGGTTTGGCAACACCCACATCAGGAAGCGGGGAAACGGTCAGAAGGAAAGTCACCGGCTGGGCACGCGCGCCAAGTTCAAATGTACAGGAGCGCGGCACAGCGGGGAGCCCGGGAAGGGAGCCAGGTCCTAAAGCCCGCCGGAGGGAGGGGCAAGACTCAGGAGGCTCAGCGTCAGAGGAGTCCAGGAAGGAGGGAACCCCAGAGGGCAGAAGGACCCAGCGCAGGAAAGAGCAGCGCAAGAGGTGGAGCCGGGCTAGAATCTTAAACTGGTGTGGGTGGAGCAGTGAGTCAGAGGGGACTTAGCCGGTCTAGCGTCAAGACGTGGGTCTGCGCGCCCAGAGCTTGGAAATGGAAACTAAACTTTAATAAAGACTTTTGTATATAACATCCACTGGGCGTTGGTCCTCTGTGAGCTGGGACCTAGCGGCAGTCCTGACAGCTGGGATGGGAAAAGAACTCAGCTGCCGTCTGGGACCTGTTCTGGGAGGGGCTGAATGGGGCTGTGAAAGATGAAATTGCGAGGGGGGAGAGACCCCAGAGCACTAAGGAAGTCGTCCAGAGAGCGCTGGCGATAGGGGTGCGTCTGGAAGAACGTCCTTGGAGCAAGGATGAAGGACATTGGGGACGCACGCCAGCTAGATCACCTCCTTTCTTTCCCAGAGAAACAGCGCGCGCCCAGTCCACGCCTCCACTGGGAGGGGGAGAAGAGCCGATGGAGATAGATGGTGCCAGGGCTCAGACAGCAACCAGAGCCCAAACACCAGGAGCAGTCAAGACGAAGGCTCCTAGAGGGAACAGGAAGTGTTACATCTGCGACAGTGCTCAGCACATGGCGAAAGAGTGTCCCCAGAGGCTCCACAAGCACACTGCAGCCTCAGCAACCGTAAAGGAAGCAGTTCAGCAGGGGGAACAACTGCAGGGAAACGACGGAGTCTGGCTGGAGACAGAGGCACTGGGGCCCAGCCAGACGAGTCAGTGAAGCAGTCCCCAGGGATCTTGCAGCCCACAGACCCCTCCCGCCCAAACCAGTGGTGCAGCTCACCGCATCGCTCCAGCTACCCAATGGGCTCACCATGGAAGTCCCTATTACCATTGACTGTGGCAGTAATGCAGACTTTGTAGGAGTGGACTTTATCAAGCAACATCGCATAGCGCTCCTACCAGCCACGATGCCCCTGAACGTCGTCACAGTAGACGGCAGAGAGCTACTGGGAGGACAAGTGGTGCAGCAAACACCGCCAATGGTGATGCAAATCGGAAATCACCGCGAAGTCATCAGCTTCAACGTCACCCACCTGTCGGACACGCCCATAGTTTTGGGCATGAGTTGGCTGGACAGGCACAGTCCGGCATTAGCATGGTACCAGCGTCAATTGACCTTCTCCTCCTACTGCGCAGAACACTGCATCCTGCCTAACCAGGAAGGTGAGGGGCAAGAGGATGAACCACAGCTACACTTGGGCATGCTGCAAGCGGTACCCAACAAGTACAAGGCGTTTTTGGAGGTCTTCTGCGAGAAGGAAGTGGACAAGCTACCTCCCCACAGGCCCTATGACTGCAAGATTGACCTCCTGCCGGGGGCGACGCTGCCGACTGGGAAACTGTATTCTGAGGACGAACTGCAAGAGCTCAGGGAGTTCATAGATCACAACTTGAAGCAGGGATTCATCCAAGAATCCAAAGCAGTGGGGGGCAGTCCCGTGTTTTTCGTGAAGAAAAAAGACACGCCCCAAAAGAGGCTTGTAGTGGATTACAGGGTCATAAATTCAAGGACAAAGCCCACGGCATTCCCCATGCCCAAGATCGACGACCTGCTCGCGACGGTGAGGAAGGGACGCATCTTCACCAAGTTGGATCTACGAGGGGCGTACAACCTTATACGTATGCGGGAGGGCGACGAGTGGAAGACGGCCATGTTTACGCCCCTTGGCACCTATGAATATAGAGTTATGCCGTTTGGCTTACAAAATGGCTCACACTGTTTCCAAGCCTTCATGCATCACGTGTTAGCGAGACTCCTCTACAAGAAGTGCGTCTGCTTCCTGGACGACATCCTGATCTTCTCAGAATCGCAGGAGGCTCACGAGAGGGACATCAAGGAAGTTCTGCAGAGACTACAGGAGCACAGACTTTACGCCAAGCTGAAGTGCCAGTTTGACATGACGGAGGTGGATTTCCTGGGCTACAAGCTGTCCGACAAGGGACTTGCCATGGACAGCGCCAAGGTCCGCTCAGTGTTGGACTGGAAGAGCCCACGCAACAGGAAGGAGGTCCAGAAGTTCGTCAGTTTCGCCAACTTCTATCGCAAGTTCATTAAGGGATTCGCGATGGAGACGGCGGCCATCACAGACACCCTCAGCTCCAAGAAAAAGAAGTTCATCTGGACGGACCAGGCGGAGCGGTCTTTTCAGAGACTCAAGCGTCTCTGCGTCCGAAGAACAGCTGCTACACGTCAACCCTAGCCGACCAATGAGGGTTGAAACGGACACCTCGGACAGAGCCGTGGGGGCGGTCCTGTTGCAGCAAGACCCGCAAGGGGACTGGAGGCCGTGTGCCTTCTACTCCAGGAAACTCAGCAAGTCGGAGCAGAACTACACCATCTGGGACAGGGAGTTGCTGGCCATCCATGCAGCCTTCAAGGCGTGGCGGCACTTCCTCATCAGAGCCAAACACACAGTGCAGGTTCGCACGGACCATAAGAACCTGGAGTACTGGCGCACGGCACGGTTCCTGAACCAGAGACACATCCGCTGGGCGGAGTTCTTTGCGGATTTCGACTTCAGGATAGAATACATCCCGGGAGACAACAACATCATGGCGGATGCGCTATCAAGGAAGCCGCAGTATCTCGAGGAAGCGGCACCGGTGGCGGCCAAACACATTTTCGCACCGAAAGCGTGGGCATGCGCCTCAGCCACCGTGGACCTGGACGCAGTACGTCGCGCGCTGCAGACAGATTCCTTCGCACGATCCAAGATGGAGGAGGTGCGAAGCGGCACAGCGAAGGACGGCGAGTTCCAGATACGCGACCGACTGCTCATCCGCAAAGGGGTCCTCTACGTGCCGGGAGATGACCTCCGCATGAAAGTACTGCAACAGTTACACGACGCGCCCAGTGCCGGGCACTTCGGCAAAGACAAGACGGTGGAATTAGTAGCCAGAGACTTTTGGTGGCCCAAGATGAGGGGAGAAGTCGCGGATTACGTCACTAGGTGCGACACATGCCAAAGGGCCAAGCCAGTACACAGACCGCCAGCAGGACTGCTGGAACCGCTACAGACACCGCTCGAACCGTGGGAGAGGGTGGCCCTGGACTTTGTCACAGATCTGCCCAGCTCGCGGGGCAAAACAGCAGTACTCGTGGTAGTAGACATGTTCACCAAGATGGCGCACTTCATTCCTTGCGCGAAGGTGGCCACAGCGGAACAGACCGCCAAGCTGTTCATAGACCACGTGTTCAAGGTGCACGGCCTACCGCGGCCTATCCTGTCCGACCGGGGGCGCCAGTTCATCTCGAGCTTCTGGCAGAAGCTGATGGGCATCCTGAACGTCAAGATCAACCTAGCGTCGGCAAGACACCCGCAGACCAACGGACAAGCGGAGAGGGTCAACGCCATCATGCAGCAGTACCTGAGATGCTACGCGGATCAACAGCCCTCAACCTGGGTGGACTACCTACCGCTGGCCGAGTTTGCCTACAACAACACGAAGCACGTGTCCACTGGGGTGACACCGTTCTTCGCCAACAATGGGCGGCATCCCAGAACCTTCCCGGGATTAGAGAGAGTGGGGGAGGGGGAGCCACAGGGAGCAGAGGACTTGGCAGTGGAGTTACAGGAGGTCCACGAGTAACTCCGAAGGCAATTGGAGCTAGCAAAACACGCATACAAAATGCAGGCAGACAGACACAGGAGAGTTGGGGAAGACATACAGGTGGGGGACTGGGTCTGGTTAGCAGCCCAGGCAGTGCCCGCCAGATCGTTAGCTAAGAAGAAGCTCGGACACAAGCAGCTAGGGCCTTACCAAGTCGAGGCACAGATCAATCCAGTGGCCTTCAGGTTGACACTCCTGGAGGGATCCAGAATGCACCCGGTCTTTCATAGATCAGTGCTCACACCCTACAAGGAACCCCACAGGTTTTAGGCGCCAGGGAACGCACCAAACCCACCCAGCAAATCGCCAACAAGGGGGGGGTCCCAGAGGGTGGCGCCACTTAACGAAGCCACGGAGATTTTAGACTCGAGATGGGGGGAAGAGGGGGTTGAATATTTCCTCGCCAGGGAAGGTACCCCGGCCAGCGCCAATAGGTGGGTACCGTACTATGCGGTGGAGGAGCACTATCTCATAGACGAGTTCCATGCTCTTTTCCCACACAGACCCATGCCGGCAGATTATTTCGATGAATATCTTTTCACACCCACGCTCTCAGCCAGCACGTTCCAGGGGTTCTCATCAGCGGAGGAAACGGCGCCAGAAACCACCTCTCCAGAGGGATCAATCTCAGGTTTTGGCACAGACCGCTCTTATTGGTGGGACACTCAACCGGAGGTGGGGTGGAGCAGGGAACTGCCGGGAGGGTCCTGGCACGCAACGTCACCCAAGGCGACAGGGGGAGAGGGAGACATGGACGTGTTGGGGGAGGATCCTGGGTTCGAGCACACCTGCAAAGAAATGGAAGCAGAGGAGATCGACGTCGGCGAGCCCGCCACGGACTGGCAGGATCCAGCCGGCTGGTTGCACACCAGGGGGGAGGAACTGTATCCTGCAATCACCCCCACAACACTGGAGCACCCGGAACCCACACCTGAAGAGGGAGAGGGGGGAAGGGGGGGCTTCGAGGGGGGGATGGATGTCAGGGGCTCAAGAGCAGAAGCACAGGGAAGGGAGGAGATGGAGAGCGAAGGGGAAAAATCCGAGGGGAGCGTAGGAGAAGATGACAGTGGCCCGAGAGATTCCATGAGCCTCTCCAGCGAATCGGAAGATTCACAGAAGGGGGCGCCGGTGGCCAGGGCAAGGGGGTTCCCAAGGGGGACACTTCAGGAGCAAGGGGCCAGCGGGGACTCCCAGAGCAGCAGTTGGAAATCAGGACCAGCTTCCCCACCAGAGCATAGTGGGGGGGAAGAGTCCCAGGTATCGGGGCCAGCGTATCCCCCACCAGGGAGAGAAGATGAGTCAGGGGTGACCACGCCTCCATCGGAGAGTCAGGCAAAGGAGGGGAGGTCAAGTCCAGCGAGCCTCCCAGAAGAGGGAAGCAGTGACAAAAGCAGTGTAACGGTCAGGAGGAAGGTCACTGGGTTGGCGCGAGAGACAAGTTCAAATGTACAGGAGCGCGGGACAGCAGAGAATGAGGATTGGGAACCAGGTCCTAAAGCCCGCCGGAGGCAGGGGGAGGAGTCAGGCGACTCAGCGTCAGAAGAGTCCAGAAAGGGGAATGCCCCAGCGGGCAGGAGGACCCAGAGGAGGAGAGAGCAGCGGAAGAGGTGGAGCAGGGCTAGGATCTTAAACTGGTGTCAGGGGGGAGGAGACTCAGACGGGACTTCGACGGTCTAGGGTTTAAGACGTAGAGCTGCGTGCTGCGGCTTTGAAATGGAAACTGAACTTCAATAAAGACTTTTGTACATAACGACGACCTGGCGTTGGTCCTCTGTGAGCTGGGACCTTGGGGCAGCTCTGACAGTAACCCATGTCCGCGCGTGTGCGGGTCATGTTTTGGTGCTTCTGCCCTCATTTTGACAGTCGACAAGCGAAAACAGAAAGTAACACGCTCCGTTACTTCCGGGTTGCCGTGGAGCGCAACCTGAAAATGCCTAGCACAAAGCGTATTCATCCCAGGGCATGACTGTATTTTGGTTTTCATTTGGATTCCATTTGAGCTTAGGTCTGAGAGACCACAACAGGGCAGCCTCAAGACAGGGAACCTAAGCTCAAATGCTGTCCAAATGATTTTGCCAAGCAGCTCCGGATAACTGACAAATAAGTTCCTTAAATTCCCTCCAGCTCCCAACCTTGATGCTCGCCACTCACCTCCCTCCCTCCTCATCCACCTCCTTGCCTCCGGGGTCCACCCTTTGAGCCCATCTGGGGAGCCGCTGATGGCTGGCGAAGGGGACTGGCTGGGCGAGCTCAGGGGGAGCTCCTTCAGACACCTTTCCAGCCCTTGCAGAGGCCGGCAGCTCCTGAGCAACAAATCCACTTTCTGCAGACCAGCTCATTTTCTCTTTCACACAAAAAGTTTCCAATCTTGACCATGACTTCTCTCTGATTAAACATGTCAGCTTGGACATGCCAATTTCTTATAAAACTGCAGGTTATTACATTAATCCTGCCAATGTTTTTATCTGTTTACAATTTATCTGTAAATATCCAATAAACCATTTCCATTCTTTTATAAAAAAGTTTGTTATCTTGATTTTCTGTTAAATTTCACTATTTCTGCGTATTCCTGCAAAAGCACTTTTTTTGGGATCACGATCTTGTTCGCCACCCCAAAACCAATGCTTTTGGGCTCCATGATCTCATGCAAGTCACGTGACTCATGGGGGAGCATGGACGGCAAGACACGTGTCCCGGTTTGGGGACTCAGCATGTTGGGAGGCCATGCTACTTTAAACAACCACTTTAAACAACCCTGGCTTCCTCCAAAGAATTATTAAACCTTTTCTACTGCATCTTTTCAAATAATCTATGTTTTATATAACTCCATTGTCTCCACAATACTTGCTACATTACAAGTCTTATTGAAATCCTGCTTTTCCCCCATCTGCTTACAGTGGTCTCCAAGATAAATTATGAATTTCCCCCATTCTTTGTTAAAGTTTTGGTCTTCTTGGTTCCTGAGCTTCCCAGTCAACTTTGCCATTTGGGCATAATCCAATAGTTTAATTTACCATTCTTCTCTGGTAGGGACTTTATCTTCTTTCCATCTCTGGGCTAATAGCATCCGAGCGGCTGTCATCACATACATCAAAAGTCTTTTCTGCTCCCTTGGAATATCAGCACCTATAATTCCTAATAAAAAGCCTCTATTGTTTTTTTTAAACAAAAGTTAATTTAAACATTTTTTTTTCATCTCATTATATATCATTTCCCAGAATGCTTTTATTACCTTACAAGGTGATAAAAGGTGCCTTCCTTTTCTTTACATTTCCAACAAATATTTGTAGATGACTTATACATTTTTGCTAACTTACTGGGAGTCAGATACCATCGGTACGTCACTTTCATATAGTTTTCTTTCAGTGTACAATACGCCATGAGTTTCAAATTGGTTTTTCATAACCTTTCCCAATCTGAAAGTTGGATATTGTGTCCCCAAATTGGTGAAGGGATGTTCTAAGTTTACCCCAATATTACTCCCCCCCAAGAAAACTTCAATTTTCTTTGACCATGTTGTTGTTGTCTTTCATTTCATTCATGAATTGCTTCCCTTGAGGCATGCTGAAGCAATTTACACCATAATAAAAGCATGTATAAAACAGTTATATCTATATCTAGAACAGTTAAACTGCTGCATATATAAAACAGTTTGAAAAACCCATTATATATAGACATGAGCCAGGAGATACATGAGAACAATTCACATCCCCTCAGGTGTGCCAGTTTGAATAAAATATTAGGGATGGGGCAGGTAATCCCCGCCCCACATAACTGGTCACATGATGAGGTGCGCACACCCACACCCACACTGAATGGCAATGCCCATCAACTGGGGGGCAGCCCCCTCAAATATTTTAGTGGGGGTGCAAAGACCCCTCGGCCCCTGAGACCTGCGGTTATAGGGCGGTATATAAATCAACAACAGTTGGCTCGTATGCATCTGTTAGGCTTCAGGGAATTGGCTTCCTCTCTCCATGGCAGTAAATAAAAAAGATCAAATGAAAGGAACATCTTACCAGTTAGTCCTTTAATAATCACAGTGAGATAAAAAAAGAACACGTCTCCTAGAAATGGCAGTGCTCCATCCCTGTTAATCTACGTCACTCCTACATCTTGTAATCTGAGTTTGTAGCCTCAGGACTTTCTGTTCTGACACTTTCTGAGCTCTCGTGTCTTTGGGGAAGCGTGGGATGAATGCTGTCCAGAGACTGTGAATCTGTTAACACTCTCTCCCCCAGTGTATCTTCTCCTAGCTGTTCCCCATTCAGTATTTCCCAGCTTCTGCCTTCTGAGCTATGCCCCTCTGCAAACCACTGTTCCAAATCTATACTGTCCTCCTGCTCCTAGGAAGATTCAGGATCAGGAGGAGGGGGTGGCTCCCACCATTCTTCCTCAGAGCAGCCCTTCTCAGCCCAGTCCCTGACAGCATCCAATACAGATACCAACTGTGATTAAAAAAATCTCCATTTGAATGTATTGTTGCTGCACTCAGGAAAGGGTGGTAGAAATTGTTGTGCATTCGCCTTACAGGTCAAAACAGAAGCACTTAGGCTCAAGCAATGTTGTAGCTTAGCAACCACGATGTGCTTAATGATATCCCTTCCCTGTGGCCTGACTATTTTGCTGGATGAGATGTGCAGTGATGGGTCACAAAAAGCAGCAAAGGGAAGCTTCTCAGCTAGTCAGCATTTCGCCTGTGTATAGTTTTTCAAAATATATATATATATATTTATTAAGTTTTACATAACAAATTCAAATTCAAATAAAACATCCACATCACCATATAGGATTCCTTGAATCCTTCGACTCCCCCATGGTAACCTTCCATGGTTACCATTATCAATCTATTTTGCCCCAACTGCTTCTTTCATTTTCTTTAAGAAAAATAATCCATTTTTACCATAGTTTTTCATACATTACAAGCATTACTCAAATCCTGCCATAGTTTTTAGTTGTTTACAGTGTTCTCTTAAATACATTATAATTTTTTTCCCATTCCTTCTTAAAATTCTTCTCTTCCTGGTTTCTGATTTTCCCAGTCAATTTTGCCATTTCGGCGTAGTCCACCATCATCAGCTATTTGTCTCTGGTTGGAACTTTATCTTCTTTCCATCTCTGGGCCAATAGTATCCATGCTGCTGTCGTCGCAAACATGAATAATTATTTCTACTCCTTTGGAATCTCTGTACCTAGAACACCTAGCAAAAAAGCCTCTGTAACAAACGTCATTTTAAACATTTTTTTCAACTCATTGTGAATCATTTCCCATAATGCTTTTGTTATCTTGCAAATCCACCACATGTGGTAGAATGTGCCTTCTTTCTCCTTGCATTTCCAACAAACATTTGAGGCAGTTCTATACATCTTTGCTAATTTTCACCTGTCTATAGTAATGTTGTCTGAGGTAAGACAATGTTTCTGTGAAGCTTGACCCACAATTGACCAGAAGCTCCACCTACGGCCCATCATATACCTTGCTGTGCTAATCTGAATGACCAGATGGGCATCAATGCCCTTGCCTTGAGCTATGCTCTTTCAATAATGGCTTCAGCCCTCGCAGAGCTCATCTCATGCTAGTTAACCACATTCTAATCAAGATATCTGGCAGTCCAGGTAACTACAGCCTGCTTGCCAGGTGCCAAAGGTTCACCACAAAGAGGCTTTGTTATTTTGTCTCCATCTCAGCTTCATAGACAGCAGTGCACCCCTTTGGATTTACTGTCAAGCCCATGATAATTAATGCACCTTTGCCAAAGAAGAGGAGAGCCCCTTTAGGGCAAGTATGCTAATAGGAGCTTGCAAACCAGCTGCCAGGGATGTGGCTCTGATTGCTAATGAGACCTGCCACAGTGCAGGTCTCTTTGTCTTGGTTTCTTTCTCCCTTCAGAATTATGATATCCAGCTTCCATCATCAGAGAATCAGGAGAGTAGAGTGGCCTCATGAGTCCCTGTATTCACAAACCCCTCCTGAGGCAATAGGCCTCATTAATATCAGCCAATGCCCTCCACAAGAATTAAAGCACGTAATCCATAATTCAGTTGTGGACTGAAAAATGATGTTATTTCCAATAATAAAACAATGAGAGGAGCTGGCTGTGGGACTTCGATATGGCAAGGGCTGCTGCGGAAAAAACAGGAAAAATTCCTCTTGGCCATACAGCCATTCATGTCATGCAGTTTCCCATTTTGCCAAGTGTTTAATTATATCTTACAAACTCACTGCCTGTCATTTGTTTTAATGGAGACTCTGGAATCCTGGTGTTTTTCACTCTGCCACCACAAATGAAATGTGGTGCAATATGCAATATATTAGTCTGGAAGACAAATATAAGTCCCTGTGTATAGTATCTTATGTGGCTGGAATTATCAGAATGTAGTGTGGCACAGATAAGCATGTAAGCTGTGTGCAACATCTCAGCCACAACCCATTAACGGGGTGCCTAGCAATTCTCCTGTCTTCCTAACCATTTGTGGAAACATGTATATGCCTGATCTGCCAGCTGGGGCTGTGCATGCATACTAGACCTGGCTAGATATGCTGAATGCCACTGACCAGCTATCTATGGGGAAGCAGAGTGGAAGGCAACAAAATCCAGCTCTCTGTGCCAAACAGCTGGCTAGATTGCTTCAGGTCTGGTTTCCGGTTTCCGCTTGGTGGTGAAGCACATGCAAAAGAGTCCAGCATTCAGTCTCCAGGCAGGGCTGAAGCAGTGGAGAATCACTGACAATCAGTGTCAATATTATATTATTAATTAAATTTGTATACCAACCCTCATTGTTACATTATATGACCCACTTGGCTCTCTTGGTATAAGGCAATTTTGTATGTTCCGAAAATGATTTCTGAACCACCAAATATATTTTCAAGACCATTCTTTGTTGCAGAAAGTATCACCTAAGGGGAAATTAGGTACTATAAGATAACTCAATCAGTTCAAGCAAGACAGATCATGGACTCAATTTTAGTTGGAAAACCCACTGAAAATACAAAGATGTTATTTATTGGACTATGGCCCAATTACAATAGGAAATGAACTCAAATAATCTGGGCAATCCTTTTCCTGAAAAACAACAACCCTGGAACTTTAAATCTTAAGGGCCAGATTTCTAAATAGGTGTGCAAGGATTCAGCCTATGGCACTTCATTTATGGACAAACAATTTTGCAATCCTATGCACACCTAGGAATGTCCCATTGACCCAAGCGGGACTTATTTATGAGTTGACATATACAAAGATTTGATGCACATTCCTGTGCACGTGCTTTAAACATATACCTAGAAGGCGCCCTTAACTGTAAGCACATTTGTTTTCTATAGGTTACACCTACCTTTACCTTTTTTATGCTACAAAATGGTTTAGAAAACAGCTTAAGCATTTGGGTTTTCCATGAGAAGCCCTGGGAATCATAGTTTTGGGTGAAATCTCTAAGGACAGTCACCCCCCCCTCTCACACGAAAGTCCCTTAAGTGGGAAGGAGGGCAAACTGAGTTATGACAGCAGGAGTTACATCGATTTAGGGTGTAGGTGGTCACAATCCACAAATGTTGATTCAAGAGAATTATCCTGTGTGACTGAAGATTAGCAATTTTAAGATTTATGAACATGCCCTAGTGAATCCCTCCTTCATAGAGAATAAGAGAGTTGGATGGGACCACAAAGGTCCTCTAGTCGAATACGCTGGAATGGGGGGAATTTGCCCAACGTGGGCCTTGAACCCACAGCCCTGTGAATAAGGGTCTCATGCTCTACTGACTGTGCTATAAATGAGTGACAAGTATGAAGAAGCTCTAAGGCAAATCATCTGAAGTGAGAGGCTTTTTGTCACAAAAATGAACTGTCTGAATAATTTTCTTATTGGGAACAAGAAAGCCTTTTCAATTCAGGGGCCTTATTTCCAGTGCTGACTCGCTTAGGGCCTGCTACAAAACACACCAAGTATTTTAAAACAAGTGAATAAATTAAAGTGACAAGCAAAATTGAGCAAAGACAACAGGCTGCAGGTAAAGCCTGGAGGCATTTCCAAAAGGGAGGCTCATCCATTTCAATCTCACCAATAGCAAATACCTTTCTCACAAATCACTTAGTGGGAAAAGGCTGCAATTCTGTGC
This sequence comes from Podarcis gaigeae, assembly GCF_964106915.1. Lineage (NCBI taxonomy): Eukaryota > Metazoa > Chordata > Lepidosauria > Squamata > Lacertidae > Podarcis > Podarcis gaigeae. The sequence goes on from NC_139688.1 coordinate 59,112,880, forward strand.
AGGGTTCCTTGGGAGCAAGTCTCACTCAACCCAGTGGGACTTAAAACATGGAGTGGATCAAGTTACACAGCTGTAGTTACATATGAATGAAACAAGGCTGCTGTCCCAAATGATAGTGCTGGGATCTCCCACAGCCAACCATAATATGCAACCATATTTTTCGCTCTATAGGACACACCCAACCATAGGACGCACCTTGTTTTAGAGGTGGAGAACAAGAAAAAAAATTCTCCCCCCCTCTGCTCAGCGCCCCTTCAGTGAAGCGGCAGGAGAAACGGAGCCCCTTCCATTTCTCCTGTTGCTTCGCTGAAGGGGTGCTGCGCAGAAGGGGAGAATTTTTTTTCTTGTTCTCCCCCTCTAAAACAAGGTGTGTTCAGTCGCCTTCAGTGAAGGCAACCCGAAGCCTCACCCGAAGCCTCTGGAGCGCAGCAGGACTTCCCGCTGCGCTCTGGAGGCTTCAGGCAGCTACCTTGGAAGCCTGGAGAGCGAGAGGGGTTGGTGTGCACCAACCCCTCTCGCTCTCCAGGCTTCAGTGAAGGCAATCCGGGAGTTCCCGCTGCGCTCCAGAGGCTTCGGGTTCCTTTCAGAGAAGCGGGAAGGCTGCTCCCAGAGCTTGTGGGGCTGGCGGTGGGGGAATCCCGGCTTTCTGCCACCCCCAGCCCCAAAGAGCAGGTCGGGGAGCAGCGGAAAGGCTGCACAGCCTTCCCGCTGCTCCCAGAGCTTGTCGAGGCTGGCGGGGGAAGCCTGGGTTACCCCCCCCCAGCACCAGGGACCACACATTCGCTCCATAAGATGCACAGACATTTCCCCTTAGATTTTAAGTGGAAAAAAGTGTGTCTTATGGAGCGAAAAATACGGTAAATCTCATACGTTGCACTACAATAGCATCATGTTGGAAGTTTCCATGTCTTTGTCAGCCATGAAAGTGGTGATAAACTCAGTGTGATGATGCCACATAACACTGAAAGAAATCCCAGTGGATGGAGGGGAGCTTGCGCAGTGCTGCCAGTTTTGGTGGCGCTAGTAGTAGACCTATGTCATTTGTAACATGTAGTTTCAACTAATGCTGTCTGTTGTCAGAGCACACAGGCAGGTACGTAAGAAAAAACTGTTCAGAACACATCTGTATTTTGCTAAATTTATTTTTTTTTAAACAACTTTAACAGCAAAACATTGTGATAACTGACTTTCCCCCTAATCCACAACCCCTTCTTCCAAAACACTCTCATTTATGTTGAGAGGCTGTCCTTTTTCTGTTAGAATAAAGCAGTGCAACAAAACTCAGAACAATTTGATACAACAACCTTTAAACATCCTATCTAGGAAGTGGGGTTCACTTCTCAGCAACGGTGACTGGAAGCTATTCAAGAAGCCAAATTTCTCTCATATAAAAAGTACACCCAACAATGCAAATTGTCAAAAACTTCTTTTAGAAGATGTGGAAGAGCAAAATGTAAACAAAACAAAGTTGTGACTCAGGACCTGAGTGACACACTCACTATGTAGCTCTTCAGACCGAGGAACAACAAAGCAACCTTTCAGAGGGTGAAGCAACAAAAATGGGACTGTCTACGTCACCTAGCAGGGAGATTGGCAGTCTTACTATTAATTAGAACTGGATACCTTGGCCCCTTCTCAGAAACTTCAACAGCAGTAGTAAGCCATTTCATTTCCCAGAGTCCTTCCCTAAACTGTGGGGCTGAACCCAATACTGCTTTTGTGTGGCTCTGCCTAGTTTTGTCAGAAAACTTTCCATGATGCACAAGAACTGAAGGGATGATGTTCCTCTACAAAATTGGTGGAATTATGTGGGCTACTTAGGGCATGTCTATGGCCCCCTCCCTACATTGAAAGGATCTTGTGTTTCAGAAAGCACTTAAGAGAGTTTTCAAATCTGAAAATCTCATAGAAGTGCTTTTGAAAATGTGCACTGTAGACTTATTTCAAGGGTGGGAGGTACAGAAGATGTAATGCTCACCTGTTTAATTTGAAGTGAGCTTCACTCTTGGAGGCACAATCCAGCCCCACGGATCTCGACAGTAGAGTGTAGTGCTTGTTTAATTTTTTCCCATGGAAACCAGTGCAACATTCGTGATTCACTTTAGGTATATTGAAAGCCTTAAAAAGTCCCCATGGTGGGCAGGGGGAGATAGATTTGGGGAATAATTTGGCCAGACGTCGGGTAACCGATTTCAACGGCAGAATTTTAATCATACGGTTAACCTCTTCAAGAAAATCAATAGGAGATTTATTTTTTTAAAAGGTTCTTAACTCTGACTGGACCATGCTCTTGATGTCTTGGGGTGGGGTGGAAGGAATGTTCAATGACTTTGAAGTTGTGAGTCCAGAAAAGGGTCAACCAAGCTGTGCATTTGGCTGGGCTTGCCTCCCTCATTCATTCATGGTAGCTAATAGGCAGAGAGAGTGTTCCAAATGTGAGGTCCTGTTTCAGCGGTGGAGAGGTGTGTGCTGTCATTACAGCCATGCACAGAAAAACAAGCAGGACAAGATGTCACTGACCAGTTTTCAGCTTCACAATGAACGGAAAAAACTTTACAGTTACGGACAACACCAAGGAACATGCAAACACACCCAGAAATACCTGGAAGGACAACTGTGAAAACTGAAAAAGCAAGAGTCCCAATGAACTTAAGCCTGATCACTGCCACAGCTCAAGGCATCTCTTAGAATGAAACATTGAAATGTGGAATTCTCTCGCTCATGCAGTAACGACAAGCGTGGTTCTTTGGAGAACAGGCGAGAAAGAGTTTTTCCTCCAGACTCCCAACGTTGGTTCAGTTTCACTTGAGGCACTAAGCAGTCATGTTGCTTTGGGCATTATCTCCAGTTTCCATTTAGCTGTTCTGCTCCTCTTTGCTTTCTTTCCTTTGAGGGCCAAGTTCAAATGCTGGGAAGCGGGAGTTCTGGGGGTCAATTATGTCGGAGAGGAAGTGGATAGCTCCTGCCATACCTGAAGCGGACAAATCCCAAGTTCAAAAAAGCACAAAGACAGAAAGCCTGGATCCTTTGGCCATGAGAGAGCTGCAAGGGATCCCCTGGAACAGCCTTGCATATTAAATACACATAAAACAGAAGTTACCAGTCCATAAGGGAAGGCAGAGTCTGCCTGTTTATTACTTTCACAGTGCCTCCGAAGGGATTGTACCTGGCACGCTTTATGGTTGGCCTCTGAGCACAGCTACCAGGGTATCTGCTACAAGACGCACTACTGGCATCTACTCTCAGAAGGCTGCCACAGGGGACGTGAGCTCCAGGAAATGGGGAGGAGACTGGCTTTTAGTGGTGGCAAGGGGAACATTCAGATGGCTGCAGGAGAAAGCCAGAGGATCACACACAGCCAAGCTGTTTCACCAGGACTGATTCAGAAGATACATCTTATATCCTGGAGAGAAAAGCTGTATTTGCATTTGTAAAACACGTTTGGCTTTGGTGTGTTCCTGTAGCATTAGGGTAAAACCAAACTATCCTAATTTAGCCAAGTATGAAAAACAGGGTATTGAACATACCCCTCAAGTCCCCATTTTTCACAAATGACTGTTGGGTAAGAAAAGTTGGTCATCTTAATGAAATGCAGCACTCTGTATTATAATTTTGTGACATGAAGAACATTTCCATGGATGAAAATGCAGGTTTCTTATGTGTGAAATGCAGTGATAATGTCAGCACAACTTTGGATACTCTTGAATAATTCTGCAGTTCCATGCATTAACAACAGATGGCAAATGAGTCATTTCTGAAAACAACCTTCAGTGCTGAACATCAATGGTCTATTTTTGAGTTTCCATGGTAAGATGTCTATGAGAAAGTTAAACACCCAGAGACTATACATTGCTGAGATCTATAATCCTATCTGCCAAATTCGACCCTCAAACAGATTACAGCATAGAACAAATCAGATCTTCCAGCAATAGTAATTCAGTTGCTCTGGCAACGTATTTCAATAGGAAAAGTGAACAGGGCTGTAGAACTCAAAAGGTGGTCGTGAATATTCAGCAGGAACCATGCACATTTCATTAAGCAGGCTTGTTGTGCAGCCTTATACATATCTACTCATGAGTAAGTCCCACAGTGTTCACTGGGCTTTACTCCCATGTAAGCATGTTGAGGACTGCAGACCTGGACCTAGTTCACACATGGACATGTGAGCATGTGGACTCCAGAAGAAGAGATTTCAAACACTTTGCTCTTCCCAGTTCTGCTGCTACACTGAGCTAAACCACAGCTGGGTGTAGCATGTTGTCTGAACTTTGTGGTTCAGCTCATGTATGTGCTCCCTGCAGGGTTTTCCCTATGGATTACTGTTCATGGCTTGTCTGGGAGAGCTAAAGCACAAGCCCAGGTTCAGATGGCACACTAAGCCAAACCCTGACTTAACACAGCGGCAGAACCATTTCCTTTCCTGGAGTCCACAGGCTCATGCACTCAGACATGGATTGGCTTGGCAAAACATGTGAACCAGGCCAATATCAGCTTAAGTGAATTTACAGTCCAACTAAACCATGTAGCTTTGAATTCAATCATATAACAATTTTATAATATACATGTTACTGAATACAGAATTCAACAATAAAAAATGTCTTGCCTTCAAACAGTGAGTAGGGTCGGTCAGGAATACGACAGCCGTGTGCACCATAATCCAGACACCACTCTGCAAACTGGGGGAAAGGCAGCAAATAGGGATGAAGAAATAATGACTAAAATATTGAAAACCAAAGTAAATAAAGATGTATATCTAATAGATATGAAATACTGTGGTGTGCAAGAAGTCAGCTCAAAGTCAGCTGATTAAGAAATCTAACTTCAGCCCTAATAAAGTTTCTGATGAAATTTCAGGAAATTGCAAGTGCAGATTATCCAAAATCCAATCTGCAGTGATTAAGGTTTACAAAGAACTGACCTCTCTCTCTCTCATTGGACACAGTGAAATGAAGAGATAGTATCTACTAAGTAGCAATGTAAGTCATGTGCTTACATTAGAAGGGAGCACAGTGCACTCGGCAGCCCTGAGCACGGAATGAATCCCACCAGCAGCCCTTTCCTACGTGAAACTCTCAAGAGAGGGAGATATACCTGTTCAGAACCAGTTCAGCAAAGACTGATAGCACCTTGAAAAGAAGTAGCTTGTCTTGTAAACAAATGACTGTGCTTAATGTTGAAGCAGCTTCTTGTTCCTTCTTGTCTTGGGAGATAATGGAGGAGTGCACCGGGGTGGGTGCGTGGAGGCAAACCGATACGGAAGAGAAATGTTTTGTTGCAGCTGGGGCAGGTGAAGGGGTCTGGTTGTGCTGCTGCAGATGCACCATGGTGCTTTGGATAAAGATGGTAAACAAATCCCTTAGAGTCTAATGTATTCACCATCTTTGTTCAAGAGGCCGTGTCACATTGGTAGCAACAACATTTTCACGGTTTTCTACAGAAGTGCTGTCACTGCGCCAACAAATCCCACCTCACTGATGGCTCCTCCACTTAACAGCCACTAGGTCTCGGTCCAGGGATGGGCTCTTTCCATGAATGCCAGCTTATCTGGGCAGAGGCCGCCTCAACCCTGGAAGTCAGCTTCACTACCCTATCTCATAACTCTCCCGTAACAGCAAACTCAAGCCTGCATACTTATGTAGACAGAATGGCAGCATCCATGCACAAAAGGGAGGTATCAGCAAACCAGTGTGTGTGTGTGTGTCAGAATTTTCAGAAATGCAGAACGTCCTTAGAAAATAAACCCCCCCATCAACAATCATAGGTCACTGAGAAGCAAACTCGTTCAGTGGGCATAAAATGTAACTGGGAAAAAGCACGGCTGGAACCCTAAATCGGATGCTCCTGAACTAAGTCATACTCTGGAGCAGGTCCAGTGAAATCAATGGGTTTTTTCTAAGTATAACTAGTGTTGAGTATCACCCAGTATGTGCATCAGAAAATAAAATTAAGGAGTACCTTGCAAGCTCGATAGAGGTACTTTTTATCCTGAGTGAGATGATAGAGGGATAAGAAGGAGTAGCCATTGCCAGCTGTCCCGTGGCAGATGCCATAGCCTTTCCTCAACAATCCTCTCTGCCAAATGACATCACTACATTCTATTGCGTCCTTCAAATATTTATCCTCTTTGAAAACCTGCAGAAATGTGAACACAAGTTTAGCCACAGCAATGAACTAAAAATACTCCTATTTTTAATGACGGCCTTCTTGGTGGCTGCTCCCAAACTTTGAACCTCCCTCCCTAGAGAAGCTAGACTGGCTCCCTCCTTGTCCTTCAGCCAGCAAATAAAGACCTTTTTGTTTCAGCAGGCTGTTGGGAACTGACTATTTTTAATAAAAGGGCTGGTGCCTGCCATGTTGTTTCTGGGTTACTGGGCAAGCAAAAGTATGCTAAGAGCTGCTTAGGGTCAAGCAACACATACTTTTAAATCTGAACAGGTGACACACCACATACTACCATATTTTTCCATGTATTAGACGAGGTTTTTTGACTCAAAAACCATGTCAAAAAACTGAGGTCATCCAGTACACGGATAGTGCCATGGCAGGGGGAGAAGTGGCGTGCCCACCTGCCCGCTGGTTGCGCAACTTCCCCCGATGCCACTGTGCGTGGGAAATGATATAGGGAGTGTTTCCTGCCCACAGTTGCATGGGGGGAGAAGCTCAACAACTTTGGGCCATCTCCGCTCATTTTCTTAAAATTGAGTCGCTAAAAATGGGAGGGGGTGTCCTTATACATCTTATAGACAGAAAAATACGGTAATTTTGAAACTTCCACAACTTCAAAAGCAGTTTGCCATATGGCATCAGGAAAGTACCTTGTGTTGCTATTAATATTTTTTCTCCTTAGAAATCCCCTTGGACTTACAGAACTAACAATTTTCTTAATGCACGCAGTACAGAAATTCTGTCTTAAGAAGCAGTGTAGAAAACATGCAACCCATAATATGGGTTCCCGTTGGAAACCTAACTTTCAATTTTGAAGTACAGTAGTACCTTGGTTCGCAACGCCAAAACCCCAGAAGCATGCATTCCGGTTTTCAGATGTTTTTCGGAATCCAAACATCTGATGTGGCTGTCAGCTATTGTTTCCAGGGCGCCTGCACCAATCAGAAGCTGTGCCTTGGTTTTCGAACTTTTCGGAAGTCAGACTTCCAGAAAGGATTAAGTTTGGCGCTTTTGTATTTGCGATTTATTTTGCGTTTTTGAGGCTTTTTCAGTTAATTTGTTTTTGTGACTGTGTGGAACCCAGTTCAGATACTGAATGATTGTGTGATTGTGGAAATGGATAAAAGCCCCCCATCCAAACAATGACTATAATCAGTGCAGGTAAGAAAAAAATAAAATATTTTTTATCATCTACGATACGGTCTTATTTATTTTATAGTACAGTACATTGATTATTGCTTTCATTTTATGGATCAATGGTCTCATTAGATAGTAAAATTCATGTTAAATTGCTGTTTTAGGGGTTGTTTTTTAAAAGTCTGGAACGGATTACAGTGGTACCTCTGGTTACGTACTTAATTCGTTCCGGAGGTACGTTCTTAATCTGAAACTGTTCTTAACATGAAGCACCACTTTAGCTAATGGGGCCTCCTGCTGCTGCCGTGTTGCCACCGCGTGATTTCTGTTCTCATCCTGAAGCAAAGTTCTTAACCCGAGGTACTATTTCTGAGTTAGTGGAGTCTGTAACCTGAAGCATATGTAACCTGAGGTACCACTGTTTTGGATTACTTTCTATAGGAAAGCACACCTTGGCTTTGGAAGAATTTGGTTTTGGAACGGACTTCCGGAACGGATTAAGTTTGAGAACCAAGGTACCACTGTATGCATTCTTCCATGCCTCATGATTGAGCTAAAGAAGGACATACCTTATATGCTTGCATGAGCATATGGATGACTCCTGGGGAACCATGGCACCAATGCACCAGCCTGTCAGTTTCATTACTTAAAGATGATGGATAATTCCCAGATCGAAATTTTTTATGGCGCACATAGTCAATGCTTGGTTTCACCAGTTCTCTCAAAGTCTCTTGGTCCACATTGCACACTGGCTAAAATATACAACAAACACACAGTATTTTTTTCAAAATAAAAAGCAGTAATTTTTTTCATATTACTACAAATCCATGCTGATGTGCATTCACATTGATGTATCTGGAAAATAATTTTACGCTTGTTTAACTGGATGCAGTGAAGGTGGGAGACAACTGTGGCTGTTATATATTTAGAAGTTGGCATCACATGTTACAAGGAGTTGCCAATAACACTCACTCAGGCACCCTCTTTTTACCCTGACACTAAGTCTTCTGAAGTGCCCATTTGTGCATGTCCCATACCAAGAGATACGTGAGCTTTCCCACTGACAGGGAACTTGTACATCTCACAATGGGAAATGGTTGTTAAAGTTATCGGAGAGAAAGTTGATATGTTGATTAGAGAAAAACTATTGCTGACATTTATTCAAACAATAGTTAGAGAATGCCTTTTGGACTTTTGTGTAAAAAGGAAAATAGATTAATATGAGACATCTGAGTCAGGAAGACTGGGGAAATATCGCCTAACAGAAAGTAGATCAGTTGCATGAAAATATTCTAGAGTGAATATTTTGATTAATTTATTTTATGAAACTGACAAAAAATTTGGAAATTTTATTTATTTTTCTTCTCTTTTTCTCTCTTCTTTTCTTCTACTTTTTTGTTTTCCTTTGGTGTTTTCTCTTTCTCTGTTTTTGTTTTTATTTAGTTTCTATTATCTTATTGTATTATGAAAAAACTTTAACAACACCTTATTTTATTTTTTATTTAAAAAAGATCAACACTGAGACCTCTGCTATTTAACTTGTTCAAAAACAATTGAGAGTTAGGGGTGAGCAGTGAAGTTTGCTGATAAAATGGCAAGCGCAATTCAACATAAACAATGTAAATAAGTGTAAATTGATGCCTGTTGGCCACTGTGAGAACAGGATCCAGGACTAGATGGGCCACTGGCCTGATCCAGCAGCCGCTTCTTATCTTCTTAAGACAAGTTCCCTTCTCTCACTGTTGCCCTCAGGAGAGTCTCCTTCTCTCCCCACCCTCCCAACCCCACCCCCCTTTTCCAAGCTGGCTCCTATCATTACCTGCATAAGCATATAGTAGATCCCAGACATGCCATGGGCTGCACCAACATATTGTTTTCTGTGCCACTGATACAATAATGGGCACCGTTCTGTCTTTCGTTCCTCTCTGGAAAAGTTTTTACCTGATTCAATGATGGAATCCACCACCTGATGCAGACAGATAGAATAACAGGCATTCCATTATTCTGAGAGAACATCTCACATCTGGCCGGTACACTCTGTAGCCAAAGCCGTAACAGTGGAGTTATGCAAGCCTAAAAATTTCACAAATTTCTTTATGTGACCAGTGGGAGTTGGTCTTGCAATAACCTTTTCAGAGACTACTCTGAACTTCTTGTTCCAGCCAGAAAAATGAAAAAAATCAGGTGTGGAGAACCTTTGGTCCTCCAAATATTCCTAAACTACAACTCCCATCCTCCCTGGCCACTGGAGGTCCAAAAGTCACCCAAACCTGCAATAAATGCATAGGTTGCAAAGGGTATTCAAGACTTCCTCCAGGTAGAATTTCTGTTACTACATTTCAAAAAGCAATGCTTTATTGCTAGTGAAAGGGACCCCAACATGTGGAGCAACTGCATTAGTGGGAGCTGCTTGCAAAAGTGTCAGAGGTGTGTTTTTTCTACTGCTTAAATACTATTACTTCATTAGAGACCAAGCATGCCTTCTCTGCTGTACAACTGAAATGCAGGAGCACTCAGTTATCTTTCAAGAGGGTTTCTGCAATAATGGCTTCCATTAAGCGTGGATACAGGACCACTAGTCATGGATAAGTACAGGCACAAGTACAGACAGCAACCGTTTTAGGTGTCTCCGATATGTTTGTGACTGCAACCATGCACATTGTGCCAAACCCAGAAGTGACCCAAAAATGTCACAAAAAGGTGCGGAATGGGGTGGCCTTATGCAGACCCTGCTGATACGCACGTGGGTCCAGAATGTAACCTCCATGCAAATCGAGCACTGCCTGTATAGCACTAAGAAGAAAATGTAGGCTTTTAGAAAAACATTATGTGGAAAGCCCCAAAGAAGGCAGGAGACAGTTCTGCAAGATTGGGATGTGTATGGAGATAGCTAAGTGCAGGCAAAAAGTGGGAACCATTACAAAAGGCACCAAACAACCAACTCTGTACAAAGCCAATGCCTGGAAAACAGCGCTTCTCTCTTACCTCCTTGATAGCAGACTGTGGCACAGCCTCGGGTCCAATTTCAGTATTCAGATAAAGCAAGGCATACAAGTAACCAGCTCTCCCATAAAGCAGCTCATCTGGAAGGTCAGAATCTGTGGCAAGGACCATTCTCTGGAGCTGCAAAAGTCTGGAATGAGAAAGAATTGGAGGGAAAACTGAAGGGTTCCCAAGTATGGGAAACTTGTAAATAGGTTGCCACAGTGAAGAGGAACTGCCTCCAGGTGATCAGGCAAGTAAGCTTTCTGTACACAGAAAAGACTCTGCTCTCCTTTTTTGCAACTAACACAGCAGGTTGATGTAGCCAGGTGACTGGCAAAAACCAGTGTGAGCTTGCAAAGCTAACTAAAGCTGAGGTAATTTAGGCTTTTCTAGGTCAAATAATTTGAGAAAGAGGCCAAAATAATTCCACCAGAACACATGAAGCCATTGGTTCATCTAGTTCAGTAGTGTCTCTCCAATATTTGAAACAGATTTTTTTGTTCAGTCTTATCTGGACTGGTGAAATAAAAAGTCAACTGTGTAAGATTCAACGGGGCGTATCAACCTCTAGCCACTCAACATCACACATGCTTCCAACCTCCTCCCGACTATTATCCTCTCATTCTTTATATACAGCAGTAGCAGCATTTGAAACTCCCTAAGGACTAGGCAAGTTTTGCAACTTGCCATGGTCCAATTGCAACCAGTTTTAGATGTATGGGCATGATGTCTTGCGCCTAGGCCCCGTCCCCACTCAGCACATGAGTGCTCTCCTCCAATCCCCATCCGCACTCAGGGCGCAAGTGGTAAGATGATTTAACGTGAGTTAAACATACTCGTGTGCGATTCCTGCTGCTTATCCTGAGACAACTCTGTGAACAGCCCCCCTGCCCGGGAAGTGGCATATTTCCTACTTTTTGCCTTCTCAAATGCTTCACACACATCAGTCAGAGAGCACAACCATATCCTTACAGCCTGCCTTGTCCTCTAACCAGCCAATCTGTGAAATTCTACCTTCATCACAGCTTTTAAGGCTGTTGGGGGGAGGGATGCCATGGTGGAAACCAGTACTACAAACATTATAGAAAGTGTTTTAATGGAGGAGAGGACAAAACCCAGTGGCACCCCATAAGTGAGAGCCCAGGGGCCTGAACACCACTTTCTGGACATGACCCAGAAGGAAGGAGTGGAACCACTGTATAACAGTGCCCCCAGCTCCCTCTAGATGGTCCAGAAGGATGTTATGGTCGATGGTATCAAAGGCCGCTGAGAGACCCAGCAGAACTAGGAAACAGCTCTCACCTTTGTCCCTAGCCCACCGGAGATCATCAACCAGCACGACCAAGGCAGTTTCAGTCCCATGGTGCGGACTGAATCCTGACTGGAAGGGATCTAAATGGTCCGCATCCTCCAGGCGTGCCTGGAGTTGTTCCGCAGCCACCTGCTCAATCACTTTGCCCAAGAATGGAAGATTTGAGACTGGGCAATAAAAGGAATTTTAAAAAGAACAAAAGGAGTGGGGGGAGCCAGGAAAGCAGACCCCCGTCATGTAAGTGAAAGGGAACATGCAGAGCTCTGATAAGCACGTCTTACCTTGGCGCTATCTTGCCCCACATGATGGCACTGAAGTAAGATGTTTAAGTGCGAACTGTACACTCAAAGTGTGTGTCTCTTCCATCACTTGTGTAGGCCTGTAATATGTGTTAGTTGTTGTGCTAGAAAGTTATACAGGGGGTGTAGGGAGAATCCAGAGCTTGTTTGCAGCGTGGAAAGAAAGGAGAACCTTTTTCTGCCTCCCCACTTCCAGCCACTCTCTGAAGACTGAAGAAGGGGCCCACAAAAGAATATTGATGAGGATGAGACCATATGAAAAATGAAGATAAGGTTTTAGCTGGAGTTCATTCATTTTCAGCTTTGTGATCTTGTAATACAAAAAACAGCAGCGCCTAGGCATTCTGATATTGCACCCATAACCTAGTTTTCAGGCCTCATGTGGCACCTAGATTGTCTACCTGAGCTAACGCTGAGCACTGGAAACAGGTTATTTCCAGGCCGTCAAATGGAATTAATGAACTCCGCCCACCCCCATGCTGTTAAGCAAATTTCAGCCTTCAGTCATCAAGGTAAGAGTAAATCAAGTTAGGAATATGTAGAAATGAAGCCATCTATCTGTCTTTCAGATTGGCAGCACCTATCCCTTAGGCACAGTGTAAACTGCTCCAAATCACTTCCATTTCAAAAGTGGCTTAAGATACACCAACCTAGAAGGGGGAAGGGAGCTGCTCAGAAAAAGGAGAGAGAGATCTGCCCTCCTCCCCAGCTTTCTGGATGGCAGCCACTTCCTAGGAAGTAAGCCCAACTGTTTCCAATGACATTTATTTTCAATTAAGCAAACGAGAATCTTAGCCTTAATCTCATTTTTATTCTCTGCTTCCCACTCCACAAAGCAGCCTGGTTGAAACAAAATGTGAAAAAAGCAGCGCCCTGCCTTTTATTCTCAGCAGGGAAAGAAAGTACCATTTAAAATGCAAACAGTCATATCAAAAAGCCCTGACGGAGATTAATCTTTCAGAGACTGTGGATTAGGAGGAGAGTGATGCAACTTCTAAATATAAACTGCAGTGCAATGGCTGTAGGCAGAGCAGAGCCCCCAGGAGCTCTGGGCACAGCAAGGGATGCTGGGGAAAAGCGAACAGGTAGGGCCAGGGCAAAGAATGCTAAAAGAAACCACTTGTGTGTTTATAACCTGCCAAAGGTCACTAGAGCCTTGTCCAAAACGGGAGGAGAAAGGCAGAGAAGTGTCCCAGAAGCCTCTGGATCAAATGTTATTCTTTCTAGGGATGGAAGTATCAGAGGAAACCAAACCAAAATAAGCAAGACGGATCCTTTCTCATGCTATGGGTGGGTGGGTGGGGTGGAGATGGCATCTTCTTTTTGTAAAGATCCTCCACCTGTTTGCCCAGTAGTAAGTTCTCCTAGCTGCAGGGAACTGACTGAGTCCCTATATATAGCCCTAGCATGGCAACTTGCTACTTTGCAGGTGCTTTGCCTTCTGCGAACAAAAGTGACCCTTCTCTCTCCTATACAGCTGCAACTGAAAGTGCAAAAAGATGCTTGCCATGAAGGGGTTGAGCAATAGTGAGACTGGAGAAACCAGTATAACTTGCATTTCACAGCTGAATTTGGGGAAATCACTTGAAGCATTCGTTTTACTGAGTTATTTCAATTGTTTTTGTTTGATTTGCTCATTGCAAACAGCTAAAAGTCCATAAATTTTGATAATAAACCCGATTTGCAATGGGGGTGGAATAATTTCAATTGCAACTGTAGATGTATCAGGGATAAGGATAAACACTATTGGCTGATTCCACATTTTCACACCAATTCCTGATTTCAGAGACTTCTACTATAGCTAAGGCGGGATGCGGGTGGCGCTGTGGGTTAAACCACAGAGCCTAGGACTTGCCGACCAGAAGGTTGGCGGTTCGAATTCCCGTGATGGGGTGAGCTCCCATTGCTTGGTCCCAGCTCCTCCCAACCAACAGTTCGAAAGCACGTCAAAGTGCAAATAGATAAATAGGTACTGCTCCGGCGGGAAGGTAAATGGCGTTTCCGTGCGCTGATCTGGTTTGCCAGAAGCGGCTTAGTCATGCTGGCCACATGACCCAGAAGCTGTAAATAAAGCGAGATAAGCGCCGCAACCCCAGAGTCGGCTACGACTGGACCTAATGGTCAGGGGTCCCTTTACCTTTACCTTTTACTACTACTGCTACTAATAATAATAATACTTGATGAGGAAAAGTATCATAGAATGAATAGACTGATTTATTATTTCAGCACCAGGCAAATACCTTTTATTTCCTTTGGCTTTTAAACTTTTAACACCTGGAATGCTTTTATGCTGGTTTGATAGCTACTATGTTAATTCTCTGATTTTACTATATTGTTGACTGGCAGCAGCACATTAAGAGTCTTTCTTTGGAGGCTGAGATATCCATAAGAGAAAGCAACTTAATCCTCTCCAGCTCCTTCGTCTGGTCTGCCAAGGAGGGGTTTTGCTCTGCTGTGACTGACCCATTGAGGAATGCTTAGCCTATCTCTAAGCATTTTTCCCCAGCCCATCGCAGGTACTCACTTGGTCACACATTCCTTGGATTCAGTGTCATTCTTCAGCTTGTGGTACACCACTGCTCCCACTGCCAAGGGTCCAGCATCACCACAGAGGAAAGTAACCCTTCGTCCATTCAGATTGCGTAGGATCCTCTTCACATAATCCAGGGATCGCTGTAGATGACTTTGTTCTTGCGTCACACGGTACAGCTGAAGGTACAAAAGGGCTATCCCTGGAATCACCAGAAAGAAGAAAAATTAAATGGACTTATTCCCTCTCCTTTGCTGACCCATAGAGTCACAATAGTCCTTTAAAAATAAATAAATGATGACAGGACTTTTTATACCTTTTTGAAACCAGGACTCACTTAGCCACCAAGTACAAGATGGGTCTCACTCTCCTTTTTTGCCTTTTCTTTTTTTCTTGCCCAGAGAAATAGAAAATGATGCTTCTACAGCCCACCTTGAGCACAGCCTGCTACTTGTGGTCTTGATTCACCAGGGAAAGACTAACCTGATCCGACTTATGCTGGCCACTAAACAAACCTTAATTATGGGATGAAATAATACTGCTTAACTCCCATTAAAGACACATGGGATCATCCTGAGCAGTGAGATGCAAGTGCCACTGAATTCAGATAAGTAACTTAAATGAGGTGGGTGTCAGGAGGGAGGGTGCCAACCAGGTCTGACCATTTATTTATTTCTACATTTTGTATTCTACCCCCTAATCACAGAGTGATATCAGCAAAAGTCACAATTGTTAAAATACTACATGAAAACCATCAGTACAATATATTAGAGAATCAAATAGTTCAGAGTGTTCAACTGATACACTTGATCAAATCACAATTCTGTCAATCCCAACTACAAAGGCCGACAACCCCTCAAACCCAGACACAGTGCAGACTGGTCTCCTGGCAAGGGAGATGGATGGCAACCAACCACCACCTGCTCCTCTGACCTGAATTGGTGCTGCACCTGGGCAGACACAGCTGGGTAAGCACAGACCACTGCGCTCATCTGCTCAGGTATCAGTTATACACCCAAAGTTGCCTCCCTCATCTATAATCAAATCACGGAAAATATTTTTTTCTGGCCAGACCTGGCATTTCACACACCCCTCCCCCCCCCCGCGATGGTTGGCTGACCATCAACCCCAGATTCTGGAATATAGCAGGTGGAGCAGAAGGAACAAGGGCTTTGATTTAGCTCTTCGCCTCCCCTCCTTGCCTCTCCTCTTCCTCCCCTTCCTTGGTTGAGACACATCATTCCCTTTTTTAGTCAGAGTCATTTTTCCTTCCGGTCAACCTTCCAAGGGCCATTTGCCAGTAGTTGGTGGAGCCAGAGGCAAAAGTGGGTAGAGCAACAATGTAAATTTTACAATTATACAGTAGGCTAGCTTCTATAAATAAGCCCTGCCCCTCCATCCTCCATCTAGAGTCTAGACAAGCAAGAGGCATTATCAGAGTTCAAGCAATACAGATTCCAGCCAGGCAAAAACACTTTGGATGTGAAGGAGAGCCAGTGAGGGATGTAACCTGGAAAAAGTTCAGGGGGCCAGACACAGATACAGTGAGGGATTTCTGCCCCTGCCCATATGTTTTGCCCCCAGCCTGGTAAGACAGAGTCTAATAAGCAAAATATATTGTATGACATTGTGAACTTTGAATGATTTATATAACAATCTCAATGTCCATCCCTCTTTCTCACCCTTTGAAGATTACAGCAGTACCCTGCTTATCAAACACCTTGGTACTCAAACAACTGCAAACCTGGAAGTGTTCTGGTTTGCAAACATTTTTGGAAGCCGAACATACTCCATTTTGAGTTCCAGTTACAGATAGGTAGCCGTGTTGGTCTGCCATAGTCAAAACAAAAAAATTCCTTCCAGTAGCACCTTAAAGACCAACTAAGTCAGTTCTTGGTATGAGCTTTCGTGTGCATGCACACGAAAGCTCATACCAAGAACTGACTTAGTTGGTCTTTAAGGTGCTACTGGAAGGAATTTTTCCATTTTGAGTGCCACACTTCTGTTTTGAGTGGTACGCTGAGGTCTGTCTGTTTTTGCTATTTATTTTGCGTTTTTGTGACTCTTTTTTGTTTTTGTTTTTTGTAACTGTGTGGAACCCACTGATTGATTGTGTGACTGAAGTACATTGCTTATTGATTTCATTTTATGGATCAATGGTCTGGTTAGTAAAATTCCTGTTAAATTCCTGTTT
This sequence comes from Podarcis gaigeae, assembly GCF_964106915.1. Lineage (NCBI taxonomy): Eukaryota > Metazoa > Chordata > Lepidosauria > Squamata > Lacertidae > Podarcis > Podarcis gaigeae. Next base: position 59,129,502 of record NC_139688.1, read on the forward strand.
TAGGGCTTGTTTTTAAAAGTCTGGAATGGATTAATCCGTTTTGCATTACTTTTTATGGGAAAGCGCACTTCAGTTTTGGAATGCTTTGGTTTTGGAATGGACTTCCGGGATGGATTAAGTTTGGGAACCAAAGTACCACTGTACTTCAATAATAATTGTTCTGCATCTTGTATAATAGAAGAAATGCAGCAGAGGTGAATACTGAATCTTGCTGAATTACATTATCTCTGTTGAGGGAAAATGAAAACTTTTTTCTTAGGATTAAATTAGAGGGTTGCATGATATGAGCCTGAGTGTTGGATCTTGACCAGAGGAACGGGTTCAAATCCTCATTCTGCTATGAAGCTCACTAGAGTAGTCTCCCTCTTATCTTATACAATCTTATCAGATGGTTGTGACTATACATTGGATAAGCATATATGTCACTATGAGCTTCAAGGAAAGGCAGGAAAGAAATGTGTGGAAAAAATAAAACATATACAGCTGTTTTTATATTTAACAAACACAAAAACAGTTCTAAAACTTATTTTTCTGTCGTATTTGAGCATTCCTGAATAAAGCCCAAGCCATTCTCCATGGAACTGATATTACTCATCCATCTGTATTGCTATTTTAAGTGGAAGGTTGATTTGTTTTAATTGCCCTAGTGTGAATTAGCAATTAATTCTGTCAATCCCAGTGTCAGAATTCTGTTCTGCTTCTAAAGAAACAGCAAGTGAGAGGCGGCATTTAAAAAAACAACCTTTAGTGCCACACAGCTGCCCCCATTTTTAGGTTTTAAAACAAACCAATCACAAATGTCACCTTTTTGTCATTTCTCCTCCTACAGGACCATCTGGCCAGAACATTCTGAATCCTTCCAAGAGCCATTAAGAAGAAAAGGGGGAAAATACTGAACTCCCATTTCCAGAACTGAATGTGGGCCAATAATCCTCTTTCATATTTAAATCTTCTTAGCAACAAAGCTGGAAGGAACCTGGGGAGCATGCGGTGCAAACATCTATTATAGAATAGGATAATGCATGTATCCGTTGAAGTCCACCTTGATTGCAATATGCCATAAGCACAGAATTGGAATGAACAAGTATCCACATCTACGTACACTTAGTGCAAATTAGCAAATTTTGCACACAGCCAGTACAAATTCACTGACCCCCCCCCCAAAAAAAGCTGTGTTCTGCAACCTGAATAACTATACAAATTAAGCAAATTTGCATCATCTACTTTACATATTTCATGATGGCTATTTTTACAATTCTGAATTATTTATTCCAGTTTGTACATCATGGGGAGGAATAATGAGTTATGCAGAGCACCAAAATCCCGGACCACTGTACATCTTATTCAACCACCATCTGGCTCCTGAGATTTTAGTAGCCACATACTCTACCCAGAGAGGGTTTGCCTGGCAGTCAAAAACTTTCCTCTATAACCAGGTATTTGGTCTTTAGCTTTGTGTGTCCTTTTACAAGTGGGCAGCATGTTTGTTTAACATATTTCTTTCTCCTCTTGGTTTTATTGTATCTATATGTGATTTTTTTGCCTGTTTGTATGGTTGGCTGTAAGTCACATTGGGTTGCTCTGGGCAAGATAAAGCAACTAACAAATTCAATAAATTAAAAAAAATGTTGCTGCCATATGGACTACAAACTTGCATTTTCAAAAAATAAAAATACGAAAGCAAGAATTAATAGGAGATTGAATTCTATGCCCAATATAGCATTCTGTTCTTTAGATTACAAAATAGCGACATGTTGTTGTTTAGTCGTTTAGTCGTGTCCGACTCTTCGTGACCCCATGGACCAGAGAACGCCAGGCACCTCTGTCCTCCACTGCCTCCCGCAGTTTGGTCAAACTCATGCTGGTAACCTCGAAAACACTATCCAACCATCTTGTCCTCTGCCGTCACCTTCTCCTTGTGCCCTCCGTCTTTCCCAACATCAGGGTCTTCTCCAGGGAGTCTTCTCTTCTCATGAGGTGGCCAAAGTACTGGAGCCTCAGCTTCACAATCTGTCCTTCCAGTGAGCACTCAGGGTTGATTTCCTTCAGTATGGAGAGGTTTGATCTTCTTGCAGTCCATGGGACTTTCAAGAGTCTCCTCCAGCACCATAATTCAAAAGCATCAATTCTTCGGCGATCAGCCTTCTTTATGGTCCAGCTCTCACTTCCATACATCACTACTGGGAAAACCATAGCTTTAACTATACGAACCTTTGTTGGCAAGGTGATGTCTCTACTTCTCAAGATGCTGTCTAGGCCTGTCATTGCCCTTCTCCCAAGAAGCAGGCGTCTTTTAATTTCGTGGCTGCTGTCACCATCTGCAGTGATCATTGAGCCCAAGAAAGTAAAATCTCTCACTACCTCCATTTCTTCCCCTTCTATTTGCCAGGAGGTGATGGGACCAGTGGCCATGATCTTCGTTTTTTTGATGTTGAGCTTCAGACCATATGATGAATTTTGCATATAAGTTAAATAAGCAGGGAGACAAAATACAGCCTTGTCGTACTCCTTTCCCAATTTTGAACCAATCAGTTGTTCCATATCCAGTTCTAACTGTAGCTTCTTGTCCCACATAGAGATTTCTCAGGAGACAGATGAGGTGATCTGGCACTCCCATTTCTTTAAGAACTTGCCATAGTTTGCCGTGGTCGACACAGTCAAAGGCTTTTGCATAGTCAATGAAGCAGAAGTAGATGTCTTTCTGGAACTCTCTAGCTTTCTCCATAATCCAGCGCATGTTTGCAATTTGGTCTCTGGTTCCTCTGCCTCTTCTAAATCCAGCTTGCACTTCTGGGAGTTCTCGGTCCACATACTGCTTGAGCCTTCCTTGTAGAATTTTAAGCATAACCTTGCTAGTGTGTGAAATGAGTGCAATTGTGCGGTAGTTGGAGCATTCTTTGGCACTGCCCTTCTTTGGGATTGGGATGTAGACTGATCTTCTCCAATCTTCTGGCCACTGCTGAGTTTTCCAAACTTGCTGGCATATTGAGTGTAGCACCTTAACAGCATCATCTTTTAAAATTTTAAATAGTTCAGCTGGAATACCATCACTTCCACTGGCCTTGTTATTTGCAGTGCTTTCTAAGGCCCATTTGACTTCACTTTCCAGGATGTCTGGCTCAAGGTCAGCAACCACACTACCTGGGGTATACGAGACATCCATTTCTTTCTGGTATAATTCCTCTGTGTATTCTTGCCACCTCTTCTTGATGTCTTCTGCTTCTGTTAGGTCCTTTCCACTTTTGTCCTTTATTATGGAAATCTTTGTACGAAATGTTCCTTTCATATCTCCAGTTTTCTTGAACAGATCTCTGGTTCTTCCCATTCTATTGCTTTCCTCTATTTCTTTGCATTGCTCGTTTAAGAAGGTCTTCTTGTCTCTCCTTGCTATTCTTTGGAAATCTGCATTCAATTTCCTGTATCTTTCACCATCTCCCTCGCATTTTGCTTGCCTTCTCTCCCCCGCTATTTGTAAGGCCTCATTGGACAGCCACTTTGCTTTCTTGCATTTCCTTTTCATTGGGATGGTTTTCGTTGCTGTCTCCTGTATAATGTTACGAGCCTCCATCCATAGTTCTTCAGGCATTCTGTCCACCAAATCTAAATCCTTAAACCTGTTCCTCACTTCCACTGTGTATTCATAAGGGATTTGACTTAGATTGTATCTTACCGGCCCAGGGGTTTTTCCTACTTTCTTCAGTTTAAGCTTGAATTTTGCTATAAGAAGCTGATGATCTGAGCCACAGTCAGCTCCAGGTCTTGTTTTTGCTGACTGTATAGAGCTTCTCCATCTTTGGCTGCAGAGAATACAATCAATCTGATTTCGATGCTGCCCATCTGGTGATGTCCATGTGTAGAGTCGTCTCTTGTGTTGTTGGAAAAGCGTGTTTGTGATGACCAGCTTGTTATCTTGACAGAACTCTATTAGCCTTTGCCCTGCTTCGTTTTGATCTCCAAGGCCAAACTTGCCAGTTGTTCCTTTTATCTCTTGACTCCCTACTTTAGCATTCCAATCCCCTATAATGAGAAGAACATCCTTCTTTGGTGTCACTTCTATAAGGTCTTGTAAGTCTTCATAGAATTGGTCAATTTCAGTTTCTTCAGCACAAGTAGTTGGTGCATAAACTTGGATTACTGTGATGTTAAAAGGTCTGCCTTGGATTCATATCGAGATCATTCTATCATTTTTGAGATTGCATCCCAGTACAGCTTTCGCCACTCTTTTGTTGACTATGAGGGCCACTCCATTTCTTTTACGGGTTTCTTGCCCACAGTAGTAGATATGATGGTCATCCGAACTGAATTCACCCATTCCCGTCCATTTTAGTTCACTGATGCCCAGGATGTCAATATTTATTCTTGCCATCTCATTTTTGACCACCTCCAACTTACCCAGGTTCATGGTTCTTACATTCCAGGTTCCTATGCAATATTTTTCTTTACAGCATTGGACTTTCCTTTCACTTCCAGGCATATCCGCAACTGAGCGTCCTTTCGGCTTTGGCCCAGCCGCTTCATCAGCTCTGGATCTACTTGTACTTGCCCTCCGCTCTTCCCCAGTAGCATGTTGGACGCCTTCCGACCTGAGGGGCTCATCTTCCAGCGTCATATCTTTTATATGCCTGTTGTCTTTGTCCATAGAGTTTTCTTGGCAGGGGTACTGGAGTGGCTTGCCGGTTCCTCCTCCAGGTGGATCACGTTTGGTCAAAACTCTCCACTATGACCTGTTCATCTTGGGTGCCCTGCTCGGCATAGTTCATAGCTTCTCTGAGTTCTTCAAGCCCCTTCGCCACGGCAAGGCAGTGATCCATGAAGGGGAAATAGCGACATACACACTGCCTAATTAAAAGGCTCAATCCACCAATCATCTCATCCAAATGGGTCAATCCACCAGTTAACCTTTTCAAACCCCCCATAAGCATACAAATAATGGTAGAAAGTGTTGGGTAAATTGAAAACTACAAGTGGCACCAGACCAGACCACACACTTCACAGAAGCAGGCCAGGCTATGCTCAAAACAGTAGTAATTGGTGGTGGTGCGTTTTTTTATTTTAAGAATTTGGAAAACAGGATTAATAGTTTTCTTAGGTGACCAAGGAAGAGCTTTCCTGGCCAACTAATTGTTAAGGGCTCTAAGTGGGAAAGTAAGCAGGAAGAAACCTGTAGCAACATGGTCTTCACTTTCTACCTCCAGAGAGTAACTGGGTTGAAAGTGGGAGTACCGTATTTTTCCTTCTATAACACGCAGATTTTTTCTTCTAAAAAGGAAGGGGAAATGTCTGTGCGTGTTATAGAGCGAATGTGTGGTCCCTGGAGCCGAAAAATCATGCAAAAATCAAATCGCGGCGCTGCACGGAGAAGCGAAACCTGAAAAGAAGAAGCGGCTGCTTTCCTGCATTCTGCCTCAGGGTCTTACTGCCCACCCTTCTCTGTTTCGTTGCTGTGTTTGCTGAAACGGAACAAAGAGCAGGGAAAGCCCCTCCCCTCCAGGCAAGCTCCGGTGCTGCTGGGGGAGAGGGAGAGAGAGGGGGGAAGGGAGAGAGAGAGGGGGGAGGGGGAGGGAGAGAGAGAGGGGGGAGGGAGAGAGAGAGGGGGAGGGAGGGAGGGAGGGAGGGAGAGAGAGAGATGGCTGGCTTGGGTGGGGGGAAACTTTTGCCTTTCTTTCCTCCCTCCCGTTAAATCCCTCTCCTGCATTCTTAGCCAGCTGCTTCTCTGCACACCCCTCTAATGTCCCTTCTTTGTTTTTCCTTCGCTCCCCACTTAAAATGTGGTTACAAAGCATGGATCCTCAGGATCTTTGCATTGGGTCACCCCAAATTCACCATCAGATCACATAGCATGTCCATGGCTACAGCCTGCACCAAAAAAATCACGCACCCACTGTTGCCTGGGGCTGCAATGGTGCAAAAATGTGGTTAAAAAGCATGGATCCACAGGGATTCTCAGGATCCTTGCATTGGGTCACCCCAAATTCACCATCAGATCACATAGCATGTCCATGGCTACAGCCTGCACCAAAAAAATCACACACCCACTGTTGCCTGGGGCTGCAATGGTGCAAAAATGTGGTTACAAAGCATGGATCCACAGGGATTTTCAGGATCTTTGCATTGGGTCACCCCAAATTCACCATCAGATCACATAGCATGTCCATGGCTACAGCCTGCCCCCCCAAAATCACGCACCCACTGTTGCCTGGGGCTGCAATGGTGCAAAAATGAGGTTAAAAAGCATGGATCCACAGGGATTCTCAGGATTTTGGCATTGGGTCACCCCAAATTCACCATCAGATCACATAGCATGTCCATGGCTACAACCTGCCCCCCAAAAATCACGCACCCACTGTTGCCTGGGGCTGCAATGGTGCAAAAATGTGGTTAAAAAGCATGGATCCACAGGAATTCTCAGGATTTTGGCATTGGGTCACCCCAAATTCACCATCAGATCACATAGTATGTCCATGGCTACAGCCTGCCCCCCCAAAATCACGCACCCACTGTTGCCTGGGGCTGCAATGGTGCAAAAACGTGGTTACAAACCATGGATCCACATGGATCCTCAGGATCTTTGCACTGGGTCAGCCCAAATTCACCATCAGAGCACATAGCATGTCCATGGCTACAGCCTGCCCCCCAAAAATCACGCACCCACTGTTGCCTGGGGCTGCAATGGTGCAAAAACGTGGTTACAAACCATGGATGCACAGGGATTCTCAGGATTTTTGCATTGGGTCAGCCCAAATTCACCATCAGATCACGTGTCTGTGGCCACAGCATGAAGCACAAAAATGATACATCCACAGTTTCATTCAGAATGTTTTTTTCCTTGTTTTCCTCCTCTAAAAACGATGTGCGTGTTATGGTCAGGTGCGTGTTATAGAGCGAAAAATACGGTACATGCCAGCCCTATAATGCTGTCAAACATTCTGAATGTAGTTTCATGGAAAAGCAGACTAAAATGATGTGAATATACTTATCAATGGAATATCAATGGAAACGAAGCCTGAACCTAGAACCCAGCACTAGATCACAAAGTAAGCTGTTGTATCGGCGAGGATCTTAACAATTCAACTCCAAAAGTAATTCTATGAACTTTGTCAAGAAGTTTGGGTACCTCACCTGTCCAGCCAGTATATGCAGAGCAGTCATGAGGATCTGCAGTCTTCAGCCCTTCTTCCATTTGCTGCAGCAGATCCTTAATTTTAGTTGTGATCCTTTTACTGAAATAAGGGCAGATCTGTAGGGGGGGGGGAAAGATCATTTAAAAACCAACAAAACTCCTAAACAGCTAATTAAGGGTGTTCAACACATGTTTGTGCATAAACAGTGCCACCTCAAGCTATTTTGCTCACCTACAGGAAAATACAACTCTTCCTAGATGCTGAGCATGGTGTGCATGTAGGTATGCACGTGTTTCCTCTTTAAGAGTTATCCTGACTGGTGCCTATTTCCCTTCTTCCATTGGGAAAGGACTAACTCCATTCACTTCTCTAGAGCAGTGGGGCCAACCATTTTTGGCCTGAGAGCCTCATTTGCCCTGGCCAACCCTCTGGTAGTTACAGGCCACGCATGAGTGTGGCCACCACCATCCCCATCTCCCACCTTGGATCTGCCCCTACTCCCCACCCATGAAATGATTTGATTGTGGAAGGGCAATTTAATAATTTAAATCCCCATCAGGGTACCAGGCTGGACAGAGGTTTAAGCCTTTCCACCCAACCTAGTGCTGGGTCTACTTTGGTTATGGGAAGGTGAAGAGAGAGTGCAGGTCCCCTGAACCAATTGTTTACCTCTCTCCTGCAAAATGAGGAGGTAACGGGGCTGCAGTTGGGAAGACAGGGGAAGGCACAGTTGCCTCCACACAATCATAGGCCATGCTGTCCCAAAGCTGTTAACCATTGCTCTCCCTAAATGTAAGCCAGGTGCCTGTAAAATGCTACTGATGTAGGCAAGTGAGTTGGGTCAGCTGCAGATTAATTAAAATCAAGCAGAAATATTCTGGTTTGTGTGGAGTCAAGTTCTAAAATTTCACGAAATACTAGCTTCATTTGGTTATATATCAGGTTTTAATAGAAGATCATTCAATCAGCAAGAAGAGTAAAGAGTGACTGAAATGAAATTCCATCACAAGACTGGGGAAGCTCACAAAGAACCCATTTTCATTCAAACAGAACTAATCATAACTTCACTTGCATAATTATGTCATTAGGGTGGACGTTGGCAAGATGTCTAATAAGGAAGTTAGGTATGGAATGATGCAGGAAAATTAAAAGTCTTCTTTTTAACAAAACACAATTAACCAGGTTAATTCACATTGTACAGTTGTCTCAGTCATGAATATGGGCCCACAGATGTTCTAGCCATGAGAAGTTTTACTAGCCAGACTACTGCTATATATTTGTTAAGTCATCTATGGATTCAAGAGACAAAGAACAAACTATGTTCCATTTTGGAAGAGCTTCCCTGATCAAGAAGCCCATTATCAGAAAATGGACTATTCTATGAGCTACACCTAACTTGTTGTTACAGCACATAAAAACAAGCAAATCAACAAACAACAACCCCACCCATAACTCAAAAAACAGTAATTCCATATAACACATTACTGAGAGGACACCAAAAATGAATGCATGTTTTAAAAGCCCAGGTTCAAGAGGCATGTGTTCCGCAACCAATAGAATTATTGTCATCATCACAAGCACAACTGATTTATTATTCACATTCTAAATTTACACTTAAGATAATCAAAACACACACATACAAACACACACACACATACAAATAAGAGAAGGATAAAACCCCAACAAGTGGACATTTTTGGGAAAGACCCGTTTCTCCAGCTGGGAATGCCTATCAGAACAAATTTATCTTCAACTGTTTCTGGAAACTGCAAGGAAATGGCTCTAGATGCAGTTCTGCAGGGATATTATTGGGGCCATCACCAATGAGTTGCAGGATTCATCCATTTTGACCATCAGCAGATAGCCCTGATGACACCAGAGTGGAGAGTCAGTGTGTTACTGTTGCAAGAGGAATCCATGAAGCACCATGGATGCTTTTCAGCCAGTTACTGTTTCTCAGTTCAATCTACCCCACTGGCTTGTATGGATAGGATGGGGTAACCCTAAATAACACCGCCTGAACTTCATAGCGCAAGGATAGTACTGTACACAGACACAATACATAAATAAATACTGCTGGAAACAATACACAAAATTATTGATCTGATCTGCCAATAAATGGCATAAAGATGTTCCACAAGACAGTGAAGAGTTCCTGTTGTGAAAGTTTATAAACTGTTATGCATAAAGTATGATGCCATTTAAACCACACGTGATTTATCAAAAAGGTAACTCTAAATACGTTACCCGTAAATGTGAATTACAAGCAAGTCTCAAGTGGCCACAAAGCAGCCAAACATCACTATTTTTTTTAAAAAAAATATTTTTATTGCTTTTTAGAAATACAGAAAAAAGAATAAAGAGTAGTTATAAGAAAATAGAATAGAAGAATAACAAATTTCCATATTCTTTTTCCATCCAATCTAAAGGACTTCCCCACATCCTCCAAACCCTGCGTTCCCTGTCTTATAAAGCATCAGCAATTTGTTAACTTATTTCAAAACTTATTGTATCTTCCATTTTATCATGTTCCCTAATTTCAATTTTACTGTAACCCAATTCTTATATGCTTTGTATTAAACACAATAAAGTTGTTTCATTATTTTACCTCTAAATTCTTGTGTCTTAATTTTCATTTCATTAACTTACATTTGCTGAAGCTAGAGTTTCCTGAAAGGTGCATTTTTTAACATTCATACAGCTTATAATGTTTTTTCAAATAGTCCTTAAACTTTTCCCAGTCCTCCTCAATTGTTTCTTCTCCCACGTCTCGAATTCTGCCAGTCATTTCAGCCAATTCCATATAGTCCATCAACTGCGATTGCCATTCCTCCAGCGTGGGTAAATCTTGTGTCTTCCAATATTTTGCGATCAGGATCCTTGCTGCTGTGGTAGCATACATGAAAAAGGTTCTGTCCTTCTTAAGCACTCTCTGGTCCACCATGCCCAGAAGGAAGGCCTCTGGTTTCTTAGGTAAGGTAAATCTCAGTACCTTTTTTAGTTCATTATGGATCATTTCCCAGAAGGCCTTCACTTTCGGGCAGGTCCACCAGAGATGAAAGAATGTCCCTTCCGCCTCTCCACATTTCCAACATTTGTTGTCAGACAGATGATATATCTTAGCTAGCTTGACTGGGGTCATGTACCACCGGTATACCATTTTCATAATATTTTCCTTCAAGGCAGTGCATGCCGTAAATTTCAAACCGGTGTTCCATAACCTTTCCCAGTCTACAAACATAATGTTATGCCCCACATCCTGAGCCCATTTTATCATAGCGGATTTGACTGTCTCGTCCTGTGTATTCCACTTAAGCAGCAAGTTATACATTCTCGAAAGTAGTTTACTTTTTGGCTCTAACAATTCAGTCTCTAGTTTCGATTTTTCCACCTGGAATCCAACTTTTTTATGTATTTTAAATACCTCTTGAATTTGCGCATAGTGCAGCCAGTCTCGTACCTTAGTTTTCAATTTCTCCAAGCTTAGCAACCTCCAATTGTCTCCAATTTTTTCAATTATTTCCCAATATTTAGGCCAATGGGCCTCCATGTTAAGTCTCTTACGTGCCTTGGCCTCCACCGGTGAGAGCCACCTCGGAGTTTTACTCTCCAATAAGTCTTTATATTTTATCCAGACCCTCCAAATTGCTCTTCTGACAATATGGTTTTTAAACAATTTGTGCACTTTAACCTTGTCATACCACAAATATGCATGCCACCCAAACGCATTGTCAAACCCTTCCAGATCTAGGACGTCAGTGTTCTCCAATAAAATCCAATCTTTCAACCAGCAGAAGGCTGCAGATTCATAATATAGCCTCAAGTCTGGCAGGGCAAATCCCCCTCTTTCTTTCGCGTCAGTTAATATTTTAAACTTTATTCGGGGCTTTTTGCCCTGCCAAACAAACTTAGAAATATCCTTCTGCCACTTTCCAAAACATTCCACCTTGTCCACGATCTGTAGGGCCTGAAACAAAAATAACATTTTCGGCAATACATTCATCTTTACAGCAGCTATTCGGCCTAACAAGGAAAGTTTCAATCTTGACCATGTTTCCAAATCTCTTTTGATTTCTGACCAACATTTCTCATAGTTATCTTTAAACAAATTCAAATTTTTGGAGGTCAGGTACACCCCTAGGTATTTTACTTTTTTAACCACATTCAACTCCGTTTCTTTAGAGAACTCATCTGTTTCTGTAACTGTCAATTTTTTTGCTAAAACCTTGGTTTTTTGCTTATTTAACTTAAACCCCGCCACCCGACCAAAATCAGAAATTAATTCTAGCACTCTTTTAGTACTGGAGACTGGTTCCTGAAGTGTTAATACCAAGTCATCTGCAAATGCTTTCAATTTATATTGTTTCACTCCGACCTCAATTCCCTGAACCAACCAGTCCTTTCTAATCATATTTAGCAACACCTCCAGAACTGAGATGAACAATAGGGGGGATAGAGGGCACCCCTGGCGTGTCCCTTTTTCAATTTTAAACTCCTCTGTCACCACATTGTTTACTATCAATTTAGCTTTTTGTTCTGTGTAGATTGCTTCTATACCATTTTCGAACCCCCGCCCCACTCCCATCCCTTCCAAATTTTTCTTCATAAACATCCAAGAAATATTATCAAAGGCCTTCTCTGCATCAATAAAAATTAAAACCGCTCTGGTATTAAGATTTGTTTGTAGAAGTTCCAAAATGTCAATAATGTTTCTTGTGTTATCAAACAAATGCCTACCAGGGAGAAAGCCAGCCTGGTCCTTATGAATCACTTCATTTAGTACTTTTTTAAGTCTACTTGCCAAAATATCGGCAAAAATTTTATAATCCACATTTAGGAGTGAAATGGGGCGGTAATTCTTAAGTTGAGTCTTTTCAGTTTCTAATTTAGGTATCAATGTGATGAAAGCTTCTTTCCACGTTTCCGGTGCCTTCCTTCCCTCCATTATCTGGTTGCAAACCTCCATCAAAGGTTGTATCAAATAGTCCTTTAAAACTTTATAATATTTGGAGGTTAGGCCGTCAGGGCCGGGGGACTTGCCAAGTTGAAGATTTTGAATGGCACTTTCAATTTCTTGTTGTGTAATGTTACAGTTCAGGTTTGTTCTCATTTCCAGGGGTATTTTTTGTAATCCATTAGTTTTAAGAAATTGAAAGCAGCCAAACATCACTAAGTCATCTGAAGACGCCCTCATTAGCTATTCCCACTAACTGGCAATGCTTGCCATTAAATATCATTAGGCTTCAGTTGGCTCCAGGGAATCAGTCTAGAATAAACCTTAATTACATGGAGTGTGCAATGCAACCCACAAACATGACACATACAAACTATTAGTTAGGGTTCATTCATTAATTAGACCCAAGTCTGCGAAGTCCATTCTGTTGCTTGTTTGGGGTTTTTTTGGGGGGCGGCGGAATCATCAGGGTTTGAAGGCAGCTCTTGATTATGCTCTTCAGTCACCTATCATAAGATTGTGACTCAATTTGAGGCTGTCAAAACATTATGATCTTGTGCTGCTCTAGTGATGTGATTAAGTCAAGCAATGGCTTCAGATACAGGGAGGAGCAGCATTTCTCATGCATGCCATTGGATGACTGGCTTGCTTATCCAACTATGGGCAGCTGGAGTAAGGCAATGACAGACTGAGTGCCAGGCCAACAACATCTGGGGACCCAAGGTTGAGAAAGGCTGTCACAGGCAATGGCCTCACAGCTGAGCCAAAATGTATGGCACTGTGACAAATGCATTGCGTTCTCTGTGTCTCCTAAGCTCACCAGTAGGATTCAAAATAGAGCTTCAATGTCTCCTTCAACAAAAACTTGCACACCTCCCTGTGGGTGAAAATGCTCATCATATCCCTTCCAAAACCACTGACCTTGAACAGTTAACTTCAAGAACCTAGGCAAGGGTGGCTGCAAGTTTCATGGGAGCCTTTTCCCAAATGACCTCCACTGAGTTCCAGTTGCCTCAACTGGTGCAGTGACAGGTGGCAGCAGCTGCACTGTTTCTTTGCTCCACTATAGTAACACCGCATGCAAGAGACAATTTAAATGGCTCAGGAAAGGTGTCAGCACAGTGGTGGGTCCTGCCAAGAGGCCAGGGCACCAACAGCTTCCCCACCTACACCCGAGAAGCTGTTAGGGGGGTTAGTTGTTATTCAAGTATTTAGTTTTCTTTTCTTTTCTTCTGCCACCCCAAAGTCAGTTTCAGATTAAGACCTGCAGAATTTGTCAACCAACCAGGGGGTCCAAGCTGGTACTGCAGTCTGTTTAAAAATCCCAAGGTGACAGCCATAATCTGGAGGTTTAGAGGCCTTGGTGGCCGGTGTGGCCAGAGGGCTGTGTTTGGGCTGGCAGGTTACAGGTTCTGCAAGCCCAGAGTTCTGCCTTCCAGAACTAGAAACAGTTGGCAAGAGTCTTTCTTCTAAAACATTCTTCCTTACTGTAAATGAGAAGGACTAAGGCCCTGTACACACCAGCATATAAATGGGCACATATACAGCACAGAATTTAATTTGCCCTGTACACTTTTTTGCACACACAAGCACTTTCAGACAAACTGCCTCTCTCTCTCAAGTGTTTACCAACCACAACGTGGGCAGTGCTTGATGGGATGTATTTGCAGTGTGTTGCTGTCCCTTCCAATTCTATTACTACTTCAAGAACCCAGAGGTTCACTGCAGTGATCTGTGCAGGTATTTGTTTACCTGTGTGTGAGACCAGTATCCTTTTAAAAAAAAATAATTCTGCTATATACCAGACTTGCACAGAACAGCAGGTTTTTAAAATGTGTGTGCTGCACCCACTAAGGAGCACTTCACCAATGAAACATGCAATGATGCTTACACAAAGCATAAAGTTAAAGGTTCATCCTTCTCATTATGATCTCATTATGATTATTTTTAATGTTATTCTTAATTTTTATTCTAATATCCTTCATCTTAATTTTTTCTGTGTGTAATGCAAATGTTACCATTGTTGATTTTAATAAATAATGTTGTTATTTCAAGTTTCAAGGTGTCTTATTTCCAGGGGGACACAGAGTACTTTTTTATTTGGTAGGCCAAATACGGTAAGTTTGGGAGCCTCTGTTCTAGAGTACCATCATGCGGCACTTTTAGCTATTGTTTGGGGGAAAGAATATAGCACCATTGAAAAATTTAGCTGGCTTTGAGCAACTTACACCACCTGAGGTCACTTTCATAACTATTTGGCTACAACCCCATGCTCCAGGGGTTGCCCTCATGTCCTATTCAAGGGACAGGTATTTTACCTAAGATTTCCCAAGAAAAGCTGAACAACTTTGATTTCCTTAAAAAAAGCTCCCCCTCCCCCTTAACAAAAATCCTGGCTCTGCCCATGGTTGCTAAAGCTTTCACCAGTGACCCTGGCGTTTATTTGAATAGTAATTTAGCAACCCTTGTTGCCTTTCACATCACCATCATCTGATTTTGCCTCAAATTGAACGATATTTGTAGAGACCACCACAATTTCATCTTGGTATTAAGACACTGAATTAGGACTAAAAAGACTTTTAAACACTACAGCCAACCAGGCCACGTTTGCCTATGATTTCGCAGATGTAAAACCACATTACCACTTCAGTAGCCACCAAGCAGGGACGCAGGTGGCGCTGTGGGTAAAAGCCTCAGCGCCTAGGGCTTGCCGATCGAAAGGTCGGCGGTTCGAATCCCTGCGGCGGGGTGCGCTCCTGTCGTTCGGTCCCAGCGCCTGCCAACCTAGCAGTTCGAAAGCACCTCCGGGTGCAAGTAGATAAATAGGGACCGCTTACCAGCGGGAAGGTAAACGGTGTTTCCGTGTGCAGCTCTGGCTCTGGCTCTGGCCAGAGCAGCGATGTCACGCTGGCCACGTGACCCAGAAGTGTCTCCGGACAGCGCTGGCCCCTGGCCTCTTGAGTGAGAAGGGCGCACCAACCCCAGAGTCTGGCAAGACTGGCCCGTACGGGCAGGGGTACCTTTACCTTTAGCCACCAAGCTGTTCCTTACAGCTTCCTTGATGGTTAGCAGCCAGACTGCCAGGTCGTCAGCAATCCTTTCATGCCATCCATAGCCTTAGGAATTTCAGCAGGAGTTGGGGGAACCAATTCAACTTTAGCATAGTACCAAAATGTGGCCAGATGAAGCTTTGAGTAAGTGGTAGCAGCAAAAATGAGCTTGGGCCCTTTGGTGGTGACAGCATCACCAGCTTCTGTGCAGCCTGTGCCATCCTGAGAGTGAACGGCAGCTGGAGGAAGACTGGAAATGAGGAGGAGCCGAGGACTGGAGACAAGGAACAGTGAACAAGCCACGCTGGTAACTTCTAAGTGATTTCTGTGAAATGAGAGTGTGTGCTATCTTGTACATTTTCCTTTCTATTGAGGAATGCTCCCTCTTAGAACCATAGAATTGTAGAGTTGGAAGGACCCTGAGGATCACCTAGTCAAACGCCCTGCAATGCAGGAATCTTTTGCCCAACGTGGGGCTCAAACCCACAACCCTGAGGTTTAAGAGTCTCATGTTCCAGATGCAACAGCATCACTGCATGTGTGTATGTAATATCAATATTATGTGATCATAGTTTCAGTGATATATACCAGTATTTATAAATACTTATGGTTGCCCACTATTGCTGAGGTTGAGGTTTGTGGTCCAATTAAGAATTGCTATTAAAATGTGATATTAACAATGTGTCACTGATATGAATTGTGTATTAGTTCATGAGTTTTGAAAAAATGAGTAGAAAGTGCTGCTGCATTGCCCCCCCCCCATGGCAATTAGCCATTCTGTTTTAGCACCTGCAGCCCAGGTTCCAGGAGCCATGTGGTGAATAGATTTTCTACCTCAGTCTCTTAGCACTGGTAATCATAGTAGAAAAACCCAACATGTAACACACATTGGGTGCATATATGCTACCTATCACCATCACACCATGTGTTGAAACGCAACCTAAAACACAGCACTGTGGGGGAAGAGCCTCACTGCCTAACTTTGTCAACCCAGCAGGAATTGCTTCTGAGCAGACATGTGCAGGGAATCCCACAGCGAGTGAGCAGTTATATTTGCACCCAGCTCCTGAAATACTACAGAATGAATACTATTGCCTTATTACCATATTGTTGCAACCTTTCCCAATTCTACATGTCACCATATTCTTCCTTCCAGTCTCAAATTTAACAAGCTTGTGACAGGGTGGAAACAATTCAGGCTGTGGGCAAGAGCCTCACTTGATAGGATGCTCCTCCATACAAATTTATTATTTTCTATGTATTAAATCAAAGATCTCAGTGCTATTCACAGTATACAAATACGGAATAAAAACCACAAAATACAAACAAGAACGAAGCAGAGCAAATCACATTTAAAAGAAAAATGCAGAAAACCAGCTTCCATTCAGAGACAGGGTTGGGCTAGTTTTCTGCGTGAGGCCCTGCTTTCCACGGAGACCCTCTCAGCCCCCCGAGAGGCCCAGCAGAGGCAGCTCGCCGCCCCCCAAGCCCGTACTAAGCCGGCCTGCTTCTTCACGAGGCAGCCGCCAAAGGGGCACGAAAGACCCACAAGCTCGGCAGCCTTTCGTAAAACTCCTCAGGACGGAGCGCAGCGACCCCAAAAGCTCCGCCACTTTCCTCAGGCAGACTCTTCGCGACTTCCGTCAGGGAAAAAGGCTTCGAGGCCCAGAAGAGCCGGGGAGGGGGAGGGGAAAAGGAAGCGGGAAGGCGAGGCGAGGAGTTGGGGGCGGGGAGGGAAGGCGGGCACTAATAAATATGACATAGTAATAGTAATAATAATAATAATAATAATAGGTTAGGCGGGCAATTATTTTGCTTTCACTCTGGACCCATCTCTTTACACGTGGCCCCCAGCGCCCCTTGCAGCCCCCCCGTCTCACCTTGCCGTCGGCGTCGAAGAGCGGGGGGTCTCCGTCTCCGCCGGGCGAGGGCGGGCGGGCGCGCTTCCCCTCGGAGCCGCTGGGCGACGGCGGGGCGCCGCTGGCCGAGGAGGCGGCGGCGGCGGCGGCGGCCCCGTGGGGCTGGAAGTCCGGGAAAGGGTTGGCGAAGGCCCGCTCCTCCATCTCCGCCTCGCCGCCCAGCTGCACCTTCAGCCTCTTGGACATGCCCTCGCCCATCGCGGGGACGCGCCCGCCCCGCCGCTCCCGCGGGAGGAGGCGCCAGAGAGGCGGAGGCGGGGGCTCAGCAGGTGGGGCCGGGGCGAGCCGGGCCCGGGGGCTCAGGGCAGGGGCGCCGCCCCCGCCGGCCCCTCTCCCGCCATGCCGGCTCCAAGCGGGCTCCGCGCCCGCCGCTTCCGAAGAGTCCCGTGGAAGGAGGGCGAGGGCCCAAGCTCCCCCCTCGGGGTCAGTCCCTCAGGAACGGGCCGGGCGGGAAAGGCCGGAGGAGGGCAGCCCCAAAGCCCGCTCTCTCATCTTGCCTCTCTCCCCACCAGCCAGCCAGAGAGAGAGAGAGAGCGATCAGGCCGCCGCTGTCATCCAGCCCCGAGGCTGCCGAGCCGGGCCTTTCCCGCCTGCCGCCCGCCCGCCGCCGAGGGGGCTGGGGGGCTCCAGCTGCATCCTCCTCAGAGCAGGAGCATCAGGACCATCAAGGGGAAGGAGAAGCCGAAGACCAGGCAGTAGACCAGCAGCTCCTTGGGGAGGGAGCGGCGGACCCTCCGGCCCCTCGGAGTCATCGGGAGAGAGGGGCCAGGAGAGGGAGAGGGAGAGCTCGGAAAGGGGGCGCCGGGGGGCCGCCCCTCGCTGCGCACCGCCGCGGCTCCCGGCTGCTCCGCATCCAGATGCGAGCCGGAGCTGCTGTTCAGCTGCCCATCGCGCAGCAGCAGCAGCGCGCCTCTCTCCAGCCGGTCCCCCGAACAGGTGCAAGGAAGAGCTTGGCTGGAGAAGCGGCCCTCGCCTGCCCCGAGCCGCAACGCTTTCCTTGCAGCTTCCGCGCTCCCTTTGGGGGCTGTGAGATGGGCTTGGCCGGCGGGCAGCCCGCCCAGTGCCGGCGAATGAACGCGCCACTCTTGAGTGACACAGGCTCCGGAGGGAGGGCTGGCCAGCTCACTGCATAGACGCGAAGCCTCCACAAAGCGGACACCCCCCCCCATGTAGTGTGCCAGGCCCACGGCCATCAAACAGGTTCTCATCCTTCCTAGAAGTTACCTGGCTGTTTTTATCTTTTATTTTCAAGATATAATAATCAATCTCTTGGTTCTTTCTGGATTGAACGACTGCCCTTCAGGTGGGGGCAGTTGCAGGGGGACTGCAATTGGAAACTGCTGGTCTGCACCAGAGGCTCATGGCTTTCACTTGTGATGTGAATTGATACAAAAGGCGTTTTTCACATTATGTATGAAAATGTCCAATGCCAAAATGTATTTTTAATAACTACTTTTGTTTTTTAAAATGTCCACTGTTAAGGTAAATATCACCCTGTGCTTTTCTGAAGTCACTGTTTGCAATCCCCTTCCCCAGAAAACCCCACACATAGAAACGTACAACATATAAACTCCATGTGTCCCTTGTTTTGCTCCTGACTTGTTGCAGGTTATGGGACCTCTGCTGGGGTTTTGATGTCAGAATATTGTTATGAATTTGGGGGGTCAGTTTGGATTATATCCTGTACCCCTTCCAAATCTGTGATCCTGTGGATGGGTAGACTTTATAACGGCAAGCTTTCCAAACCAGTCCCTTTGGCTTTGGCTGACTAAGCACCACAATTAGCTTAACCAGAGAAGTCGCTCTGTGCCCTCCCCGCTCCCCTAGCTGCAAGGTAGGAGAAGAATAGCCTGAGCTTTGGGTGTGAGCTGAGCTGGAAGCTGAATACACAGAGACATGCTTGCTTTGTGCTAAATTCAAAGCTGTGACTAATGGAGAAGTGTCAGGTCTGCCGCTAGATCCCAGCTCACAGAGGACCAACGCCCGGTGGATGTAATGTACAAAAGTCTTTATTGAAGTTTAGTTTCCATTTCCAAGCTCTGGGCGCGCAGACCCACGTCTTGACGCTAGACCGGCTAAGTCCCCTCTGACTCACTGCTCCACCCACACCAGTTTAAGATTCTAGCCCGGCTCCACCTCTTACGCTGTTCTTTCCTTCGCTGGGTCCTTCTGCCCTCTGGGGTTTCCTCCTTCCTGGACTCCTCTGACGCTGAGCCCCCTGAGTCTTGTCCCTCCCTCCGGCGGGCTTTAGGACCTGGCTCCCTTCCCGGGCTCCCCGCTGTGCCGCGCTCCTGTACATTTGAACTTGGCGCGCGCGCCCAGCCGGTGACTTTCCTTCTGACCGTTTCCCCGCTTCCTGATGTGGGCGTTGCCAAACCTGACTCCTCTCCTCCCTCTGGTGGTGAGGACACTGGTCCCGACTCCTGGGACTCCCCCTCCCCACTGCGCTCTGGTGGAGAAGCTGGTCCTGATTTCCAACTGCTGCTCAGGGACTCCCCGCTGGCCCCTTCCTCCTGGGGCTTCCCCCCTGGAACCCCCCTCGCTCTGGCCACCGGCGCTCCCTTCTGTGAGTCCTCCGATTCGCTAGAGAGGCTTGTGGAATAACTCTGGCCACTGTCACTGCCTGCCCCTCCCTCGTACTCCTCCTCCTCACTCTCTATTTGCTCCCCCTCCTGTGTCTCTCCTTCTGAACCCCTGACAAGAAGTAATATCTTCTGGGGTGCTAATGCTATGAGCCTCTCCATCCTACGCTTGGCTTGTATATATGTGTAAATAAAACCATATATCCTAAAGCCTCCACAGACTCTCAGAAGGCACTGGCAGCCCTGGAGTATTTCTGCTCAAATTGGGGTTGTGTTTTACAATATGGTTACAAAAGTGGGGTGCCATCCCACGCTCTGCAGAGTGGTAGCAAGAATACAGGGGGGTCCAGGCCCTCACCCAGGGTTTGTGCTCCTTTGGAGAATTGAAGTAGCTTTAAGAGAGAGGATTTATTCACATATGTATTATCACCTTTATCCCAGGTGAAGCCCTGGCTTGGAAAGGAAGCTTAGCCTGTATTTTTCCACTGACTGCAGTCTTCCCTTCAATACTCCAAATAATCAAAATCCTACCATTTATTAATTTATTGGGTTTAGGAGGCCCCCCCCAATCTATAACAATATTTTATACTTTATTCCAGTAGTTTTGTGGTCCCAGCAGAAAGCCAGAAAAACAGAATCTTCAATTGTGTTTTAGCAGGCTTCAGAAAATGCTGCAAGCATGGAAAGGAATTAATGCTAAAGTCTTCCATAGAAGTGCTTTTAGCAATGGTGTGATGAATTCACAATGCAATCTACTCAGGATTTAATTCCAAGTAAGTGCATGGCACTGCAACCTTCATTTCATTTTTTTAAAAAATAACTTGGAAACGATGCCTTATGAGGGATGGCTAAGGGAGCTGGGCATGTTTAGCCTGGAGAAGAGGAGGTTAAGGGGTGATATGATAGCCATGTTCAAATATATAAAAGGATGTCACACAGAGGAGGGAGAAAGGTTGTTTTCTGCTGCTCCAGAGAAGCGGACACGGAGCAATGGATCCAAACTACAAGAAAGAAGATTCCACCTAAACATTAGGAAGAACTTCCTGACAGTAAGAGCTGTTCGACAGTGGAATTTGCTGCCAAGGAGTGTGGTGGAGTCTCCTTCTTTGGAGGTCTTTAAGCAGAGGCTTGACAACCATATGTCAGGAGTGCTCTGATGGTGTTTCTTGCTTGGCAGGGGGTTGGACTCAATGGCCCTTGTGGTCTCTTCCAACTCTATGATTCTATGATTCTATGAACTTCAAGATGTACAGAGGCACATAGGTAAAGGTACCCCTGCCCGTACGGGCCAGTCTTGCCAGACTCTGGGGTTGTGCGCCCATCTCACTCAAGAGGCCAGGGGCCAGCGCTGTCCGAAGACACTTCCGGGTCACGTGGCCAGCGTGACATTGCTGCTCTGGCGAGCCAGAGCTGCACACGGAAACGCCGTTTACCTTCCTGCTAGAAAGCGGTCCCTATTTATCTACTTGCACCCGGAGGTGCTTTCGAACTGCTAGGTTGGCAGGCGCTGGGACCGAGCAACAGGAGCGCACCCCGCCGCAGGGATTCGAACCGCCGACCTTTCGATCGGCAAGCCCTAGGTGCTGAGGCTTTTACCCACAGCGCCACCCGCGTCCCATGTACAGAGGCACATAGTCATGATCAAATATATTGGTTCATGTTGCCCCCTTCACATGGTGAGCTCCCTTGTGAAGGGGGAGTTCTGGAGATTTGTGGTAATATGTACAGAGCAGCAAAGAAACAGACCATGCTCCTCTGTAAAGCCAGGATGTCAAATGTGAATGGCTTTGAGGGACAAACCACTCCAGCTGATTCCCAAGAGCCCAAACACTTTTGCTGAAAATAACCATCAGAATAATTCTCCCTGTCCCGTTGCAGAGTGCCACCTTTCCCTATTCTGACTCTCCAGATCCTACGACCAGCTCCAGCACACCAGGCCAGAGTGCCTCCTTGCTGCTCCTGGTTCATGGGGCTCACCCCCTTTGTCCATCTCGTGGCCCCAAAGGACTTCTACATACGGGAAGAGATTGCTTCCCAATCCTGCCAGAATAAATATTCCTATCATTCAAATCTCCACCTTTGTCAAGAATCCCCAGACTCACTTGACTACACTGCAAGTCCATGTGTGCCTGTTTCTCTTATCTTTACACTGCCACCAGTTCTCAGGATGCTCCAAAATGTCCTAGTCTTGAAGGACAAGAAGGACTCCACCACCAATAAACACAATTCCAGTCATATTCATATTGAGGCCATGATTGTCATGATGGCCATCAGTCATGTATGAGCCAGTTAAGATTACTGAATTGCAGGGGTTGGACTAGATGGTTTTCAGGGTCCCTTCCAATTCTATGATTTCCCTATGTCTTATGAGCATAATATATATATTTATAGGTTTCTGTTTTTCTTTCCAAGACCCTGACTTGGCTTTGTAAAGTCCAGAGAAATTCTTGTGCTATAACTGCCTGTCATAATCAAGAATGATCATTCTGTCAAGAAGCCTGCTGATGTCCGGGAAGTTAATTGCTTTTTTCTGGCATTCCTCTAGACTTGGGAGAGAAGGAGCAGCTGCTGGCCTTATCTCGGCATGCTAATAGGAAATGATAAGCCTGAGTTGCGCTTGCTGAACTTCATGAGACAGCTTTCTGCCCTTGCTATTTCAGTCAACTTGGGTTTCAAGTTCACCATAATGAGGAATAGCACAAATAATAACAACATCCAATGAGGCTTTTAAATTTTATCATTTTTGCATTTTGTACAACGTTGGAAAAGCTGGCAAGCTGAGGGCAATGAAGCAGGTAGGAAAGATGGCTGGAACTCACTCTGAGTCTGAACATTAGTAAGAACACACTGGGCTTGCTTAATGACAGCAGTGATAGCAAAGAAGGTTTTTGGCTGGGATTGGGAAAACGTAAAATGATAAATCATTCTCTGGCACTATCACATCCTCTAAGTGACATCCAGTAGAGCTTTTCCAGGTGGTTTGGGGTCTTGTGCAATCTTGCCCATCTGCAGATGTTAAGTTACTCTCGGAGAAACACATTGTTACAGGATGGATGGTGGTTAATGGATTGAGGTTGAATTCTGACAAGACAGTAGTACTTTTCTGGGGGACAGTGGGTCCTGACTGGGGTAACTGTGCCCCTAAAGGACCAGGTGTGCAGCCTAGGGGGTCATTTTGGACTCACAGCTGTCTATGGAGGCACAGGTCAATTCTGTGTCCAGGGCAGCTGTCTATCAGCTCCATCTGGTACATTGGCTGAGACCCTACTTCCCAGAGACTGTCTCACCAGAGTGGTAATCTGCCGCTTGGATTACTGCAATATGCTCTACGTGGGGCCACCTTTGAAGGTTACTCAGAAACTACAGCTAATACAGAATGCAGCAGTTAGACTGATGACTGGGAGCAGCTGTCAGGTCCATATACCACCAGTCCTAAAGGATTCCAGTATCTTTCCGAGCACAATTCAAAGTGATGGTGCTGGCCTTTAAAGCCCTAAATGGCCTTGGCCCTGCATACCTGAAGGAGCTTCACCACTTCTAATGTCCAGTCTGGACACTGAGGTCCAGCTCGAGGACCTTCTGGTTGTGTCCTCACTGCAAGAAGTGACGTTACAGGGGACCAGGCAGAGGGCCTTCTTGGAATGCCCTCCTGTCAGATTTCTAATAAACAACTATTTTGACTTTTAGAAGGCATCTCAAGGGAAGTTTTTAATGGTTGATGCTTTATTGTGTTTTATATTTTGTTGTGAGCCACCCAGAGTGGCTGGGGCAACTCAGTCAAATGGGCAGCATATAACTAATAAAATTGTTGTTGTTTATTAAACATGTTGAGGCTCACATTGCTCACATCCATTGCAACACACACACCACACCACCATTCAGCTGCTGCTTCTGATGAGTCTATGGAAGTGTCCTGATCACTCACAGATCCAGAAGTGGTGGATGACTTCCAGTTGTTGCAGCCTGATAATGTGGACAAGATGCTTGGACGAGGAAGGCCCACCACATGTGCACTTGTTCCTCATGGAGTACTTGGTAAATACCCCCTTGAGCGAGAGGGATGCTCTCAGCTCCATTAAAAGAGGCAGTGACACTAATGCCCATGACAATCTCAATAATAATAAGCTGGTTGCCAACGTTTCCTTCTGGGCAAGACTCGTTGCTATATAAATTCAGACATTTTGGATGAGAAGGTTTCAAGTCGCCTTTCAGTCGGATTTAAAGATTTGGATTTGGTTCTGAAACCTCATTGGTCACCTTAATGCATTACCTACACTGGGAGAGAGTGCAATGCTGTTGATTCTCAAGGACTTCTTGGCAGCTTTTGATACTACAGACATTTTATGCTTCTGAATAGGGTGAATAGACTGACAACTGGGGGCTGCTAAGGAAGCCCAGCTTGACCCAAGACCTAGGGCAGCACTGTTTTCTGTTGAATTCAGAAGTTAAACCCAGGGTTAAACCAACCCTCGAAGGGTAATAGCTGCCACCACTTCAGTTTCTGTCCAAGCAGCCTAAGCCAGGAGATTCAGGTTTCATGCCAGACACCTTCAAGATGCAAAGCTACAAGTACCCCTCTCTGCTATTTGAAGCCTCAGGCAAAATAAGCCAAATTACACAGCAGCCAGTGTGACCAGAGAGAGATGAGACACTGGTTTATAGAATCAAGGCTTTACTCAAAATAAATACACCAACTTGAAGAATATAACTAATAATTAATATAGCAACACAGCATGACAACTTGCTACAAAACAGTTGTCAGAGCTGCCTCTAGGTCCCAGCTCACAGAGGACCAACGCCAGGTTGATGTAATGTACAAAAGTCTTTATTGAAGTTTAGTTTCCATTTCAACGCCAGAGCGTGCAGCCCTACGTCTTAGACCTTAGATCGGCGAAGTCCTGTCTGAATCACCTCCCCTTCCGCACCAGTTTAAGATCCTAGCCCTGCTCCACCTTCTGCACTGTTCTCTCCTCCTCTGGGTCCTCCTGCCCACCGGGACATTGCCCTTTCTGGACTCCTCCGATGCTGAGTCGCTTAGCTCCTCCCCCTGCCTCCGACGGGCTTTAGGACCCGGTTCCCAATCCTCATTCTCTGCTGTCCCGCGCTCCTGTACATTTGAACTTGTTTCTCGCGCCAACCCAGTGACCTTTCTCCTAACCGTTACACTGCTTCTATCACTGCTTCCCTCTTCCGTGACACTGGCCGGATCTGACCTCCCCTCCGTTGCCTGACTCTCCGATGGAGGCGTGGTCAGCTCTGCCTCGTCTCCTCTCCCTGGTGGGGAAAGCACTGGCCCCGATACCTGGGACTCTTCCCCCCCACTCTGCTCTGGTGGTGAAGCTGGTCCTGATTTCCAACTACTGCTCTGGGAGTCCCTGCTGCCCCCTTGCTCCTGGGGCGTTCCCCTTGCGAACCCCCTGCCCCTGGCCACTGGCGCCCCCTTTTGTGAATCTTCCGATTCGCTGGAGAGGCTCATGGAATCCCTCGGACCACTGTCACCGCCTACGCTCCCTTCGCATTCCTCCCCCTCGCTCTCCATCTCCCCTCTTCCCTGTGCCTCTGCTCCTGAGCCCCTGACAACAGTAATAAAGGAATAAGGAAAATACTGACTAAGAATTTAAGAACATTTAGAAAATAAAAACAACCCCACAGAAAATATTAAAGCTAACAGTTTAACTAGCCTAATACATTACCAATACTCGTCCAACTTTCAAGGAGATGTTGCTCAGGTGTCTCATCAGGAAAGCAATACAAACAATGGGGCTGAAAGTGGGACGAAGAAGTGACTTACACTCTTTTGCACAGCAGCTGCCTTGACTCCTGCCAATCAGAAGATGTTTCATAGAGTTAGAGAGTTGGACCCCAAGGGTCATCTAGTCCAACCCCCTGCAATACAGGAATTTTTGCTTTAACTTTCTAAAGCTCTGAGTCTGGAGATGAACCTGTGACTTCCTGGCTGAGAAATGTTTGGCCAATTAGCAGACTAGCCACTAGATCATGCAGGTGCAATGAATTGGCAAAAGCTAGCTGCTAGCAGAAAGAGAGAGAAACTGCTCTCTCCTGATTTTGGCACTTTAGCTAGAAGTGTAAGCTCCTTACTAAACCAAAGTTTTGAGAACAGGCCTGGTATATACAAGATCTTGACAGAGGCAGTGCATTTAGGTGGTTCTATTCCTACTTGGATAACTGAATTCAGAAGCTGGGGCTGTGGGTCTATTTATTTAATTTATTATTTGCTTCCCGTAAAATACCTTTAAGCAATTTAAAAGTAGAAACAGTAACAATTTTTAAAAAAATGAAAACACACATATAAATGCAATTTAAACCCAGTGTGGATAAAAATAGGAATAAAAATCTCCACTTTAGAGGTTTGTTGGAAGAGAAAGGGCACCAAGAGGAAAAGATGCAAAAGGCAAAGTGCCTGTCTGATGCGTAATGGGAACAAGCTCCTCGGAACTGGGGCTCCAATTCCTGTACTGTACAGAGCAGACCTCTTGCTGAGATGATATCTGCAGAGGAAAGTGCTCAGTTACACATATAAGGGATACAACAGTCTTTTCAATCTATGCAATGGGGTCTTTCAGGGTTCTGTTTTGTCCCCTGTACTTTCATGTAAAGTCCAAGTTTACATGAAGCTGTTCCATTAGGTCATCCAGAGGTTTGGGGGTCCAGAGTGGTTTAAGATCTGAGAGGCCTTTATTTTAGCTAGTTTGAAGCTGGGTGAGACTTTTGTGAAAATGATACAAAACGGAAAAAAAACCTAAATAGATCATGCGTTTTCTGGGGAAAACTGCAGCAGACAAAGAGAGAGCCTGTATTCTTCATGCAGTTGAAGTAAAACACAAACCTTTCACATCTTCATTGATTACTGCTAATTACAACAACTGCTCCCCCAGGAGCACCCCTGTGGGCAGAAGTACATGCCAGCAACCCAGTAATTCTCTCTCTTAAAAACCAATCATAGGCTCGTCCTCTCCAGTGCTTTTCTAAATGGAAAATTTCAGTTTGCCTGTACTTCAGAAAGGAACATTCTGGTAACAAGGCATATAGCTTACTAGAGAAGAAAATACAAATAGATATTGTCAGAGCTGCCTCTAGGTCCCAGCTCACAGAGGACCATCGCCAGGTTGATGTAATGTACAAAAGTCTTTATTGAAGTTTAGTTTCCATTTCAACGCCAGAGCGTGCAGCCCTACGTCTTAGACCTTAGATCGGCGAAGTCCCGTCTGAATCACCTCCCCTTCCGCACCAGTTTAAGATCCTAGCCCTGCTCCACCTTCTGCACTGTTCTCTCCTCCTCTGGGTCCTCCTGCCCACCGGGACATTGCCCTTTCTGGACTCCTCCCCCTTCCCCCTCCCCTTCTTCTGGTGTGGGTTCTGGGTGCTCCAGTATTGTGGGGGTGAGTGCAGGATACAGTTCTTCCCCCGTGGCGTGCAGCCAGCCGGATAAGTCCGGGAAGTCCTCCATGGTCTCGTCGACGGCGATATCCTCTGCTTCCATCTCTTGGGAGGTGTGTTCGAAACCTGGATCTACCCCCAACTCGCCCATGATCCCCTCTCCCCCTGTCGCCTGGGATGACACTGCGTGCAATGGTCCTCTCGGCAGTTCTCTGCGCCAGCGCACCTCAGGTTGATCTTCCCACCAATAAGATCCGCCTGTGCCAAACCCTGAGAGTGATCCCTCTGGGGAGCTAGTCTCCGGCGCCGTCTCCTCAGCTGAAGAGAAACCCTGGAAAGTGCTGGCTGAGAGTGTGGGTGTGAAAAGATATTCGTCGAAATAATCTGCCGGCATGGGCCTGTGTGGGAAAAGTGCGTGGAACTCGTCTTTGAGGTAGTGCTCCTCTACCGCATAGTACGGTACCCAGCTGTTGGCGCTGGCCGGGGTGTCCTCCCTGGCGAGTAGATATTCAATCCCTTCCTCCCCCCATCTCGAGTCCAAAATCGCTGTGGCCTCGTTGAGTGGCTCCACCCTCGGCGACCCCCCCTTCGTGGGTGCGCCCCTGAGCGGGCTAGGAGCTGTCCCTGATGCCTGGAACCTGTGAGGCGCCTTGTAGGGCGTGAGCACCGATCTATGAAAGACCGGGTGCATTCTGGATCCCTCCGGGAGTGTCAACCGGAAAGCCACGGGGTTGATCTGTGCCTCGACTTGGTAAGGCCCTAGCTGCTTGTGTCCGAGCTTCTTCTTCGCTAACGATCTGGCCGGGACTGCCTGGGCTGCTAACCAGACCCAGTCCCCCACCCGGATGTCCTCCCCAACTCTCCTGTGTCGGTCTGCCTGCATTTTGTAAGCGTGTTTAGCTAGCTCCAACTGCCTTCGGAGCTGTTCGTGGACCTCCTGCAACTCCGCTGCCAAGTCCTCAGCTCCCTGCGGTTCCCCCTCCCCCACTTTCTCTAAACCCGGGAAGGTTCTGGGATGCCGCCCATTGTTGGCGAAAAACGGTGTCACCCCTGTGGACACGTGTTTCGTGTTGTTGTAGGCAAACTCGGCCAGCGGTAGATAGTCTACCCAGGTCAAGGGCTGCTGGTTCGCGTAGCATCTCAGGTACTGCTGCATGATGGCGTTGACCCTCTCCGCTTGTCCGTTGGTCTGCGGGTGTCTCGCCGACGATAGATTGACCTTGACGTTCAGGATGCCCATCAGCTTCTGCCAGAAACTCGAAATGAACTGGCGCCCCCAGTCGGACAGGATAGACCGTGGTAGGCCGTGCACCTTGAACACGTGGTCTATGAACAGTTTGGCTGTTTGTTCCGCTGTGGCCACCTTCGCGCAAGGAATGAAGTGGGCCATCTTGGTGAACAGGTCTACTACCACGAGTACCGCTGTCTTGCCTCGTGAGCTGGGCAGATCTGTGACAAAGTCCAGGGCCAATTTCTCCCACGGCTCGAGGGGCGTCTGTAGCGGTTCCAGCAATCCCGCCGGCGGCCTGTGTACTGGCTTGGCCCTTTGACATGTGTCGCACCTTGTGACGTAATCCGCTACTTCACCCCTCATCTTGGGCCACCAAAAGTCTCTGGCTACTAATTCCACCGTCTTCTCTTTGCCGAAGTGCCCAGCGCTGGGCGCGTTGTGTAACTGCTGCAGTACCTTCGCGCGGAGGTCGTCTCCCGGCACTCAGAGGGCCCCTTTGCGGATGAGCAGTCCGTCGCGTATCTGAAACTCGTCGTCCTTCGCCGTGCCGCTTCGCACCTCCTCCATCTTGGATCGTGCGGATGAGTCTGTCTGCAGCGCGTGACGTACTGCGTCCAGGTCCACCGTGGCTGAGGCACATGCCCACGCCTCCGGTGCGAAAATATGCTTGGCTGCCGCCGGCGCCTCTGCCTCGAGATACTGCGGCTTCCTGGATAGCGCATCCGCCATGACGTTGCTGTCCCCTGGGATGTATTCTATCCTGAAGTCGAAATCTGTAAAGAACTCCGCCCAGCGGATGTGTCTCTGGTTCAGGAACCGCGCTGTGCGTCAGTACTCCAGGTTCTTATGATCCGTGCGAACTTGCACTGTGTGTTTGGCTCCGATGAGGAAGTGCCGCCACGCCTTGAATGCTGCATGAATGGCCAGCAACTCTCTGTCCCAGATGGTGTAGTTCTGCTCCGACTTTCTGAGTTTCCTGGAGTAGAAAGCGCACGGCCTCCAGTCCCCTTGCGGATCTTGCTGCAACAGGACTGCCCCCACGGCTCTGTCTGAGGCATCCGTCTCAACCCTCATGGGTTTGCTGGGGTTTACATGTAGCAGTTGTTCTTCGGACGCGAAGAGACGCTTGAGTTTCTGAAAGGACTGCTCCGCCTGCTCTGTCCAGATGAATTTCTTCTTCTTGGAGCTGAGGGTGTCCGTGATGGCCGCCGTTTGCATAGCGAAACCCTTGATGAACTTGCGATAAAAGTTGGCAAAGCCGACAAACTTCTGGACCTCGATCCGATTGCGCGGGCTTTTCCAGTCCAGCACCGAGCGGACCTTGGCGCTGTCCATGGCGAGTCCCTTGTTGGATAGCTTGTAGCCCAGGAAATCTACCTCCGTCATGTCGAACTGGCACTTCTCCAGTTTGGCATAAAGTCTGTGTTCTCGTAGTCTCTGCAGGACTTCCTTGACATCTCTCTCGTGGGCCTCCTGCGACTCCGAGAAGATCAGAATGTCGTCCAGGAAGCAGACGCACTTCTTGTAGAGGAGCCCCGCTAACACGTGATGCATGAAGGCTTGGAAGCAGTGGGAGCCATTTTGTAAGCCAAACGGCATAACTCTGTATTCATAGGTGCCCAAAGGCGTAAACATGGCTGTCTTCCACTCGTCGCCTTCCCTCATACGTATAAGGTTGTATGCCCCTCGCAGATCCAACTTGGTGAAGACGCGACCCTTCCTCACCGTCGCGAGCAAGTCGTCGATTTTGGGCATCGGGAACGCCGTGGGCTTGGTTTTCAAATTTAAAATTCTGAAATCAACTACCAGCCTCTTTTGGGGCGTGTCCTTTTTCTTCATGAAGAACACAGGACTGCCCCCCACTGCTTTGGACTCCCGGATGAATCCTCGCTTCAAGTTGTGATCTATGAACTCCCTGAGCTCTTGCAGTTCGTCTTCGGACATGGAATACAGTTTTCCAGTTGGCAGCGTCGCCCCCGGCAGGAGGTCAATCTTGCAGTCGTATGGTCTGTGGGGTGGTAGTTTGTCCGCCTCCTTCTCGCAGAAGACCTCCAAAAACTCTCTGTACTTGTCGGGTACCGCTTGCAGCATGCCCAAGTGTAACTGCGGTCCATCTTCTGGCCCCTCATCTTCCTGGGTAGGCAGTATGCAGTTCGCTGCGCAGTAGGAGGAGCCGAAGGTAATTTGGCGCTGGTACCATGCTAATGCCGGACTGTGCCTGTCCAGCCAACTCATGCCCAACACTATGGGGGTGTCCGACAGTTGGGTGACGTTGAAGCTGATGACTTTGCGGTGGTTTCCAATTTGCATCACCATTGGCGGCGTCTGCTGTACCACTTGTCCCCCTAGTAGCTCTCTGCCGTCGACTGTCACTACTTTCAGAGGCATCGTGGCCGGCAGGAGTGCTATGCTATGTTGCGTGATGAAATCCACTCCTATAAAGTCTGCATTGCTGCCAGAGTCAATGGTAATAGGGACTTCCATGGTAAGCCCATTGGGAAGCTGGAGCGCTGCGGTGAGCTGCACCACTGGTTTGGGTGGGAGGGGGTCTGTGGGCTGTAAGATCCCTGGGGACTGCTTCACTGACTCGTCTGGCTGGGCCCCAGTGCCTCTGATTCCAGCCAGACTCCGTCGTTTCCCTGCTGTGGTTCACTCTGCTGAACTACTTCTGTAACTGTCGCTGAGGCTGCAGTGTGCTTGTGCATCCTCTGGGTACACTCTTTCGCCATGTGCTGAGCACTGTCGCAGATGTAACACTTCCTGTTCCCTCTAGGAGGCTTCGGTTTGACTGCTCCCGGCGTTAGGGCTCTGGCTGCTGACTGAGCCTTGGCACCACCTAACTCCATCGGCTCCTCTCCCCCTCCCAGTGGAGGCGTGGATTGAGCGCGCGCTGTGTCCCTGGGAAAGAAAGGAGGTGCTCTTGCTGGTGTGCGTCCCCAACGCCCTTCGTCTTTGCTCCAGGAACGTTCTTCCAGCCTCACCCCAATCGTCAGCGCCCTCTGGACAACTTCTTGAGTGTTCTGGGGTCTCTCCCCCCTTGCAATTTCGTCTTTCACAGCCCTGTTCAGCCCCTCCCAGAAAAGGTCCCTGACGGCAGCTGAGTCCTTTTCCCATCCCAGCGTGTTGACCAATGCAAAAAAGCGGGAGTGATATTGCCTTACAGTGGCCCTGCCTTGTTTCAATCCATGTATCTCTTTCCTGGCGACATCTACATCTATCGCTGATAAAAAACAAGCATCCATCGCCTTAAGGAAAGCTTTCGCATTTTGGAGGGCTGGGTCTTTATCTCGCCACAGATTGCGCAGCCACGCTTTAGCGTCTCCGTGGAGATGCGTTAGTATGAAGCCTACTTTCTCTTGCTCATCTCTAAAGTCCTTCTCCAGCAACTCTAGGGCGAAAACCACATCTGCTCTGAAGTGTGGGAGTCATAAAGCCAGAGGCAGAGGTTTGTAAATACTGCAGGGTGCCCCCTGACATTCCTCTGGGCAATGATTACCTTATATGGTAAAGGGGCAATAAAAGCTTGACCGGCTGAGGTAACATGAGATTGGCAAACGGCCATACGGCTGGACAGAACAAAGGAGAATAAATCGGAGAAGGGCAGACAGAGGGGCTGCTCTCTCATATCATGGAAATATTACTGGCTTTCTGCATCTTTATTTTACCCTAAAGAAGTGCCACTTGTAATGGCAGGCTCCAACAAGTGGTGCCCTCTCTGAGGCTGAATAAAAGAATACAGCAGAGGCTCAATTAAAAGAAGAGGAAAACTTAAAAGGAAGCAGTGTGAGGCTGACTTCAGACTTCAAAGAGAACCGAGAGAAGCAACTTAAAGGAAACAGTCTGAGGCAGACTAAGAGGATTTTAAAAGACACTGTGAGAGGACTTCGATCCAAGCAGTGGATATCATCGGCTCACCACGTCCGGAAAGGATTTCAAAGCGCTTATACATCTTTAAAAAAAAGATCCCGGTGAGTCGATCCCTTATATATTGATTTTAGAAATATGGGCAGTTCCCTGTCATTTCCGCAACAGAAATTTTTAAAGGACTTAAAATTTCTCCTCTCCTCCAACAAATTGGAAGTCCCTGATGGCGATTTGATACAGCTCATTCAAGCCACCGATGAGCACTGCCCCTGGCTTGCTGCAAATGGGACATGGGAACTGTCAGGGGTTCAGAAGGAGAGACACAGGAGGGGGAGCAAATGGAGAGTGAGGAGGAGGAGTCCGAGGGGGGTGGAGGCAGTGACAGTGGAAAGAGTTACTCCACAAGCCTCTCCAGCGAATCGGAGGACTCACAGAAGGGAGCGCCAATGGCCAGAGCGAGGGGGGTTCCAGGGGGGAAGCCCCAGGAGGAAGGGGCTAGCGGGGAGTCCCTGAGCAGCAGTTGGAAGTCAGGACCAGCTTCCCCACCAGAGCGCAGTGGGGAGGGGGAGTCCCAGGAATCGGGACCAGTGTCCTCACCACCAGCGGGAGGAGAGGAGTCAGGTTTGGCCACGCCCACATCGGGAAGCGGGGAAACGGTCAGGAGGAAGGTTACCGGCTGGGCGCGCGCGCCAAGTTCAAATGTACAGGCGAGCGGCACAGCAGGGAGCCCGGGAAGGGAGCCAGGTCCTAAAGCCCGCCGGAAGGAAGGGCAGGACTCAGGAGGCTCAGCGTCAGAGGAGTCCAGGAAGGAGGAAACCCCAGAGGGCAGAAGGACCCAGCGAAGGAAAGAACAGCGCAGGAGGTGGAGCCGGGCTAGGATCTTAAACTGGTGTGGGAGGAGCAGTGAGTCAGAGGGGACTTAGCCGGTCTAGAGTCAAGACGTGAGGCGGCACGCCCAGAGCTTTGAAATGGAAACTAAACTTCAATAAAGACTTTTGTACATTACATCCACCGGGCGTTGGTCCTCTGTGAGCTGGGACCTAGAGGCAGTCCTGACAGGAACTATAGCAATGGGATAAGATTGGAACATATTTTCATGGACACCCCAATTTCAGTGTTCGAATTTTAAATGCTTGGTGTAAGATTCGTTATGCTATGGGCTCTTTATCACCAAAAAATATCTCCATGGCTGGAGATAATTCTTTAATTCAGCATGCTGTTCTGCCATGTGTTCCAGCACTTGCTTTGCCAGCAGCCCCAGACCCCAAACCTCCAGACTACAGTTCCTCACCAGAGGACCCAATCCTGCAAAAATACAGTGGTTTGGCTGGAAATGACCCTACTCTTTCAGCGGCAGAACAAGCTACCCCTTTTCAACGTGCAGTACTTGCCTGTTCCTTATCACAGGATACTATGGCATTCCCTGTTATTGTGCCACCTGCTGGTGCTCCAGCAGGAACTCAAGCCCCACGTTGGGTTCCAGATGACATCAAGCTTTTGGCACGTACAGTTTTACCCCCATCAGCAGGTGTATTGTCAGGACTGCCGCTAGGTCCCAGCTCACAGAGGACCAACGCCCAGTGGATATTATATACAAAAGTCTTTATTGAAGTTTAGTTTCCATTTCCAAGCTCTGGGCGCGCAGGCCCACGTCTTAACGCTAGACCGGCTAAGTCCCCTCTGACTCACTGCTCCACCCACACCAGTTTAAGATTCTAGCCCGGCTCCACCTCTTGCGCTGCTCTTTCCTGCGTTGGGTCCTTCTGCCCTCTGGGGTTCCCTCCTTCCTGGACTCCTCTGACGCGGAGCCTCCTGAGTCTTGCCCCTCCCTCCGGCGGGCTTTAGGACCTGGCTCCCTTCCCGGGCTCCCCGCTGTGCCGCGCTCCTGTACATTTGAACTTGGCGCGCGCGCCCAGCCGGTGACTTTCCTTCTGACCGTTTCCCCGCTTCCTGATGTGGGTGTTGCCAAACCTGACTCCTCTCCTCCCTCTGGTGGTGAGGACACTGGTCCCGACTCCTGGGACTCCCCCTCCCCACTGCGCTCTGGTGGAGACGCTGGCCCTGATCTCCAGCTGCTGTTCAGGGACTCCCCGCTGGCCCCTCCCTCTTGAGGTTTCTCCCTTGGAATCTCCCTTGCTCTGGCCACCGGCGCTCCCTTCTGTGAGTCCTCCGATTCGCTAGAGAGGCTTGTGGAATAACTCTGGCCACTGTCACTGCCTGCGCCCCCCTCGTACTCCTCCTCCTCACTCTCCATTTGCTCCCCCTCCTGTGTCTCTCCTTCTGAACCCCTGACATGTATTGTTTGCCCATGAATGGGAAATTGCCTGCCGTGCTTATGCTCCTGCTTTACTGCAACAAGCAAGAGGGAATAATCCTAATCTTACCCTCGCAGATGTGATGGATGCTATGATGGGGCGTGGGCCCTTTGATCAGGCTTCAGTGCAAGCCACACTGCTGCAGATCTTATTGAGGGATACTGCTCTTGCTGCTCAACAAGCAATGAGAAAAATCCCGGAACCCTCCAGTATCCAGTCTAGGTGGGGTTCAATCAGACAAGAACCTAGAGAATCATATTCTTCCTTTATGGACAGGCTGATTACAGCAGTGAGTAGACAAATTGAAAATCCTGAAGCCAAACAAATAATTATCAAACAATTGGCCTTTGAAAATGCAAATGAGGATTGTAAGGTTGCGTTGCGCCCGATAATACGCAATCCTGCCACAGACACAGCAGCTATGCTTCGCATTTGTCTGTCTGTAGGTACAGCAGCTCATCTGCTGGTGGCAGCGCAAAATAAAAACCAGCCTGTAGCCACCGATACAACGTTTCCAGCGTGGCAAACCAAGATCACTGATACCTCAGTGTGGGTACAACAGTGGCCTCCACCAAAAGAAAAATCCGCAGCAATGGCACCATCTCGTTTCTGAACAGCTTATTTCTGAACAATTGACTTTTGGCTACATTGAACTGTTTTCATCCCACTGGCTCCAGCAGACAGGAACAGTTTGCTTTTACATTGCCAGTATATAACAATTCGCAGCCCACCCAGCGATATCAGTGGATTGTCCTGCCTCAGGGCATGTGGAACTCCCCTACACTTTGTCAACATTTTGTGGGTGAAGCATTGAAACCTTTCTGCATGCGCCACCTAGAGGACAAGCCTTTGTGGGTTCCAGCTCGACGCTTGCAGCCATGGCGAGTCCCTTCAATTGCGGAAGTGCCTTCCCCACCATCTGCCTCGCCATCCTTTGTTGCACCGTCATACAAGGAAGAGAAGCAGACGACCCAGTCCAGTTGAAACCACCATATTTCACCTTATCAGCTGGCAAGC
Organism: Podarcis gaigeae; assembly: GCF_964106915.1. Lineage (NCBI taxonomy): Eukaryota > Metazoa > Chordata > Lepidosauria > Squamata > Lacertidae > Podarcis > Podarcis gaigeae. The sequence continues at coordinate 59,164,953 of NC_139688.1, forward strand.
CGCAGTCGTCAGAATCCTACTCTGGCTGGCAGCATCCACGGCTCAGCCACTCTTGAACTATAAGAACAGCTTTGTTGAATAAGACTTTTAGGGGAGAAAATTATCATAAGATATAGAGGAATAATATTTTTGTGCAAGATATGATTAAGATTTATTGCATGCTTCTAAATGTTGGGTGTGTATGCCTGCCCCCATTTGTTTTCAAATTAGAGAGGGGAAAGAATCATGGGGAATATATCCAAACTGTCAATATACATTGAAATTCATGTTTAATATCTCTTGTTCTCTTACAGGAACATACAGTGACCAATCTCAGTGCTATAGGAGTGACATCAGTGCATGGCTAATAAACTAGAAAGGAAGCCTACCATGCAGCTTGGAATCAGAATTCTTATAATCTTGGCTTCCGGATGGAAGTTGGCTTCGACATTTATTGATTTTAGTGATTATTATAGTAGTTATTTGCATTATTTTGTGTTGCTATATACAATGTATTCCTTCTTTAATTTCTATGTGTACTGCATGGTTCTCCAGTCCGCGGCCCGCATCCGGTCTCACAAGAGTCGCTTATCACACTCGATATAATCCTATTGGAACAGAAATATATGCCTCTGATTAAAAAATAAAGAAAGAGGGCATGTGGGAGTCATAAAGCCAGAGGCAGAGGTTTGTAAATACTGCAGGGTGCCCCCTGACATTCCTCTGGGCAATGATTACCTTATATGGTAAAGGGGCAATAAAAGCTTGACCGGCTGAGGTAACATGAGATTGGCAAACGGCCATGCGGCTGGACAGAACAAAGGACAATAAAAAGTTACCGGGGAGGAGAAGAAGTCTGAACGAGCTGCTCTCTCATATCATGCAAATGTTGCTAGCTTTCAGCGTCTTTATTTTACCCTAAAGAAGTGCCACTTGTAATGGCAGGCTCCAACACTGCTGCAGATTCCCATCGAAATGCGACACAAGGCTGCCTCCTCTCTTTCCCAGCCCAATCCCCTCTGGTCTGGTTCCTGGCGCCCCCTGTTTAGTCAACATTTCCAACCTGATTCGCAGATCCTTGCAGGCAGCAGCTGATTCGTCTTCTCTCTTCCTGGATGCTAGTATTTCCGCGTTAAGTTGTGCCACTGCGTTTTGCAGGGCTGTTATTTGTTGTTCGGTATTCATCTTGTCCTGCCTTCATGAGCTCGCGAAGCACCAATCTTCGCCCCTCGCGGAGTCCACTCACGTTGCGAGGTTCAAAAGAGACGGGACTTACTGTCAGAGCTGCCTCTACGTCCCAGCTCACAGAGGACCATCGCCAGGTTGATGTAATGTACAAAAGTCTTTATTGAAGTTTAGTTTCCATTTCAACGCCAGAGCGTGCAGCCCTACGTCTTAGACCTTAGATCGGCGAAGTCCCGTCTGAATCACCTCCCCTTCCGCACCAGTTTAAGATCCTAGCCCTGCTGCACCTTCTGCGCTGTTCTCTCCTCCTCTGGGTCCTCCTGCCCACCGGGACATTGCCTTTTCTGGACTCCTCCGACGCTGAGTCGCTTAGCTCCTCCCCTTGCCTCCGGCGGGCTTTAGGACCCGGAGGAGGAGAGAATCCTCATTCTCTGCTGTCCCGCGCTCCTGTACATTTGAACTTGTTTCTCGCGCCAACCCAGTGACCTTTCTCCTAACCGTTACACTGCTTCTATCACTGCTTCCCTCTTCCGTGACACTGGCCGGACCTGACCTCCCCTCCGTTGCCTGACTCTCCGATGGAGTCGTGGTCAGCTCTGCCTCGTCTCCTATCCCTGGTGGGGAAAGCACTGGCCCCGATACCTGGGACTCTTCCCCCCCACTCTGCTCTGGTGGTGAAGCTGGTCCTGATTTCCAACTACTGCTCTGGGAGTCCCTGCTGCCCCCTTGCTCCTGGGGCGTTCCCCTTGCGAACCCCCTGCCCCTGGCCACTGGCGCCCCCTTTTGTGAATCTTCCGATTCGCTGGAGAGGCTCATGGAATCCCTCGGACCACTGTCCCCTCCTACGCTCCCCTCGGATTCCTCCCCCTCGCTCTCCATCTCCCCTCTTCCCTGTGCCTCTGCTCCTGAGCCCCTGACAGATATATTTTTAAAAGGTTGAAGTCTTAAAGCACATTCAGCTGCCTAGCCAAATTGTCATGAAGATGCAAATCAGATTTGTTTAGATGATGATGATGATTTCTGTCTTACAGTAACTATTTATCAGAATAAGCAATCAGTTCAATACTAAGTTTTGGTTTCATTATTATGGAGCAAAACAAGAGGCAGCACTTCCTTCTCAAATCCCTCCTTTTTTTGAATGCAGTTTTTCCGTGCACGCTCAGTAAGCAAAGCCTATTGAGATGCTCCCCTGTCATCGTCAACCTTAACCAGGTCTTTACTCTCCACAAGGCGCTGAATGACCACTCTATGGTACAAGTGGTGCCTGGCTGAGCAAGAGAGATGAGCAAAATGAGTAACAACATCATCAAAAGGGACCTCAGCAAGCATATCAATTTCAAATATTCTGATTATTTTACTTGATTTGGAGGGGGGCAATCGCCCCCCTGCCCTCTGCCCACGCCCATGAACTGTCTGCAAACATTATATAAACATGACTGGCTGGTGGGAAGACACCCTTTCCTGGAGCTGAGCCAATATATAAGGCCTTCCCTGGCACAACACTGGCAGGCCACATTTTATTACCTTGTGTTAGAGTTGCCTCCAGGTCCCAGCTCACAGAGGACCAACGCTAGTCAGTAATAACGTATAAAAGTCTTTATTGAAGATTAGTTTCCATTTCCAAACCGCAGCGTGCAACTCTACGTCTTAGAACCTAGACCGGCGAAGCTCCATCTGAGTCTCCGCCTCTTAGACACCAGTTTAAGACTCTAGCCTTACTCCACCTCTTCCGTTGTTCTTTCCTCCTCTGGGTCCTTTCTGGACTCTTCTGACGCTGACCCCCCTGAGTCTTGCCCCTCCTTCCGGCGGGCTTTAGGACCTGGCTTCCTATCCGGGCTACCTGCTGTGCCGCTCGCCTGTACATTTGAACTTGGCGCGCGCGCCCAGCCGGTAACTTTCCTCTTGACCGTTTCCCCGCTCTCCGATGGAGGCGTGGCCAATCCTGACTCATCTCCTCTTGCTGGTGGTGAAAACACTGGTCCCGATGCCTGGGACTCCTCCCCCCCACTGCGCTCTGGTGGGGAAGCTGGTCCTGATTTCCAACTGCTGCTCTGGGAGTCCCCGCTGGCCCCTTCCTTCTGGGGTTTCCCCCTGGAGCCCCCCTTGCCCTGGCCATCGGCGCTCCCTTCTGTGAATCTTCCGATTCGCTGGAGAGGCTCATGGAATTCCTCTGATCACTGTCACCGCCTACGCTCCCTTCGGATTCCTCCCCCTCGCTCTCCATTTCCTCCCTCTCCTGTGCCTCTGCTCCTGAGCCCCTGACATCCACCCCCCCTCGAAGCCCCCCTTCCCCCCTCCCCCTCTTCAGGTGCGGGTTCTGGGTGCTCCAGTGTTGTGGGGGTGAGTGCAGGATACAGTTCGTCCCCCGTGGCGTGCAGCCAGCCTGATAAGTCCGGGAAGTCCTCCATGGTCTCTTCGACGGCGATCTCCTCCGCTTCCATCTCCTGGGCGGTGTGTTCGAACCCGGGATCTTCCCCCAACTCGCCCATGACCCCCTCTTCCCCTGTCGCCTGGGGTGATGCTGCGTGCAACGGCCCTCTCGGCAGTTCTCTGTGCCACCCCACCTCAGGTTGATCCTCCCACCAATAGGAGCCCCCTGTGCCAAACCCCGAGAGCGATCCCTCTGGAGAGCTAGTCTCTAGCGTCGTGTCCTCAGCTGAAGAGAACCCCTGAAACGTGCTGGCTGAGAGTGTGGGTGTGAAAAGATATTCGTCAAAATAATCTGCCGGCATGGGCCTGTGTGGGAACAGTGCGTGGAACTCGTCTTTGAGGTAGTGCTCCTCCACGGCATAGTACGGTACCCAGCTGTTGGCGCTGGCCGGGGTACCTTCCCTGGCGAGGAGATATTCAACCCCCTCTTTCCCCCATCTCGAGTCCAAAATCTCCGTGACCTCGTTGAGCGGCTCCGCCCTCGGCGAGCCCCCCTTCGTGGGTGCGTCTCTGAGCGGGCTAGGAGCTGTCCCTGGCGCCTGGAACCTGTGAGGTGCTTTGTAGGGCGTGAGCACCGATCTATGAAAGACCGGGTGCATTCTGGATCCCTCCGGGAGTGTCAACCGGAAGGCCACTGGGTTGATCTGTGCCTCGACTTGGTAAGGGCCTAGCTGCTTGTGCCCGAGCTTCTTCTTAGCTAACGATCTGGCCGGCACTGCCTGGGCTGCTAACCAGACCCAGTCCCCCACCTGGATGTCCTCCCCAACTCTCCAGTGTCTGTCCACTTGCATTTTGTACGCGTGTGTCAGGACTGCCGCTAGGTCCCAGCTCACAGAGGACCAACGCCCAGTGGATGTTATATACAAAAGTCTTTATTAAAGTTTAGTTTCCATTTCCAAGCTCTGGGCGCGCAGACCCACGTCTCGACGCTAGACCGACTAAGTCCCCTCTGACTCACTGCTCCACCCACACCAGTTTAAGATTCTAGCCCGGCTCCACCTCTTGCGCTGCTCTTTCCTGCGCTGGGTCCTTCTGCCCTCTGGGGTTCCCTCCTTCCTGGACTCCTCTGACGCTGAGCCTCCTGAGTCTTGCCCCTCCCTCCGGCGGGCTTTAGGACCTGGCTCCCTTCCCGGGCTCCCCGCTGTGCCGCGCTCCTGTACATTTGAACTTGGCGCGCGCGCCCAGCCGGTGACTTTCCTTCTGACCGTTTCCCCGCTTCCTGATGTGGGCGTTGCCAAACCTGACTCCTCTCCTCCCTCTGGTGGTGAGGACACTGGTCCCGACTCCTGGGACTCCCCCTCCCCACTGCGCTCTGGTGGAGACGCTGGTCCTGATCTCCAACTGCTGCTCAGGGACTCCCCGCTGGCCCCTTCCTCCTGGGGCTTCCCCCCTGGAGCCCCCCTCGCTCTGGCCATCGGCGCTCCCTTCTGTGAGTCCTCCGATTCGCTAGAGAGGCTTGTGGAATAACTCTGGCCACTGTCACTGCCTGCGCCCCCCTCGTACTCCTCCTCCTCACTCTCCATTTGTTCCCCCTCCTGTGTCTCTCCTTCTGAACCCCTGACATCCATCCCCCCCTCGAAGCCCCCCTTCCCCCCTCCCCCTCTTCAGGTGCGGGTCCCGGGTGCTCTAGAGTTGTCGGGGTGAGTTCAGGATACAGTTCGTCCCCCAAGGCGTGCAGCCATCGTGAGAAGTCCGGAAAGTCCTCCATGGGCTCGTCGACTGCGATTCCCTCCGCTTCCATCTCCTGGGCAGTGTGTTCGAAATCTGAGGCCGCCCCCAAATCACTCACAACTCCTTCTCCCCCTGTCGCCTGAGGTGCCGCCACTTCGCAGGGTCCCTCCGGCACGTCTCTGCGCCATCCCACTTCGGGTTGGTCCTCCCACCAATAAGATCCCCCCGTGCCAAAACCTGAGAGCGAGCCCTCTGGGGAGCTGCCTCCCGGAGCCGAGTCCTCCGCTGACGAGAAACCCCGGAATGTGCTGGCCGAGAGTGTGGGTGTGAACAGACAATCATCGAAAAAGCCCGTCGGCATAGGCTTGTGCGGGAAAAGTGTATGGAATTCTTCCTTGAGCAACTGCTCCTCCAATGCGTAATCCGGCACCCACCTGTTGGCGCTGGCCGGGGTGTCCTCTGTGGCGAGAAGATATTCAATCCCGTCCTCCCCCCACCTTGAGTCTAAAATCTCAGTGGCTTCGTTGAGTGGCCCCCTTCTCGGCGACCCCCCCTTTTTGGGCGCTTCCCTGAGTGGGTCTGGCGCTGTCCCTGGTGCCTGAAACCTGTGGGGCTCTTTGTAGGGTGTGAGCACTGATCTATGAAAGACCGGGTGCATTCTGGACCCCTCCGGGGGTGTTAACCGGAAGGCCACTGGGTTGATCTGCGCCTCTACTTGGTAAGGCCCTAGCTGCTTGTGCCCGAGCTTCTTCTTGGCCAACGATCTGGCCGTAACTGCCTGGGCTGCTAACCAGACCCAGTCTCCTACCCGGATGTCTTCCCCAACCCTCCTGTGTCAGTCTGCCTGCACTTTGTAAGCCTGTTTCGCCATCTCTAACTGCCTCCTGAGCTGCTCGTGGATCTCCTGCAACTCCGCTGCCACGGCCTCTGCTCCCTGCGGCTCCCCCTCCCTCACTTTCTCTAAACCCGGGAAGGTTCTGGGATGCCGCCCATTGTTGGCGAAAAACGGTGTCACCCCCGTGGACACGTGTTTCGTGTTGTTGTAGGCAAACTCGGCTAGCGGTAGGTAGTCCACCCAGGTCGAGGGCTGCTGGTTCGCGTAGCATCTCAGGTACTGCTGCATGATGGCGTTGACCCTCTCCGCTTGTCCGTTGGTCTGCGGGTGTCTTGCCGACGCTAGGCTGACCTTGACGTTCAGGATGCCCATCAGCTTCTGCCAGAAGCTGGAGATGAACTGGCGCCCCCGGTCGGACAGGATAGACCGTGGTAGGCCGTGCACCTTGAACACGTGGTCTATGAACAGCTTGGCGGTCTGCTCCGCTGTGGCCACCTTCGTGCAAGGAATGAAGTGGGCCATCTTGGTGAACAAGTCCACTACCACGAGTACTGCTGTTTTGCCCCTCGAGCTGGGCAGATCAGTGACAAAGTCCAGGGCCACCCTCTCCCACGGTTTGAGCGGTGTCTGTAGCGGTTCCAACAGTCCCACCGGCGGCCTGTGTACTGGCTTGGCCCTTTGGCAGGTGTCGCACCTATTGACGTAATCCGCAACTTCTCCCCGAATCTTGGGCCACCAAAAGTCTCTGGCTACTAATTCCACCGTCTTCTCTTTGCCGAAGTGCCCAGCGCTGGGCGCGTCGTGTAACTGTTGCAGTACTCTCGCGCAGAGGTCGTCTCCCGGCACGTAGAGGGCCCCTTTGCGGATGAGCAGTCCGTCGCGTATCTGGAACTCGTCGTCCTTCGCTGTGCCGCTGCGCACCTCCTCCATCTTGGCTCGTGCGAAGGAGTCCGTCTGCAGCGCGCGACGTACTGCGTCCAGGTACACCGTAGCAGAGGCGCATGCCCACGCTTTCGGTGCGAAAATGTGCTTGGCCGCCGGCGGTGCCTCTTCCTCGAGATACTGCGGCTTCCTGGATAGCGCATCTGCCATGATGTTGTTGTCTCCCGGGATGTATTCTATCCTGAAGTCGAAATCTGCAAAGAACACCCAGCGGATGTGTCTCTGGTTTAGGAACCTCGCCGTGCGCCAGTACTCCAAGTTCTTATGGTCCGTGCGGGCCTGCACTGTGTGTTTGGCTCCGATGAGGAAGTGCCGCCACGCCTTGAATGCTGCATGAATGGCCAGCAACTCTCTGTCCCAGATGGTGTAGTTCTGCTCCGACTTGCTGAGGGTTTGCTGGGGTCCACATGTAGTAGTTGTTCTTCGGACGCGAAGAGACGCTTGAGCTTCTGAAAGGACTGCTCCGCCTGCTCCGTCCAGATGAACTTCTTCTTCTTGGAGCTGAGGGTGTTGGTGATGGCCGCCGTCTGCATAGCGAAACCCTTGATAAACTTGCGATAAAAGTTGGCAAAGCCGACAAACCTCTGGACCTCCTTTCGATTGCGCGGGCTTTTCCAGTCCAGCACCGAGCGGACCTTGGCGCTGTCCATGGCGAGTCCCTTGTCGGACAGCTTGTAGCCCAGGAAATCCACCTCCGTCACGTCGAACTGGCACTTCTCCAGCTTGGCATAAAGCCTGTGCTCCCTCAGCCTCTGCAGGACTTCCTTGACATCTCTCTCGTGGGCCTCCTGCGACGCCGAGAAGATCAGGATGTCGTCGAGGAAGCAGACGCACTTCTTGTAGAGGAGACCCGCTAAGACGTGGTGCATGAAGGCTTGAAAACAGTGGGAACCATTTTGTAATCCAAAAGGCATAACTCTATATTCATAGGTGCCTAGCGGCGTAAACATGGCCGTCTTCCACTCGTCGCCCTCCCGCACGCGTATGAGATTGTACGCTCCGCGTAGATCCAACTTGGTAAAGATGCGCCCCTTCCTCACCGTCGCCAGCAGGTCATCGATCTTGGGCATGGGGAAGGCTGTGGGCTTGGTTTTCGAATTCAAAATTCTGTAATCAACTACAAGCCTCTTTTGGGGCGTGTCCCTCTTCTTCACAAAAAACACGGGACTGCCCCCCACTGCTTTGGATTCTCGGATGAATCCCCGCTTCAAGTTGTGATCTATGAACTCCCTGAGTTCCTGCAGTTCATCCTCAGACATGGAATACAGTTTCCCCATCGGCAGCGTCGCCCCCGGCAGGAGGTCAATCTTGCAGTCATATGGCCTGTGGGGAGGCAGCTTGTCCGCTTCCTTCTCGCAGAAGACCTCCAAAAATTATTTGTACTTGTTGGGTACCGCTTGCAACATGCCTAAGTGCAGCTGTGGTCCATCCTCGTGCCCCTCATCTTCTTGGTTAGCGAGGATTCAGTGTTCTGCGCAGTAGGAGGAGCCGAAGGTCAGTTGACGCTGGTACCATGCTAATGCCGGGCTGTGCCTGTCCAGCCAACTCATGCCCAACACTATGGGCGTGTCCGACAGGTGGGTGACGTTGAAGCTGATGACTTCGCGGTGATTACCAATGCGCATCACGATTGGCGGTGTTTGCTGCAGCACTTGTCCTCCCAGTAGCTCTCTGCCGTCTATCGTGATGACGTTCAGGGGCATCGGGGCCGGTAGGAGCGCTACGTTATGTTGCTTGAGAAAATCCACTCCTATAAAGTCTGCATTGCTGCCAGAGTCAATGGTAATAGGGACTTCCATGGTGAGTCCAGTGGGCAGCTGAAGCGATGCCGTGAGTTGCACCACTGGTCTGGGTGGGAAGGGGTCTGTGGGCTGTAAGATCCCTGGGGACTGCTTCACTGACTTGTCTGGCTGGGCCCCAGTGGCTCCACTTCCAGCCAGACTTCGTCGTTTCCCTGCTGTGGTGCACTCTGCTGAACTACTTCTGTAACTGTCGCTGAGGCTGCAGTGTGCTTGTGAATCCTCTGGGGACACTCTTTCGCCATGTGCTGAGCACTGTCGCAGATGTAACACTTCCTGTTCCCTCTAGGAGGCTTCGGTTTGACTGCTCCCGGCGTTAGGGCTCTGGCTGCTGACTGAGCCTTGGCACCACCTAATTCCATCGGCTCCTCTCCCCCTCCCAATGGGGGCGTGGATTGAGTGCGCGCTGTCTCCCTGGGAAAGAAAGGAGGTGCTCTTGCTGGCGTGCGTCCCCAACGCCCTTCGTCCTTGCTCCAGGAACGTTCCTCCAGCCTCACCCCAATCGTAAGCGCTCTCTGGATCACGTTTTTAGTGGTTTGGGGTCGCTCCCCCCTCGCAATTTCGTCTTTCACAGCCCCGTTCAACCCCTCCCAGAACAGGTCCCTGACGGCAGCTGACTCTTTTTCCCATCCCAGCGCGTTGACCAAAACAAAAAAGCGGGAGTGATATTGCCTTACAGTGGCCCTGCCTTGCTTCAATCCATTTATCTCTTTCCTGGCGATATCTACATCAATCTCTGATAAAAAGCATGCATCCATCGCCTTAAGGAAGGCTTTTGCATTTTTGAGGGCTGGGTCTTTATCCCGGTACAGATTCCGCAGCCACGCTTTAGCGTCTCCGTGGAGATGCGTTAGTATGAAGCCTACTTTCTCCTGCTCATCTCTAAAGTCCTTCTCCAGCAACTCTAGGGCGAAAACCACGTCTGCTCTGAAGTTAGGATACTGCTGCAGATTCCCATCGAAATGAGACACAAGGCTCCCTCCTCTCTTTCCCAGCCCAATCCCCTCTGGTCTGGGTCCCGGTAGCCCCTGTTTAGTCAACACTTCCAACCTGGTTCGCAGATCCTGGCAGACAGCAGCTGCTTCGTCTTCCCTCTTCCTGACTGCTAGTATCTCCACGTTAAGTTGTGTCACTGCGTTTCGCAGGGTTGCTATTTGTTCTTCGGTAGTCATCTTGTCCTGCCTTCGTGAGCTCGCGAAGCACCAATCTTCGCCCCTCGCTGCGTCCACTCACGTTGCGAGGTTTTATTTTTTTTTAAGAGATGGAGCTTACTGTCAGAGTTGCCTCCAGGTCCCAGCTCACAGAGGACCAACGCTAGTCAGTAATAACGTATAAAAGTCTTTATTGAAGATTAGTTTCCATTTCCAAACCGCAGCGTGCAACTCTACGTCTTAGAACCTAGATCGGCGAAGCTCCATCTGAGTCTCCGCCTCTTAGACACCAGTTTAAGACTCTAGTCTTACTCCACCTCTTCCGTTGTTCTTTCCTCCTCTGGGTCCTTCTGCCCCCTGGGGTTTCCTCCTTTCTGGACTCTTCTGACGCTGACCCCCCTGAGTCTTGCCCCTCCTTCTGGCGGGCTTTAGGACCTGGCTCCCTATCCGGGCTACCTGCTGTGCCGCTCGCCTGTACATTTGAACTTGGCGCGCGCGCCCAGCCGGTAACTTTCCTCTTGACCGTTTCCCCGCTCTCCGATGGAGGCGTGGCCAATCCTGACTCATCTCCTCTCGCTGGTGGTGAAAACACTGGTCCCGATGCCTGGGACTCCTCCCCCCCACTGCGCTCTGGTGGGGAAGCTGGTCCTGATTTCCAACTGCTGCTCTGGGAGTCCCCGCTGGCCCCTTCCTTCTGGGGTTTCCCCCTTGGCACCCCCCTTGCCCTGGCCATCGGCACTCCCTTCTGTGAATCTTCCGATTCGCTGGAGAGGCTCATGGAATCCCTCTGATCACTGTCACCGCCTACGCTCCCTTCGGATTCCTCCCCCTCGCTCTCCATTTCCTCCCTCTCCTGTGCCTCTGCTCCTGAGCCCCTGACACCTTGGATAGTTTTTTTTTAATAGCATTCAGCTAAAAAATGCACTAGACTAAGGAGATTTATGTTTGAAGCAAAAACTCTCTCTCTCGGTTCTTCATTTGCACACACACACAGCCTGCTGACAGATTTCTGAAATGCTTTATTCTTACTCTGCAGGTTATTTGGCTTGTATAAATGCTTCAGTCATCCTCAGCTGAGCTCCCAGGCTTGAACAAAGGATTTTAAAACAAACAGCAGAAAATGTGTAAATAACGCTGTGCTGGAAGCTGTTTTGAGTCATCTTCTCATGAAACTGCAGAATTGGAAGGAATCTTGAGGTTGCCTAAGGTCACAAACACTTGGGCTGCAATCCAGTGTACACTTTTTTGAGAGTAATTCTCATTGAAGTCAAGGCGATTGACTTCTTAATAGGTATGTATAGGATCACACTGTTAAAGCTAAAGTGCATACAGTGGTACCCCGGGTTAAGTACTTAATTCATTCCGGAGGTCCGTTCTTAACTTGAAACTGTTCTTAATCTGAAGCACCACTTTAGCTAATGGAGCCTCCTGCTGCCACTGCGCCGTCGGAGCACGATTTCTGTTCTTATCCTGAAGCAAAGTTCTTAACCTGAGGTACTATTTCTGGGTTAGCGGAGTCTGTAACCTGAAGCATCTGTAACCCGAGGTACCACTGTACAATTTCAATGGTCAGGCTTCCCCACCCCCCAAATTTACTCACATAAATGAGGTACTCCCTATGACATCCTCTCTCCACCCCACAGTTTCTGTTTCTGGGTTAGCGGAGTCTGTAACCTGAAGCGTATGTAACCCGAGGTACCACTGTATTCAGAATGATTACATAGTACAGCCCTTCAGTACATAGTACAGGTGCAGGAGTGCCAACTTGAATAAGATATTGGTGGGTCAAGTAAACCCCGCCCTGCATAATCAATCACAAAACATACCACATACCATTTGAATGGCTATGCCCATCAACTGGGGGGTGGGGGTTTGGTTTCAAATATATTACTGGTGGCCTGAAAGGACCCTGACCCCTAGGAGGTGGCTCCTATGTGCAGATGGGGGAATGACAAGTTTGATTCCCCCCCCCCCCAGTAAATGCTCTGCATCTAGAAAGCTAGCATATCACCGGGAAATATGCTAGCTAAGCCTTCTCCCTAATATGGTAAGCATGAGAGATAATTGCAAATGCTGAAACTACATTTTGAAGTGTTACAGTCCTATAATGGCTATACCATATGACATTTCTGAGCATGTACCTGGGCAGTAAGGTCATTAAACATGTATGCCCAAGTAATGACAACAGGAAAATAGAAGCCTTTGATCAGGATTATATGGTTTGCACATGCCAAACCCAGAGGGTACCAACCTGTAGAGCCAGGAACATACATGCAGTTTGATCCCATTCATGCCAACTGAGACGTGTACCTTGCTGAGTTTAATACGCCTTCATTCACAGGATGGTAGAAGTGCAGTCTGATCCCACAAATGTTTGCATCTTCCTATGTTCAACAGGGTTTACTTCCAGATTAGTGTAGTTAGGATTGTAGTCTTAATAAGAACAATTCGGATTATATCTGTAAGCAATGGTGCTTATGGCGGGGGGGGGGGGGAAGAATCTGGCCTGGAGTCATCTTAATGGCCAGTATGTCCACCATCTCCACTGGCTTGGTCATGTCCACGGAATGGAAGATGGCAGGATCCCCAAGGATGTACTCCACAGGGAGCTGTCCTCATCCACTAGGCCCACTGGCAGACCAACTCTCTGTGTTACAAAAATGTTACAAACATGACACGAAGGCTGGTAGCATCAACCCTTGCCTGGGGACAGTCAGTCAGTCAGGTCATGCATTAATAGCAGTGACCTGAGAAGGAATGACGGCTGGGAGGAGCACAGAGAGAAGAAACACTCATCTTAAGCAGCACAACTGTCTTCATTTGCCCCCGCTGCAATAAAACATCTCTCTCCTGTACTGGTCTTTACAGCAATGGTTTGACTTCATCCTCAAAGGAGCGTTCCTCCACTGATTCCTGAGACAGACTGACGGATGCCAACAACTAATGGGCAGAAATCAGCTGGGGAAGCTTTTCACAGCACTGAGACAAACCCGATCTCATGTTAATGTGTGCGCATTAACGGTACTTCTATTAAAAGTACAGGCTGGTTGAAAATCTGCGCTTCTAAAAAAGCTCAGGGATTTATAGTATGCTGCCTCTTGTTTTGCTACATAATAATGAAATCAAAGATTTAGTATTGAACTGGTTGCTTATTCTGATAAATAGCAGTTACTGTAAGACAGAAATGATGTAGTTGGTCAAGGGAGCTGTGGACCCAAAACGGTTGAACATCTCTGGGATAAGCAATACTTTAGAAGAGGGAGATATCCCCAGATCCTGGGGGAGAGAACAGTGTCTCTTTGACTCTAGTGCAATTAGCTCCCCTTCAGAGTAAGCAGGGGGGCATCTCAAGGGCAGGGATACAAGGCTCCAGGGACGTGAATCATCTTAAGGCAAGTGGATCCTTGAGTTTCCCTGCACTTCTGTGGAGCGCACCTTCCTCCACTGCGTGCAACTGGGTGCAGGCCTCCCCCCCCCAACCCCCCATCCGTGCACAAGAAGTCAGTTCACCCTCTTCCTGCCCCCCAGGGATTGCAGGGCTTTTGAGTAAAGCAAACCAGAAGGGCTTGTTTGTTTTTGATATGGATTACATATGATTATCTCTGTGACACCTGATTTGAAAACATTGTGCTAATATTAATTTCTGCACCTTGGTTCAAATTCCAGAAAGCTTTCATAGTATCTGCTTACATCTCACCGATAACAAATTTGTGCTTGCTAGACAGGCCTTTAGCCACCAATGTATATCTGATGAGAACCAACTTTCAGAAGACTTAATGACTGATTATGTGGTCTTTGTAGTCTAGAGATGTACCACAGAGATCTACCAAAATGCTTGTAGCACAGCCAGAGTCACACAGTGTCTTCTGTATGCCTTCTGAGGCTGCCAGTTCACATGACAGATCTGTTGTAATCTACTTGATCATCAAGAAACATTTATTTTGGAAACCTGCTGGCTTAATAGGGTATTTGTTTTTATGGGCTTTGAACTTAACCTTGCTTGTCAGGATTTTTTGCTGGAAGCCTCAGGGTGGAGGGATCATAGAAACATCCACTGGAAATAGATTTTGGGTTCAAGACCAGACTGAACTAAATTGCTTGAGTTTATAGGAAGCTAGATTTCTGTGCACAAGCTCTCTTTCTTGCACCTCTACGTATTTGGACTTGGGATAGAGCTTTGAGCAGTTGAAGATTTGTAAAAGTCAGATAAAATAGGCAATAGGAAGCACTGACTTTTTTGTTTCCTGGTTCCCATGCCCTTTGTGTGACAATACAGGTTCAGCAAATAGCAAACACACAGGTGCATGTCATTGGCAGCTTAATGAGCCACTCTGACCATTGTTGGAAATCAAGCTGCACAAAACCTTGTGACAGAATACTAACCTAAGGGACGAACTACAGGCCTGGGGGGGGGGGGAGGCAGGAGGACAGGGGGGCAGACACTATCAGAATTAGGAATGTGGCATGTGGGAAAGACTTTTAACCCTTGTTCCGATACATTTGCCCCCTTAAAGCTGCTATTTGCTGCAGGTAAAAAGTTGCTATTGGCAAATAGAAACCTCAAGATGGGATTTTGGTGTGGGGTGGGGAAAGGGTTAAATCCCACTTCCCACATGTCTTAGTTCCAATCCTGGATCACTCACACAAGCTGCTTTTAAAAACAACAACCAACAATCCTAGACACATTAAATACAGTTACCCATTTTATTTCACCTGAAGAGTAGCTCTAATAAGATAGTATTGCTAAAGCAATATTATTTTTTAATATTTTATTTTCCAGTTTTTATTTTTTATAAGACGTTCAATACAAATATCTCATTTGACTTCCCTCCCCCCTTTAATGATTCCTTCAGTTATAATTTTCTTCCTGCTTCTCCTCAACAGACCATTTTCATTTACTCTATCACTTTTTCCAGTGCTTTTTTTCTGGGGGGACGCAGGGGTACACATACCCCTAAATATTTTGTGAATCTAAGTTTGGCCTCATTGAGGGGCAGTATTTCAAAATGAGTAGGAAAATGAGAGTACCCTTAAAATATTTTAGGGGGGAAAAAAGCACTGACTCTTTCTTAGTCAATAGTTTTAACTACGAGTTTTAAGATAATCTTGCTAATGAATTTAATTGTTTACAATAACTTTTCGAATAATTTGCATATTTCCCCCATTATTTGTTAAAAGTTGTTTCTTCTTGGTTTCTGATTCTCCCAGTGAGTTTTGCCATTTCAGCATAGTCCACCAGTTTTATCGGCCACTCTTCCTTGGTTTCTGGAACAATATTCTATTTTTTTTGAAAAAAATATAATTTTTATTAACCGACCAATCAAATCAAATCAAATCAAATCACATCACATCACATAAATTCCAAATTACAAAGCCGAATTTTAAATTTTTGTTGAGGGGACCCATATTTCAAGTTTCAAAGGGGGATTCCGATCATCTTCTTGCTACTGCGTTCATATCCAAATCAGTCCAGATAAAGTTCACAATTCTATCCAGGCTTATCTTGCTGTTTCCACATCTCATCTTGTTCGTACATTTTTCCTTTTTCCTTTATGCTCTCTTCTGATAATCTCTTTAAGCAGATAAACACCAATTATATCCTGTGTGGATTTTTCCGTTCGACCAATCCTCATATCATGATGGTTTCCATATATCACCACTTTCATAAATAACATCGCTCTTTCCATCATTAATCTCAGGGTCTGTCGTTCTTAAGTCCCACTGAGGAGTCTCACTCACAGCTCTTTCCTCCTCCCAGACTCAAGTCCTCCGACAGGGCTTACCAATATGGCGACGGTATTTTGAACTGCGTCATTCCAGAGCTCTTAAACTTTCCACGCTTTTCTTAAAACATGCCTTGGTTAGAAACTTTATCTCCACACAGTCGTAAATCCACAGCTTAAGTCATTAAAGCGGTATTTCTGACTTGTGGGGGAGGGGTTCTTGTTTAATCACATAGAGGAAAGAAAGGTTTTTTCCCCCCTCCCCCATCCAGTCCCTTTGCCATACCGAGTCTTGGCTGTCTTCTCAAGATTGATTCTTGTTCTTCCGACTCGTCTTGTTTATCAGAGAACTCTTCAGTTAGCAGTCTTTACTCCCCCTCCTTCCTTGAAATATGTGCATTCGCTTCTTCCTAATTGTTCCTTTTGAAGTTCTTGCAGCTAGCGGCGCGGATCAGAGACTGCGTCCAGGAGCGCCGAAATCCACAGGAGGGCATTCTGCCTAGTGCCCCCATCCCCTCAAATTCGGGGGTTGTATAGGGCACAGCAGGCAAGGGCAGCCCCCCTACAATCCTGGGGGGGGGTAGGGAGGCTATTTACTGCCATCACAGCCTCCTAATTACCCCCTGTGGGTCGGAGAGATGTTATTGTCAGCCATCTTCTGATGCGCCCCTAGTGGCCCCTTTCTGGAACAATATTCTAAACCAGCATCCTGCAACCTGGTCTCCATCTGAACTACACCTCCCATCAGCTCTGGGTGTTCTGGCTGTGGCTGTTGGGAGTTGTGGTCTGAAACATCTGGAAGCCACCAGGTTGGGGAAGGCTGTTATAAAACCTTGTGGCCTCTTAAAAAATTCAGTCCTATCCAGGCCACCTTCTAGAAGCCAAATCCCAGTGGTGCAAAGTGGTTGGAACAATAACACACATTTCATCTTTGTACTAGTTTTGGTACACACAGTCCTTGCCCAGGCAAACAAAATGACATGCAGTAATAAAAAGATACAAATTAAGTAACCGCAGAAAGGAAGTTGAAGGAAATGAAAATTGAAGTTGTAGAGACTTTGTTTTTCATGTTAAAATATTTGTAAATTGTGAAAATGAAAAATAAAATTCATTACAGAAAAGATCTAGTACTGTGAATAGCTAAAGCAGGAGTGACTGATAGACTACAGCGGAAGGCGGCCTCTGGCATCCCAAAGACTGAGACTCATCCCGGAGGCTCAGCAGGACGTAAGAGATTCTCTGGGGCTACTAGCTCTTTAAAAACTCTACTAACTCCAGGGAGTAGGATTGGCCATCTAGTCCAGAAGGCCAAAGGGTTGTTGAGTGAAAGAAGCCGGAGGAGAAAACATTATCCACTTGGTTGCTGCTGTGGCAACAAGCAGAGGTTAGTTTCATTTGTTCATCTCCCTTCCACCTCATGGTGCAGGCTGCTCCCTTGTCAGCACATATGTATACCATGCAAAGACTTACAACAACAACAATAAAAAATAAATAAAAACAACCAGAGCAACAGGGTGGTGATTACTCTAGGGGCATCAGTAACATAAATGACTACTGGCCCAGTCTCCAACAATGCTCTTCATTCATACATCTAAATATAAATTAAACCATACGTAGGAGGATTATTTCAAGGCTTTATTTAAGTAAAATGGCCATGCTTCAAAAACACATTACAGTCATGTTTGAAAAGAAGGAATATGATTTAAGACTACATTGTCTATTACATAAAAACAATCATGATAGCTTATGCTGCCTCCATCTTGGAAAGGAGGGTCTAAAAGAAAACTTTATAAAGTGCCTATTTTTCTTTGTACAAAGTTCACCTATCAAAGAATTTTCAAAAATAGACCAGTTCTACATAGCAGGGACTTACCCAGAGAGCACATTCATTTCATGAATGCATTTCTAGATTTAATTGGTTTAACAGTCATTCCCTCTTCCCAGAGAACCCTTGGGATTGCAGTTCTGTGCTAGGAAAGCGGGGAAATGCTGGACACCTCACCATTCTTTGGGCTGGGGAGACTCTGCTCCTAATTATTTAACTAAGATTTTTTTTTTACCATTTTTGATGGAATATGTTTTATAATTTGACCTAAGTCAATTTTTTCAAAATTTCTAGTTAGCTCCCATGCAGATCCATTTTCAAGACTCAAAAGGGAAATCAAAGAGCTCTTATAATCTGCAACTCCAGTCCTTTTTCCCAGGGGGTTCTCAAGGGTACGCAGTCCTGGCATCTCTTTTTTCTGTTAAAAAGTGTGGCACATACTGTAACAACTTCATGGTGAGTACCAGCACTATTTTTCTAGGGAAAAAAGCACTGAGTAATTCCATAAAAGCTTCCGCTTACAAGCCAGTCAGAATATTCCTTTCCCATTCAACACAATACACTTTATTACAGTGAGTGATATCACCATACATCCTCAAAAAACAAAAAACAAGAAAAATTAAAAACTATGGAAAATAATTATGTACATCTTATTTCACTGAATATACAAAGTTTTAAAATCAACACTAAAAACAATTTAGCAATACAAAATGTGGCTTTTATTTTTACAACTGTGCTTTCATAAGTGAGTAACTTTACAATGCTCATGTAGACATGTGCCCCAGTAATCCTGCATTACCTCCATGCATTTCAGTGGAATTGTTATTGGTGGTTTGAACCCTATACCTAAAGATACACTACTGAATATAATCTATATTATTCCCTACATAAAGCTGATCACAACTTCACTGAACTAATACAAATATGGGACTAGTTCCATAGGATCTTTAATACACCTCTTTATCATGAGCAGACAGGACTGGCCCATCCATGAGGCAAGGTGAGACGACCGGCTCGGGGCAGCAGGATCCACCGGGGCAGCAGATTCAGCCTCCAAGGAATGCCTCACCCGCTGCCTCTGCAGTGCACTCCTCTTCAACCATCAGGTAAGGTTGATTTGACCTCCCTCTGTACCCAAAGTAGAGGTTCACTCATCCCTCATCCCCTGGTGTGTGGGGCACCATTTTGTGGTTCACCTCAGGTGCCAAAATGTTTTGGGCCAGCCCTGTAAGTAGAGACTCTGGAGGAGGATGTGGCCCCTATTCTCATAGAGACATGTATGGGGCTTAGATGAGCATCACCATGCAGACACTCACCCAAATCTGCTTCTGTGCCAGGGCTGGCCCCATAAATTTTGCTGCCTGAGCTGAAGGACAAGGTGTTGCTCTACCCATTCCACGTGCAGAAGCTGACCAGAAAAGCAGCTGACCTTTACTTGGACACTGGTGTCAGGAGAGCACCCTCTGCTGCATGAGAGGCCAAAAGGCTAGTCAGTGGCCACATGACAAGCCATATGGCACTGATAGATCTGTCCTCTGAATAACTAACAAATGTTCCATTTTCTCGCCATCTGCTGCCTGAGGTGCCACCTCACTCTGCCTAATGGCAGGCCCAGCTCTATTATGTATGCACGTCTCCCTTTTCTCAAAGTGATACACAGCTTTGACCTTGTATCGTTCACAGTAAATCAATTCAAGACTCAATGGATGCAGCGAGATGAAAATTAGGTATTTCCTGACTACTAAGATGCTGTAAGTGATGATGCACAAAGCATTTCTCATGTGCTTCAAATGGGGCTTGAATGGAAGATATATTGGTCGTTTGTGTACAAGATGATATACTATAATTGCACAATTCTAGATCCAGGGACTGGGGATAGGTAGAAATCTGATTCTAGAAGCTTTCAAGATTCATTGTTTGTAGCAAAAACAACACAAAATTAGCCAAACCATGTATCAAATTGGTGTTTGTTTGGGGTTTTTTTTAAAAAAATAGCTGTGTTTCATTCTTTTTTATAGAAACTACCTAGGTGTAAGACATGTATTCATTACATTTTTCTCTACTTTTCTGTGCATAAAGGAAACCGCCCCCTGGCAAGGCATCAAAATCCATTTATAGCTTAACATCAGTGGAGACAAACAATCTATGCATTTTTATGGAGTTTTGCCACCAGTTTTGGATCCCGGATACTGAAAAGACAGAAGAGTTCAGTCTGTCTTACTCCCGTACAATTCCAACTGAAACGGAACAATGCTTATCAAACCCTTTATTTGTACTAACATTTAGTTTTGCAAGAGAGTCTTACACACGTTAGCAAATTATGCTGTGCCATAGAGAAATTCTTATTGCTCAAATGGGAAATCCCAAATAGAACTTGTTGGACACAAATTAACGACAAAAAAGTGAAAGTGTATGCGTGCATATATGTAGAATCCAAACTAGATGTGGTATATAATGCAGAAACGGGTATATGAGCAGTCATATTTCACTATGCCATTCATTATCAAAATATTTAAAAGTAAATCTAACAACAACAGCTGAAAGAAATGGGCCTTGTTATTTGAATATGCCTGCAATCCTATGCATGTCTACTCAAAAGTCAGTCCTCTATTGAATTCAATGGGATCTGTTCTCAGGAAAATGAATATAGCATTGAGGCCTATAGCATCCCCCTGGTTATCTGCAGACTGGTCATATTTTAATGCTAATATATATATATTCAGCCAGTCCTTAGATATTAAAAATACTCGTTTTAATGAGAGTTTGTTTTGTCCCAAAAACTCCTGGATTCACTATTAAGTAAGAACCTATGAAAATAGTGATGAATGTTATTTTATTTAAAACAAGAAAATTAGACATTATCTTTGGTCCTAAGAATTCTATACCCTAGAAAGTCAGGTGCTGGAACAACAACAAAACCCCAAAAAGCAAAGGAAGTGAAAAATATTGGGGAACTAAAATATGAAATGAGTTTTCAGTAGGAAAAAAAAATCACAAATTCATGGTGATTTAAGATTGTTATAAAACTTTTTAAGTGCTATCCCAACAGTGAATTTTTTATAAAGTTCACAAAATTTTTACTACACATTTTGACAAGAACGAGGAGGTGCAAAAAGAAAAGACAATGCTCACTTGTCCCACCTAAAATATTTTCTCACAGAGAAATGTAAATCATAGAAAAATTAGAGCAATGTTAACAACAGCTGACATTGAAGAGGTAGGTGGCAGTTTTTGTGCTATTGCCTGTACGGAACTTCTAGGTCTGAAAAATGAAATGCTTGTCAGGAAATGCAAAGGGTCTTGCACTGCTGCCGTCACCATGTACTGTGTATCTAAAAACACCTTTGGTGCAGGAATTAATACGAGATTCCAGTGTAGGAATCATTGCACATGACCAGCATATATGTGGTTTTTTTATGCTGCATAATGTTCTGGTGCACACATGGAAGACATCTCAACTACCTGCAAAACTTAACTGCTTTCATTCAACTGGTACAGTTGGTGCATGTGTGCTGTGGAAGTTGAGAAAGAAATACTGCTACTAATAATTTTATTATTTATACTCCGTCCACCTGGAAACATGCATGTGGGACAGTCTAATGTGCAATGTATAGAGGTATGGCAAGGAAGCTATGGTCTCCCCGCCCCCCCGACAATAATTCACATAACATGTTTTAGTACCTGTGTGTAAACAACCCCTCTTGAAGAGGAACTGGTCTCCACACACAACAATTAGATCATTACCAATGTTGTGATTTTTGCCTCAGGCTTGTTGGTATTCCAACTCATTTTGGATGCGCTCACAAGACTGAGTTCTGTACCAACTTTATATAAGAGGTTTGTAATGTAAATCACAAGCGGGAGAAAGGCACTGTATCAATTCATCCTTATTGCAATAAGCAGAGCCTTACTCCAGTGGTGTGGGAGAAAGTGGGGAGCGGCTCCCCTAAATGCCACTGACATAGAAGCCCAAACTAATGTGGGAACAGATGCCACTCAGTTATTTATACAATGCACTGGCCTAGGTTCCCTGAAGGAAAAACGCTGGTGCAGCCGGGGGTGGGGGGTATGGAAGAGCCATTATAGCTCCAAATCCCCAATGAGAGTGGAAGGAGGATGGCACATTGCAAATGAACTGTTGTGAACAATAACTTTGTCCAATAACCTGGAAGAGTAATCTCAAGGCCCAGGGCCTAACCAACTACTATGCAGAACAAATGTGATTTCTTCATGTATTTAATCTTTTTAGGAAATAAATCCACAATTTGATAAAACAGAAGTAGTAAGCAATTAAATTATATATCTGTGTGTGTGTGTGTGTGTGTGTGTGTGTGTGTGTGTTTGTGTGTGTGTGTGTTCGTGTGTTCCAGTTCAGCAGTGGAATGGTCTACCTTGGGAAGTTGTGGATTCTCCTTCCTTGGAGGTTTTTAAGGAGAGGTTGGGTGACCATCTGTCGTGGATGCTTTAGCTGAGATTCCTGCATCGCAGGGGGTTGGACTAGATGACCCTTGGGGTCCCTTTCAACTCTAGAATTATAAAATCATGATAAATGATTTTAAAGGCTGTGAGTTTAGGTGGATTTTTAAATATAAAACATGAGATACCTCAGTGGATCTAATCAAATCAGAAGCCAAAGTAAATTTAATTGAAACGCGGCCTGAGGAATTGTATGATGGAATGAAGGTAGGTGGGTCAGAATCAGTGCATATTTTTGAACACCATTACAGTAACGTAAGTTCAAAGAAAATGGCTTGAGTCTGCTTACTATTATGACGGTTGTTCTACTTTTAATAACAGAGAGACAATTTTAAGCTACAGTACATGAAGCGTTCTCATTTATGGACCGTATTGCATCACAACATGAGCCACGTACGTTATTTTGCATTGAATGCGTCCTACAAGGGCCAAGTGGCTCAAGAAAAACTATCAATAGTTTGTTAATTTCCCTCTCACTTTCAATGCAAATTTGTTGTCATGATATTATATGAGTTTGGGGCTTGGTGAGGGATAGTAGAACAATGAAAGCTATCTGTTGAAACACCTTCCATGTGTAACAGGAAAAAGGTAATTTCAATTTCAAAATCAGCTTGGCTGCTGATTTGGGGCTGCACTGCAGAAGGTGAAAATGAATCCACAAGTTTACAAGACTAATAGTACTTTCACATATAATCACTGGATTGGTCTGAAATTCTTGCAATATCAGTGCATTTGTGAGTAAAATTTTGGTGATCAAGTATAGGTGATTAATCCCAAACCCCTGCTTTCCTAATATAATCGCTGTGCATTAATTGGTGTTTTATTCAAGAAAAAAATCATTGTAGGGCTGTAACTAATTCTCTCTCCACTACTCACACCAGTAAATTAGAACTCAATAGGAACTTCTCCTGCACACACTTACTTCATTTATTAAATGGGAGCTTAGCAAAAGTATTAATTCCTACAGGGCTTGTGCAGGAGAATAGTGTGAACCATATTCAGACTACTTCAGCCATATTGCAACCTTTGCATTTCCTCACTGTTTAAATTTATACTAATTGTCTAAATGCCATCAAGGCAGTGAACTGGGAATGTGTTTTGTTTTTTAAAAGCACCCCTCCTCATTTAAAGCTTTTTAGTCAAACCTTTAAAACTCATTTTTTATAACTCTAGAGAAAATATTGGAGTCAGAAGACAAGACCCCCCCCCCCAATGCCATCCACGCCTTTGGTGAGCATTTCAGAGACAGTCTAGTGAGTTCCCAACAGTAGTGGTCAGGTGGCAGTGCGTGCTGTAGGCATGTTCTTTTGCTAAGCTGACCAGGGCTGATCACATTCTCTGCAACCTGTTTTATTTTCTGAGAAATATCTTAAGCAGAATCTCCACATTTTCCCCAAGTGCCTTTTTCTTCTCATTTGTATAAGAAAACCCGGACCAATGCATAGGGAGTTTTTCTTAAAATCTTATGACAGACAAGCTTAGGAGACAGCGAAATATCTTGTGTCACCTCTCTCCATCTCAAATGATCCATGTGACATGAAGTAGTTCAGTATCTGGTCTTCTTGATCTCACAAAAGCTCTTAAAAATATCACAAATGTTTACAAAATATAGGCTGTAATCCAATATAGTTTGTAAAGAAAATAAATGAATGCAGCAACAATTTCTTGCTTGCTGGATGCTGTCTTTTCTTTCCATATCACGTCTTTGATAAAGACAGAAGAAGTCCTAAGCAAACTGGATGAAATCAACTTGCACATACAGAAGGAAAAATGCGCATGTTGGCATGTTGCAGCTGCTCTCATCTGTTTCTATAGCGGCCAGCAATGTCACCTGCATTTCTGGTGCCACAAGAGGTCTCTTTTGGTAGTCATGCCGAGGCTTGAATGTATTCAACTTTTGGTGCTGCTACCCTGAGATATTCTGGATTCTCAGCTGCAGGAAGCTTAGAGATGCCATTGGCTTTGTTCTCCTTGGGCAAGAAGTCTTGCTGATAATCAGGATTGTCCAGATTTATTTGGTGGTTGGTTGTCTGATCCCAGTAGGGCAAGCTGTTGAAAACTGTGTTAGCAAACGGAGAGAGGCTTGTGTTGAGATATTCAGGGTTGTCCAGTCCTGTACTGCGGGAATTCTGATGGTTTGAATCAGCCACAGACTTAGGCTCAATAGTAAGAGAGAGATTGTTGTAGACTGGATTTTGCACAACAGAAGCAGGTGGTGTTTTGGTCACTAGCTGGTTCACGTATTCTGAAAATGGTTGCAAGAGAATTAAGATTGGCAAATGCATGACTTAACATTATCTTCAGTCAAATAAGGAAATAATTTCAAAGAACTAGATATGCCCTTCAGTAGGTGAAAGGCGGACAGAACATTCTGGAGCGTAACCAGAGCTAATCATGTTCATATAGGAGCACAAGGGGAAATTAATCCAGGGACAAGAAAACAAAATTTTCCTGTGGGTATTGCAGTTCTCATGACAATGCATTTTAGGGAACAAAATGATTCTGTGGCCAAATTGTGATTCAACATATGGGACTGACAGGATTGACCTAAATCAGTTTGCATATAATTGAGCTGTGAGCTCTTTGGCTACTTCTAAAATCCTCTCACTTGGAACTTAATAAGATACTTTTAATATGCTTTTGGGGTTTTGTTTAATATGTACAATGTACTCTCATTGCAGCTTTTGGTTCCTTTATTTTATTCACATTAGTTTTTTCCCCTTCCATATAAGCTGTGCACATTTAATATGCCTTTTTAGCATACAACTGTGTGCACATCAAAATTCCCGTTAGGCACATGAACCTATGATGTCAAAGACCAATTCTAGGCATTGTTGGGCAGTCAGAAGCAACATGCCTGTAATCGCAGATATATCTACCCCCTGCTTGCTTGCCAATAGGTTTGGTAGGTCTCGTGTTTTTTTGAGTTTTTTTTGCCAAGGCTTCTGAGCCTTTATTTCTTTGTTTTTCTTATTTTAATGCAAGTGCCCTGAGAGTTACTGTTGCTTATAAATTGACAAAGTAGAATAACATTTAAGCAATCTCCCTCTTGCATCTCAAAGGCAACCTGCTCAGATGCTGTGTGTTGGAACATAACATGTTGATCCAGTGACCAAGATATCTGTGTTACTACTCCTCATAACTGATTTACAGTTCAAAGCAAGAAAATCACAGAACTAACTATATGGGGAATGGCAAAAAGAGACACGAGAAAAGTTGTGTGAATTTTGCCATGATTCTCTGCATATACAACAGGAAAACAGATGCCCTCTCTAAAGACTAAATCTGCTTGCCTGAGAATTAACACAAAGATTTGGCGATCTCTGTGTACTCACCAGGAGCAGGTAGGAAGCTGTCATCCAGGCTGTCATTCAGGCATGTCTCAGTTGGATCTGAACTATATCGCTGGATAAAGCTGTCTTCTCTCACTGGAAAGCCCTGCTGGTTAGGGGAAAGCATTGATTAAAACAAGGTGTATGGCACACTGCTTCTAATAGCACAACACAGCCATCCCAAATCTAAAGATAAACCTCGATGACCTGTGTTTGTTTTAAGCACTCAGTGATATGGAAAAAGCTGTGGAACAGTTTCACAGTTTCTGCCTGTGGCCCTGAATTATTCAGACTTACCCCATTTCTATCAATACAGGTTACAGTTGTAGAATTATTGCTGGTAGCACTCTAAAATAGAAGAAGAGGAAAAAAGTTTCATTGTTTTTGATTTAACAGAAGAAACATACTAGATTACCCGAGTGCATTTCATACTTATAAAAACTGTTTTGAAAACATTAACATTTATTTTGGCAAAAGAACTGAACCAGGAAAGTTGATGCCATAATGCATTTAAAGTGTTATTGCATTTGTTGGTTTTGTTGCTGCTGCTGCAACAACAGACTAGCATGGCTTCCATCCTGGACTTTTCTCAATATGGAAGCTTTTTGGAAATAATTCCATACCAATGAACTTAAGAGAGGTGTCCGTGAGTTTGATGGGCTGCTGAAAAATCCCTGGTGTGGAATGAGGTATTCATCTGCATCCACAATGTCCTCCATGTCCTCCTCTTCCATCAGGCTTCGGTAGAATTTTGAGTCTGTTGGGCTTGGTAAGTGCATTCTTTCATCACCCTGTCAGGAGGCAAATCACAATGAGAACTTGTGATTTTGGGTTGCACCATTAATCATAGGTAGACATTTATCATTTCTCCCAACAGCTCATGCCATAAAATACAAATTCAAACTGAGACCAAGAATGGCAAAGTTCTGTCTTCATGGCAGCTGCTTCACTATAGCACTAGATCTAGCTAGTCCAGCATCCTATTTCCAAAGTGGTTCACTTCGCAGAAGTCTTAATGATGATGCTTGTGGGCCTTTGCCCCTGTTCTTCCCCAGGCAGCTCATTTTCAGTGTGCCAACAACAGTCCAGGTGTCTGAAGCTGGGATGTGTAGAACCCACCTTAGGAAGTTTCACTAGTCTTACTAGACTTCTTTATGCTTCCCTTCAAATACTTCAGACATTTTGCTGGAGCTGAAACCTCAAAATTTACACTGAAATTTGGGTTCATGCAAAATTTGGTGCTGAGTGAGGACAGTCATAATTTTTGCTACACAACACAGCCCCCTTCGGAGGCGGGGGGCTGCTTAGGACATCCTTCCATTATTGGAAGAGCTGCAAAAACTGCCTCCTGCCTTCCGTTAGCAGAGATGTCCACTGGATCACTGCTAATGGAAAATCACAAAAGCATTCTGTCTGGTTGATGAATAGTTCAAGAGCTAATATGGATTACAAATACATCAAAATAATGTTACCAGATTATATAACTTGTGTTTAATTTACCAACTGAGACATTGAAATTTTTGTTTTTAGCTTTATAGAAAACAGCAACAACTGTTTTACACCACTTCAGCCACTTTAAAATAAAATAATTTTATTATGCTAAAATAATCTTAACGTGCATTTCTTTCTTATTGCTTTCCTTAAAAAAGTAGTCACCACATTACTATGGTCAATACCTGTATAACCAGGTAGCGCTGGGGGTCCCGAGCCATTTTGGAGAATTCTGCTATCAGCTCCCGAAATTTGGGGCGACTCTCTGCATCAATCATCCAACCTTAAGATAGAAAAGAGAGAGAGAGGGAGGGAGGAAGGGGAGAGAGTTCAAAGTGACACTTGAAAAACCAGGAACATCTGCTAGTAAAAATGTAAACTATAAAAGGAACCAGAAACGTCTGATTCCCTTGCATAATACTGAACACTAAACGATCCCTAGAATTGGGAAACCACCATTGCTTCTTTACTCCAAAAAATCCTAGGTCTATAACCTGATATCTGTAACACGGCGGGGGGGGGGTATTTTGTCTGCAATCTCCATCTGAAAACAGAATCCACAAGCACAATACTGTCATAATTTCTGGTTTTGTTTTTTGGTACACCTACTTTGTTTATTATCTTGTCTGATTAAGAGTCCTGAAGAACTTAAAGGTCTGCCATA
Organism: Podarcis gaigeae; assembly: GCF_964106915.1. Taxonomy (NCBI): domain Eukaryota; kingdom Metazoa; phylum Chordata; class Lepidosauria; order Squamata; family Lacertidae; genus Podarcis; species Podarcis gaigeae. The sequence goes on from NC_139688.1 coordinate 59,192,456, forward strand.
CCTTTGTGAATACTTGGGTTGGTTTCAGTAAATGTACTTTCCTGATGTGAATTTAGCTTTAGCTTTGTAATTTACAGCAGATCTGTCATAAATTCAAAATGAAGTATTTAATGCCACCTAGTGGATGATTTTATGTACCTTTTCTGAAACTGAAAAAGAACACTTCTGCCAGGTTCCTTATATACCGTTTAAGGAGGGAGAAAAGATTCATACTTAAGTAGGATCAGGGGTGCCAACTTGAATAAAATATTGTGGGGGCCCAGGTAAGCCCCACCCAGCCTAATCCATCGCAGCTGTATGCCATAATCATCACAATTATAACAAATAAAGGCTTGACATATCTCACTTTGCATGTCATGAGTCTATCTCATATATTTTTTTTCACCTTTTAAGCCGAATTACTGAAATAAATGAACTTTTCCACAATATTCTATTTTTTTGAGTTTCACCTGTATATGGGGCTATTCTTCAACACTGCCTTGTGAATTGTAACTGGAGTCATATTTCCCAATGAATGGCAATCTTAAGCATATTGTTTAAAAAACATATACTGTAATCGCCTTTCTTACTCAATGAACCATACTATCCATACTAACAAATACAAGGAAACAGAAGAATCTTTATTTGCATTGGCCACTAGCCATAGCAATAAAATAAAATACAATGTACTGAGACAGAGGTAGAAACTTAACTATACAAAATATGTTTTGGAGGTTTACATCAATAATCAAATAATAGATCTTATTCTAATTGCCCCTGCTAATTTCTTTACGGTTTTTGCTGTCACCTGGGTATCTTGATCTACTAGAACAGGCATGTCCAGCCTCCAGTAGGCTGTGGCCTACTATGCAATATCAAAAACTGTCAGTGATTTACCACACTATCTCATTGTCATTCTCCAACTTAAGCATATTACATTTGGCTGGGGAAACCCAGTAGGATGGGCGGGGTATAAATAATACAGTGCACGCTAGAAGCACATGAGCCACTGACTCAATACTGCCATCTCCACATGGACATAACTTGTTTTTACAGCGGATTTTTTTTGAAATCGACCCTCAGGTACAGCTGAAGGCAGTATATTCAATCTTGCATAAGTAGAAAATAAACATACCATGGACAAAATTTCCTTATTGTGACCAAATCATTCTGTCTCACAGTATCATATAAAGGTAAAGGGACCTCTGACAATTAGGTCCAGTCGTGGCCAACTCGGGGCTTGCGGCGCTCATCTCGCTTTATTGGCCGAGGGAGCCGGTGTACAGCTTCCAGGTCATGTGGCCAGCATGACTAAGCCACTTCTGGCGAACCAGAGCAGTGCACAGAAAACGCCGTTTACCTTCCTGCCGGAGTGGTACCTATTTATCAACTTGCACTGCTTGCTTTCGAACTGCTAGGTTGGCAGGAGCTGGGACCAAACAATGGGAGGTCAATGGCCGACCTTCTGATCGGCAAGCCCTAGGCTCTGTGGTCTAACCCACAGCGCCACCCACACCCCCAATATCATATAGGCACTGTCTAATTAAATTATTTGCTTTACTGAAGCCCAGTGTTAATAACTGTTGTCGTGATAAAACAGAAAAGTAAAACTTTTGGTTGACAATTTTACTCCAAGTGCCCTCATGACAATCTAAGGGTAATAGACCAGTGGGGTTTAAATTTAGCCTAACCCAATAATTAAATGCCCTACACCAAATCTAATTCAACAGAGGGGAGATTAGCCTCCTAGACCAATGAAGCATTTGGAACACAGGATGGAACAGGGGAAAAAAATGCCTTAGGAACTTAGATTGAACAGCTTCTGTGGATCCAAGGTGAGCGCCTGTCCAAATCTGAGCCCCATATAATAGCTGTGCTGGGGTTTAGCTTTAAACACTTCAAGTGCTGATGGTATGTGATTGCCACCTTTTGTATGGAAAAGCATGTCAGAATTTTGGTGCTTTGAGACACTTTTTCCTTTGCATATTTCTGATGTGCTCCCCATGACCCTGTTGACTGAAAAGTAAGGCCGAGGTATTTTTACTTGTTTGATCAACTGATTATCCATATACCATCTGTGGGCCCTATAGTTTCTTGAAAACAGCATGACTTTGGTCTTCTTGTAATTCATAGCCAGCTGTTTTCTTTGTCAGTATCCTGAGAATGCCCTCATCAATCTTTTTAGGCCCACTTTCATTTGAGATAGAAGTACAGCATCATCTGTGTATAATAATATAGAATTTTGGCCAATTCTAAATTGTGGCCAATTTAGGGGCATGATATTCTGGGGATGTTAAATTCTGGACAATATCATTTATATATAAATAGTGCAGGTGCTAGGATGCAACCTTGCTTAACTCCCTTTGTGGCTGGTACGGATCCTGTGAGCTGCCCATTTGTAGAGCAACACATTTTCAGCACAGTGTTTATATAGACATTTAATCAAGGAATTGACTTACATTTGACCATGATCATGTAGACATCTATTGTACAAATGGGAGGCTGAGGCAACCGCTCTCCTTTCTCCAAGACAGAGGAAATTTCACTGGCTGGGATACAATCATATGGTTTTGATCCAAATGTCATCAATTCCCAAACTGTGACACCTGAAATGTCATAGCAAACCAGAATGTTAAAGACTCATCCTATAGGGAAGAATACTCCTAGTTCGCCTGCAGATGTGCAGTTGCTGTCTGGGGGCGTGAAAGGACTGCAGAGAGGACTGCAGGGACTATGACCCTGGGCAGGCAGGCAGCACTGAAAACATCTGCTGCCCCATCTAGGCCTACACCAGCTGCTGGGGCAGCACTTTGGGGGCGGAATGAGGGCATGGGTCAGCCCCCCATGGTAAAATTGTTTTAATGGGAATGTGGTTTTTAACTTAGGTGTTTTAAAGCTGGGCGTTGTTTTATTTGAGAGTTGTTTTAATTTGTGCTGGCTGCTTAAATGTGTGAGGGCAGATCCAAGGGAAGCCCACCCTCGACTCCATTGGCTCCGCCCCCTGCACAGCCCAAGTCCCAGCCTGCATCCCCATTCGCCAAAGCAGGGGGCAGGCGTAGGATCTGGTTCCTGATAGGCGGAGGGGGCTTATGCCAGGAAGGGCACAGCCGGGCTTAATTAATTTGTTTTCAGGGGAGAGGGAAAGGCCTGCCCTGGGAGTGGGCCCTAGCCAACAGAATTGCTGGGGCACATTCCACTAGGGAGGATGAACTGAGACACCCAGTCTCCGTGATCACGGGTGGGAGGAGGAGTTGCTGCTTGAGGGACGGATCATGTCATTACTAAGCAGGCGAGTTTTGTTGCTGTCTGGTATCAATAAGGGTGTCCCACGTGACCTTAACGTGGCACTGTGTAAGGCCAGGTCAAGACCACTGCCATTCATGACATGCTGGTGGATGGAGGTTGTGACCTGCCATGCGTAACAGAGACTTGACAGGACATGGCAGCTGAGCTTGTTCTTGCTGCTGCTTGTCTGCCAGGTTTCTCTTACACACAGCAACCCAGATCCTATGGGTGGGGAGGGGGGGTTGCAGTGATTTTTAGGAAGTCATTAGTTTTCATCAGGCACAGGGGCGATAGGGGCAGTAAAGGATTCCTATTGATGTACCGACTTCCCAGCTGCACCAAGGATTCCCTGCCAGAGCTGCTTCAGGCCGTGGTGGATGTTCTCCTGGAGACACCTAGTTTGGTGATCCTATGTGATTTTAGCATCCATACCAATGCAACCTTAACCTTACAAGGGGCCATTTGGGACTTTGTAGAAAGCATGGCCTCCATAGGGCTGTCCCTAAATAACTCTGGCTGTACTCATAGCCGTGGACAAGCCTTAGATCTGGTGTTTACTTCTATAGATGTTGGTTATTTGACATAAAGTTCCAGTGGGAAAAAAGAAGTGCCACGATTAGATCACTTCCTGATGCAACTAGACTTCTCCACAACCTTTACTCTCTGTATGGAGGTAGGGCCAATTTGGGTCTGCCCCCAACACTTAGTGGATCGAAATAGCTTCCAGAGAATGGTAGGGGATGTATTATCCCAGGTTGATGCCCTTTCAGCTGATTCCCTGGTGGCCTGCTGGAAGGCGGAGTTAACCAGGGCTATCAAATGTATGGTTCCAAAGCACCCTCATTGATTGCATGGAGCTCAGATGGTTCTGTGGTTTTTCCGGGAGCTGAGGGCAATGAAACAATCGCTGAGATTGTTACAGCACCAGGGGTGAAGAATTCATTCCAAATCAGACTGAACATGGGTAAATGCTCAATGTCCAGTCTACCAAGTGATGGCGAAGAGAACCTTCTCCACTATTGCATCTGTGGAAACAGTTCCAGGAGACTCTTTCAGATGGTTCGTCATCTAACACAACCTTCACCCTGGGGCCTGATAAGGACCTGCAATGATTTTGCAGATAAAATTTACAGTGGTACCTCGAGTTACATACGCTTCAGGTTACAGACTCCGCTAACCCAGAAATAGTACCTTGGGTTAAGAACTTTGCTTCAGGATGAGAACAGAAATCGTGCTCTGGCGGCACGGTGGCAGCAGGAGGCCCCATTAGCTAAAGTGGTGCTTCAGGTTAAGAAGAGTTTCAGGTTAAGAAGAGACCTCCGGAACGAATTAAGTACTTAACCCGAAGTACCACTGTATTAAATTCGAAAAGAAGCAGACTCCACTGTGGTAGGAAGAGTGGGAGAGTGCCAGAGATCTGTCTAGTCAAGTTGCATGGGATCAATTTCAACCTGTTGCTTCCACGTGGACAGGCTGCTTGGATGAGTGAAACCAACCACCTATCTCCTTGATCCTTGCCCATCCTGGCTCATAAAAGCGAGCCAGGGAAGGGCTGGGCAATGGGCTACATCGGGTGGTGAATGATTCTCTCTGTGAGGGAGCCTTTCCGGACTCTACCTGCCTGCCTGCTGTCTCATCAGAATGGTGCATGTGCTAGTTATCTCCACATCAGAAGCTAGGTGTTTTCAAAGGGGTCCTATCTCTGCATTGTTGTCTATACATTAGATACCTATACAAGTGATTTGGAGGTTTTTTTGTATGGGAGGTGCAATCCAGCATCTGAGCCCCCCCCCCACCTGTAGTCTGAAGTGGTACAGCCCAGAAACAGCTTTACTGCCTCAGAGGAACAAAGCCTTAACCTTCTTTTAAGAAATTGTTTAGCAACTGAAGCGTAAAATTATTATAAACACCTGAGAAAAATCCCTTACTCCCTTTCCTCACATACATATTAGTGAAATGTTTTGTGTATTTATAATCATAATGTTCAATAGCTTTTCCTATTAAATATATTCTTATAAACATCATGGGGGAAAATGAGCTCTTTCAGAAGAGAATAAAATCTGCTCAGCTGCCTATCAAGAATCAGCATAGCACTTTTTTCAGACTTACCATAACTCCAAACATCACTTTGGTGGGTGTAAATGCGATGCAGAATAGACTCCAGCGCCATCCATTTAATAGGAACCTAGGAAGATAGCAATGTAATTGCGAAATCTGAATACTAAATAGTAAGCACTGAGAAACAATTGGGATAAGCGCAAGGATGAGTTATATTGAAAGACTGGATGTAAGAAGGCAGCCAATTAAACAGAAGAACAGAATGCAATTTGGGCTTGGTAATAATATTTATGTTGCATAAAACTGTTCAGAATATGTAAACTAGAAGTTTGCCACTGATAAAACGCTTTCCATTTATAACACATATTATGCATAGCTGCTTCTATTGAGCACAGTTTAACAGATGGTTGCTAGCACAGATAGGTAACATAGTAATGCCAGTGCTTTGTTTATCAGTTAAATTTCAATGCATTTTTGTCATCTGAGATATTGCATATTAGGAAAACGTTCAGAAAAGGGCAAACAAAAAGGGGCTGGAGAAATGTTTGCAGCATCTGAGACTTTTTAGTTTAGAGAACAGCTGAGTAAGAGGTGGCATGCTGTAAGTTTATAAAGCTATGCTTGGCTTGAAGAAAGTGGAGAGGTTTTTTTTGCTTTCTCCTCTAACACTAGAATTTATGGACATTCAATGAAGCTGAATGTTGGAAGAATCAGGACAGATAAAACAAAGTAATTACTAACTCAGCATGTAATTCAGCTCAGGAGGCAGTGATAGCCACCCGCTTAAATGGCTCCGAAAGAAAACTGGACAAATTAATGGAGGATAAGGCTACTTGCCACAATGCTTCTGAATACCAGTTGCTGAAAAAGGCAGGAGGGGAGAGGGCTCTTGCGCTCAGCTCCTGTGTGTGCCCTTCTCACACGTATCAGGCTGGCCACTGTGAGAACAGAACGCTGGACTAGATGGGCCTGGTCGCTGGATCAGGCTCTTTTTGTTTTCTTATGTGGGCAAGAGACTTCTTCAGGGACTGAATGGGAGTGATTCAAAAACTCTTGAGGCAGAAATGCACCAGAATTCTATCAAACAAACCAAGAGGAATGAATTTTTTTAAAAATCATCATCATCTTTCTTACTTTTCCTCCTTCTGCATGGTATTCCTTTTCTTCTGCGCCAAGCAGTTTGGCCAATCCAAAGTCAGTGATCCTCACATGCTGAGGAGTCTTAACCAGGACATTCCGGGCAGCTAAATCACGGTGTACCAAACGACGTTCCTCCAGGTAATTCATTCCCTGCATCCAATAGATAGTTGTAAAAATCTTTTTTTAGCGCCCCACACCAATAGCCATGCTACGTAGAATATTAAAGGACTATCGCTCTATACAATAAATGGCCAGGTCCAACGAGATTTCACCATTGTGGGAAATGGTTGCAAAGGTAGAGAGTGATTAGATGTTTTTAGGCTTATACACCTAAGTATATATTGTCATAAAGATCCTTCCAATACCTAGGAAGGTAAGATTCCACTGCCAGGTTTAGGTGCCAACTTTGGATCTTGTGTTTTACAGCAGTTCCTAACTCTGGATTCTCATGTTTTGGGACTACATAGCCTCCAACACCTCCATGTCATTGGCCAAAGATGTGCAGTCCACTAACGCCTGGGCAAAGCTGCTCTATCTTCCCTGGTGACCAGACTCACTTGGAACCATTCCAACACTGATTGCGTATGGTATACAAGCACTAGCTGACACACAATCAGATTGGTGTGCTGCTGACATGAATCAAGTGAATCCATGCAGAATTTGGGATGAGGGAGCATTCTTGTGTGATTCCTTCACAAGTTTGCATCTCAAACCTTCAGAGTTTCCCCCAGACACTTTGGCTGTACAGTCAAACTGCGGTTCCCAAACGCCGAAAACCCGGAAGTAAGTGTTCCGGTTTCTGAATGTTTATCGGAAGCCGAATGTCCGATGCGTCTTCCGCTTGAGTGCAGGAAGCTCCTGCAGCCAATCAGAAGCCATGCCTCAGTTGTCAAACATTTCAGAAGCTGAACAGTTTCTGGAACAGATTATGTTCGACAACTGAGGTTTGAGTGTAGATCAGTAAATATACATAGTATTAAATGTTGGATGTATGGAAAAGGAATCATAGGAATGTTTCTCCATGCGCTGAAGTCCACGCAGATACATTCAAATCACTGCTTTCAACAAGTCAACTAAGGTATCAACTCATCTTAAATGGTCATAACATCACAAATATATGTCACCATATTAATCAAAAGGATCTCCATATACAGCCTCTTTCAGTTCAGAACTTCACAGAGGAAACAGAGGGATTCAGAGCAGCAGCAGGAGCAAATTTATTTGTCATGTGGGTGGTGGAAAATGCTGCATCTTTGGGCTAAAAACTGTGAAGGCAGAAATCCTCTATTCTCTACACTATTAACAAATAGCAGAATTTATGTTTTCATGCTAAAGTAATAAACTATATTTGTGATATTCTATAGTACTAACAAATACTTCCCTTGTTTTATAGTTGTCATTGTTGGGACATGACTGTTAATAACTGTAACCAGAACCTTTACACATTATGAAACACTGGCATTCTTATATGCTTGTGAAAATGAAGCCTTTGAAAGAACTACAATCAACTCATTTTTGAAAGAGGCCAACAGAGAAAAAGCCCATTAATGCTTTGGGGGTGTGTGAAATACCCCCAAAGAGAAATGTGACGATGACACAGTAATAGGAAAATGTTTTTCTCCCAAGTGTCCACCCCCATCCTTTCTCCATTAACCTTGGACCAACATCATAGCATCTACTAAACATTTTCAGATGAACTCCCACGATGTGCTAAGGGCTCCCAATGTTGCCAAACAACTTACCCTAGCAAACTGGCAGAAGGCCACAAGAAAAGCTGTTTTCATGAAATAAATGTAGCTTTAATGAGCTGTTATTATCAATCAAATCAAATCAACAACCCCAACAAAATCCTATCAAGAGTAACCTCAGTCAAGGACTTAAATAGTTCCAGTTTATTAAATCAGCTATTCCTTCCACAATTGAGTATATGCTTGTATTATGCTATAATATAACTGGAATGCCATGTATTAGGTAATATTCCATTTGATCTAATCCTAGAAAAAGAGGTGATTTACAGTATAATTTGATTATATACTAGTTTCTAGATTTATAGATAGTAACTGCATCTCTCATAGTACTCTGATATTCCACTTCAAAATCCCCTCCCTTTTTTATTAAGAAGGTTATGAACTGCCTCTTGAGACATTTTTGCGCTGAGAAAAATTCTATGCTTCAGATAATTAAAGATAACGTTCTTCAGAAAATGTTATTTCAAAGCCATAGGAAGAAATAAAGGAATGAACTCTGTGGAAGAGCACCTTTGGGATCTGGTTTCCTGCCCGTGTGATGGATTTGCTACGATTTCTAGACAAGCAGATTTGGCTTCAAGACTAACACTACTTACCCAGTGTGTGTTTTAACTTTGAAAAATAATAATAATAAAACAAATATGCAGCACCAATCCTCATTGTGTGCTAGATAGTTTAGAATTCAGCTGAGTTTTCAAAAACAGCTTCCCAAAAATCCAGAATTCCTGGTGGATGTAATCATTCCCTTCTGTCTGCTTCAGCTAGCTCTTTAAATTGTATAATATCAGCTAGTTGAGCAGCTAAGGTAAAGGTAAAGGGACCCCTGACCATTAGGTCCAGTCATAGCCAACTCTGGGGTTGCGATGCTCATCTCGCTTTACTGGCTGAGGGAGCCGGCGTACAGCTTCTGGGTCATGTGGCCAGCATGACTAAGCCACTTCTGGCAAACCAGAGCAGCACATAGAAACGCCGTTTACCTTCCCGCAGGAGCAGTACCTATTTATCTACTTGCAACTTGGACACGCTTTCGAACTGCTAGGTTGACAGGAGTTGGGACAGAGCAATGGGAGCTCACCCCATCGCGGGGATTCAAACCACCGACGTTCTGATCGGCAAGTCCTAGGCTCAATGATTTAACCCACAGCGCCACCTGCGTCCCAGTTGAGCAGCTAGTTGAACTTAATTCCTTAATTTACCTTTGCAATCTGCACACACCAGTTGAGAAGGTGCTGGGATCCAATGTTATCCTTGTGCTCTCGAACATAGTCAAGAAGGCAGCCATACGGCATAAGCTGCGTGATGAGCTGAACGGTGGAGGTGAGGCAGATTCCCAGCAAACGGCAGACATGGGGGTTGTCAACACTCGCCATGACATAGGCTTCCTGATCAGGAAAAAGAGGAGGAAAAAGAAGCTCATGAAATGATATTGCTAAGTAATTAGGCTGTGTTCATCACGCTTTGTACATGACTCTACATTTTAATAAATATAAATATTGTTATAAAGAATGAGGCGGTAGAACTGCTGCATAAATACGAAGTGCAAGTGGAAAGCCCTACATTTCAGAGTTAAACGTTTCCTGCAGACAGAGGGCTGGAGAAGAACCTTTTTGAGCCTGAGGGTCACATTCTTTATTGGGGAACCTTCTGGGGGCCACATGCCAGTGGGGTCAGGGCCAGGAGAAAAAGTGGTCAGAGCAACTGATCTAACTCAGTAGGATACATTCCAGTCATCCAAAAGTCAGAGGTTTCGCACTGCTTCCTGCCGCCCTGGGACTGAGGTTCCCCATCCATGGAACATGGTGAACTAGTCGAAGTCATATGCAGAGTAGATCCAATGAAACCAATGGATTTAAGCTTAATCAGTGCTTTTTTCTGGGGGGAGGTAGGAGCACGCAAACCCCTAAACATTTTGTGAATCTAAGTTTGGCCTCATTGAAGGGCGGTATTTCAATATGAGTAGGAAAATGGGAGTTTAGGGAAGTTTTTAATATCTGATGTTTTATTGTATTTTTAATATTTTGTTGGGAGCCGCCCAAAGTGGCTGGGGAAACCCAGCCCGATGGGCAGGGTATAAATAATAAATTATTATTATTATTATTAGTAGTAGTAGTAGTAGTTCCTCTAAACATTTTTTAGGGAAAAAAAGCACTGAGCTTAACTAACATTGGATAATCATTCTCTGCAGTGCTGGATTACCAAATAGGCAGAGAAGGCACCAGCATATGGGCCCTACACCTTTTAGGGGCCCCACAACAATGAATGTTCAAGCTTTCTTAGTTCAGTGTTATTCCACTACAGTGTGTGCACAAGGCACCCCCCTGAGATTTTGACTGCCCGGGGGGGGGGGGGGCTCCACAGGGTTTAATCCAGCACTCATCCTCTGCATGTGGCAGAGATTATTCACTATGTGGAGTCAGTTTTCAGAAGCTTCTCTTGGCAACTGTAGTATCTGCTGCAGCTCCAACTTTTCCTATGTGGTTGTTGTTGTGGTTGCTGTTATTTAATTCCTTCCTTCCTTGATGGGACACACTACACCCTGAGTTCTGGGGACTGGGAATATAAACATTGGTGTAGCTATGTGTGTAAAATGTAGTGTGTGTGTGTGTGTGTGTGTGCGCGCGCGTCTGTGCGCGTGTGTGTAACACATACTTATATTAACAAAACTTTGTAAAAAGTTATTTCGAGGAAAGTTTAAAGACTTGTGATACTGCCATTTACTGTAGCTGAATCAGAATGGTGAACCAAATTTGCTTCTTCCTCTGCTTCCTGTTATGTCAGATACATGCTGTATTAATTTTTTAGTTAAGTCAATATTCCCCAAACTGTGCTAAAGTCCAACTCACCCTCCTGCAAAAGTTGACCTGAAGTCTACTAAACTGGGAATTTAATTGTATGGGATGTGTGTATATGTTGGCCACACAGAATATGGAGCTGTTCCAGAATTTGACAGAGCCTATTAAATTTGATACCGCCAAGTGAAACAGACGCCAACCCTCAAAGAAAGAATAATGAAGCCATTGTGCAGTCATCTGTTCTTTAAAATGCTTTGAGAAATTACAGCAAAGCTCTTGTTTTTACACTTTATCTTGGAAATCTCTGAGGTACGCCATGACCTGCTGCAAGTATGTGTGGTATTTGATGGTAAATCTCCTGAATTAGCTCTTATCCTAATAAAGTCATTACGAGCTGTGGCTGGAGAAGAAACTGGATTTTAATACTTGCAGAAAAGTTCGGAAGCAGCAGAACTAATGGAAGATCCTGCTGCTTTATGTAACAGTGGAAAAGGAAAAATGCAAGGAAGGGTGTTATCCCCACTGCCCAACAGGATTGCTGCATGCTAGAACACAACACAGAAAGGGGACTTGTTAGTTGGATTAGAACATTCCAGAAATGCTCCTACAGTGGCCCATGCAGGTGGGACTTCAGAAGCAACAGCAAAATAAGCACTGTGTGTTTTATCTATGTTTGTATTATTTATTGTATTTATTTGTGGACTACTACAATTGATTTGTCTCATGATGTTAGCTGCTCTGAGCCCAGCTCCGGCAGGGGAGGGCGGGATACAAATAATAATAATAATAATAATAATAATAATAATAATAATAATAATTATTATTATTATTATTATTATTATTCAAACCGACTTACATTTTTCAAAAAAGAACCCAACACCAAATATAAAATGTGGAGAGCACTGAGAAGGACACAGCTGCTCACGACGAGGCCTTGATGCACCCACCAAAAATGCACCCAAGGCGATGGCCCCCTCAGCCACCCCTGTGCCACATCACTGCCTACAGGCTGTATATATCTATGTCCAGAATTGTTTTGCTGAGCCTTATCTTCTGCAACAGTAGACTATCTGAACCTTTTTCTGCTTCCATGTAGTGATTGGTACTGGGAGCAACTTCCACTACGTGGGTAGCTCACCTGAGATTCCCAGCATCTTCAACTCCCCCAATTCTTCCCACCCCACAATCCTGTAGTCCCTCGGCCTTTCTCATTTTGGCCCCCACCATGGGCCAAATCTCTTCCTGTAGAACAATGGTGGAGCTCTTTGGGCATCTCTAGCCATGAACCTCCTTCTCTGCCTGCAACAGTTCTCTTTAGAATAGGGTTGGCATATGTCCAGAATTTCCCGGACATAGTTGGAATATGGTGAACAGAAGCAGTGTCCGGGCGGAAATTGCTGAAATGTCCGGGGAAATCTAGACATAAGGCAAGCCATGTTGGAAGCTCAACAACTTTAGCCCAAAAACTTTTTGAAATATGGCAACCTTACTTTAGAATTACTTCCTAAAAACAGTTGATGGAAAATATAAAGTGTCTCCCCTCCAAACCCAATTAAGGATGAACATAAATTTATATTTGTCTTCATGCTATAAAATCGCAGTAACCAGTATTTCAATGCTTCAAAAGTGTGGGCGGGGGGGGGGGGGAGAGAGACTCACGTCAAGAATTTCTTTGTTGGCTTTAGGTGATGTGGCCTCTCTCAATTCCTTAATTGCTACAGGAATTTTAACTCTCTCGCCTTCTGGAATCCAAAGCCCCTGTAAAATAAAAAGGTTAAATTTAGCATAGAGCTAAAGAGCAAAAGTTTGCATGAAAAGTATATGGAGACTTCAACAGGGATGTGAACGCAGAAGCCAACAATGAGCTAGGTAACCCCTCAGGGTTAAGTCTATACCACAAAATTTCTAGAAATGATCATAGAATCATACAGCAGGAAGAGACCTCAACCCTCTCATGCTCTGACTGGGGTTTGAATAATGCACTAGTTCGATTTAGGGCCACCATATGTCTGGAATTTCATAGACATAGCTAGGATCCGGCCCTCATAAACAGCATCTGGGCAGAAATCACTAATCGCTGAAATGTCTGGGAAAATCTGTAAGAAGTATAGATTTTGGTGAATTTCCTAAAAAATTGCTCAAAACTTCCTCTTTTTGTAGATATTTTTGCAAAGGCTTTAATTAACATCTTGCTCAAAAGTGGGAAGTGCAGCAGCAATGGCCCAGATCTGATGTAAAACGGCCTCATCTCCTGGCTAGGGAACGGGGAATGTAATATGGGCTTTCAGGCTCCTCCCCCTCTTTAGGAATAATAATAATAATAATAATAATAATAATAATAATAATAATAATAATAAACAAATTTATTTATACCCCGCCAATCTGGCTGGGCTTCCCCAGCCACTCTGGGTGGCTTCCAACAAAATATAAAAATACAGTAATGCATCAAACATTAAAAACTTCCCTAAACAGGGCTGCCTTCAGATGTCTTCTAAAAGTCTGGTAGTTGTTGCTCTCTTTGACATCTGATGGAAGGGCATTCCACAGGGCAGGTGCCACTACCGAGAAGGCCTTTTTACTTAATGTTAACTAGGTGCAGAATTGAAATCTGTACCACTGTTGTAACCACAATTACTAGTAACCAAAAATAGCTTTTAAACCAAAGTCTAAAGATGGTTTCTAATCCTATTTTCAGTTTCTGGCTTAAAAACTATATATACGCCAGTGAAAGTTTAATGCTATACTAAGGGAAGGGAAAGAGCAGTGAAGAAGCATTACTCCTGAGCCAAACAAGCAAATGTTTTACCAACATACAATGAGAGAACATTCTGATTAATTTGAACCATTCAATCCTTTTCTGACCTTACCTTAAAGACGGTACCAAACGCTCCAGAGCCAAGAACTTTGATTTTTTTAAATTCAGTTTCCTTTAGAATCCTTAGCAGTGCCTGGTTTGGTGCCTCCCCACTGGGAGTCAGGGGTTCAACAAGCTGTCAAATACCAAAAGAATATGGTTTAAAGTGACAGGCTTCCTACTTTTTATATTAAAAACAAAAATAAACCCCAGATAGGATTACCTCCCTTTTTTTGAGAAAAACAAAACAGGTGACAAACTTACATTTCACCTGATTTTCCTGAATAACATAATGTAGTACAAGGCAAGGAACTCACAAGATTGCGAGCCTTGTTTTTAAAGCTCAAGGTAAGCAAATCCATCATTACAGTCTCAAGGTCAGGTATGAAATCTCAGTGTCATGGAGAAATGGAGGCTCCAATGTGTTTTGCTCGAATATGAGCGAGGTTCTGTCCAGAATTAACATGGACAACAAGGTCACAGTATGGCATAATATCATGGCCATGACTGATTGCACAATGGCCTTGAGTAGCATCTGCAGAGTCATATTTACTTAGGAAGAATAGACTATTGTTTGAGTTCTGCTGAAAGAGTGTTATCTCCCCCCACCCCCAATGTGCTTCTTTGAGGGAAGACACCTGGATTCCATGCAATGAATAGGAAATAATTGCTTATTTGCACTGATAATTTGCAAAAGACTACAAGACCCTGGCATACATTGTTTGTGTCAGTTTTGGGCAGCACATTACAAAACAAGGTGCTCCACCTACCTCTCTTTCTTGCAGCAATCTGCGCAAAGTACGTTTTCTAACAATGCGACGCCTACGAAGGTAAAGGCCAATGCCCAGTGCGATAACGACAAAGCAGAGGATGCCTCCAACAACTCCAGCTGCAATGGAGGGGATCTTAGAACTAGAAGGCAAAAACAGAAGTAATTATCTTTAATCTCATAGGAGGGTGAGGAAGGAAACTCACTATCTACTGAGTATCCAGAGCTGAGAACCTTGATTTTAAATGAAGGGGGACAAAATAAAACCAGATCATTTTTCTAGTTCTGCTTCAAGGCGGCTCACCTGCTGCCTTCATCAAATATCTTTATGCGCCAGGTGAAAACGTTTCTCTTCAACCAAGCCTTGGGCAGATTAATATTCTACAGCCTTGTAATGTGGTGGGGGATTCTTTTTTTTGGGGGGGTGTTTTAATGATTTACTTGTGTTTTTGTTTTAATCTGTAAACCACCCTGAGATTTTGTGATGAAGGGTAGTATATAAATTTAATAATAAATAAACATTAATGCAGAGCTGTGACAGCCAGCACGTATGCTTTGTCAGCCTAAATAAACATAAAAATCAATTATTACATATTAGCCTTGATTACCAAACAGAAATAGGAAGATGAATAAGAAAAAAAATGCAAACTACAGAACAGTCAAAATTATATTAACTTGCTGTGCTTAAACCATACTTTTCCAGGGACTATAATATATACACATTGGAAATCCATGTTGTATATTCAGAGGGTCATTAGATTTCTAGTGTTTCAATATTATATTTTAGCCATAAGCAAAACACATTTTAACCATGAAATATGGGTGTGTGTATACATGTTATGTTCAGTATAGACATGTAATTAATTAGCAATAGTTAGCAATAGTTACCCATTAGGACAACCTTCAAGCCCTGGTCCTTTGCACCTGTAAAAAAATCACACACACAAACACAGAGAGATGGAGAAGAGGAAGCAGAATTAATACGTTTACTGCTAGATTCTTCAATGGACATTTCAATTTTTTTGCCCTGCACACATTTTTTAAATATATAAAGTCAACAAGTTTGCTAAGGAAATACAGGACCTGGGAAAATGTCAAGATCCTTGAACCAGATGCATTTGTTAGAAGAGGAGGGTGCATTGTACTAAAGGAACAGCTTCTAACTCAGTGTTTTAAGCATACGGGGAAGAGAGCCTGCCAGAACATTATTCAAGTCCATTATTCAAACAGAACCTCCAATTCCCGCCCCCCTCCCAAAGTACAAATTCAATCTCTTAAAAGGCAGTGCCTTATTCAGACTTCAAAAAGACCACACAAAGCATCCTATCACAAAGAAACAACTGTTTGCTGGACTACATGAAAGGAACCAGCAATTTTGCTGTGAGTGGACAAAATGCTCACTTTTAACATTCTTGCTAGTAGAAAAGTATTGGTTTAAAATATCTGGGGATAGAACTAACACAAAGGGGTATCTCTCAATTCCAGACCTCAGGCTATTCAGTGCACCCTGTGTAACAGAATAATTTTTTGTTTAAGGGAAAATCTTTAATCTTAATGACTTGACTTATGACGTGAAAGGTGATTTTATAATGGAGGAGCAAAAAACATGGATTTGCCCACAAAAGGCTAATGCAGTACTGTTTCATGGATAGCAGAGGTGTGGGCATACCAGAGTTTCTCAAGATTTAGAAGCTGTTTATATAAATTAGCTTCTCCTTTAGTCTATATATCACATGTGGGATTTTGTGACAACAGTCCACAGAAGTTGTGCATATTTTAAAGAACCAGAAATATCCCCTCTTAACATTCTTGAACAGTTTTATAGTGCTCATTCAGAAACTAAGATAAGAAATATTAAACTGAATCTTTGAAACTTTGAAATACATCTCTTTTGCTCTCCTCATTTGCTGTAAAAGTGAGGCCTGCATAAAAATCCTTGAAACTATGCAGTCCATCCACTCTCATCATGAACACAGGTTTTCATCTGCACATACAAACATTTTAATTCACTTGGTACAGGCACAGTAAGTTTGGGCCAATTTCCCAAAACAATTTGAACAATGTTTTTCCTGAGCCCACTATTTCCAAGTTAATCTACAGCCAGGTTGCTTAGATTTATGTCCTCTCACAGGATACTTAATGTAAAAACTTTGGGACAAGAATTTAACAAGAAAAAACAATTCTCTGGTAAACTACAGTTCCCAGGATTTGTTTGTGTATGTTTTAAATGTATGGTGGGTATGCAACCTCAGTTAAAAAGACCACACTCCTCACACCCTTGTGGGCAATCTGATCCCACTGTCTTCCTGATGATATAGATCTATTACCCTACTATTACTGTTGTGCCAACTTTGATGTGCCTAGAAGAGCCAGAAGAAGCCAGCAATGGAACTGGAGGGAGTCTTGTGTCCTCACCACGAGGGAGAGGTGGAAGAAGCACCAGCACACAGTCCAGCTACAGTGCCAACGAAGATGGCTATTCAGTTAACCTGTGGACATTTGATACTAGAAGACAACAGCCGCCACCACATTGTAGAAGACGGCATGGCCGGGGTAAGCCACAAGAGCAACCCCTGCCCATGTCTGCAAAGCAGGACACACTCATGGCGAGCCCAGCACCACTTTGCAAGACTTGCAAAAACAAAGTGGGGCTCACAGGGTGCCGTGAGCAGGCATGCAGCCTGGCCCCACAAGCCCAGTACTGCTTTTGTGAGCAGCGCTGAGTTCCCTGGGAGGGCACTATGGGCTGCTGCACCCTTCTCATGGCACTCTACAATTGGGGGGCAGCTGAGATGGATGCAACAGGCCTGCGCCCTGGCCCCTGTGAACCCAGCGCTATGACGCTGCTTGCAGGTGCCAGGGTGCAGGCCTGTTCCCTCCTTCTCAGCTGCCCCAATGGGAGGCGGCTGCTGTGAGAAGGAGACCACAGCCCACGGCGCCCTCTCTGCAAGCAGTGGAAAAGCAGCCCTGGCTTGCAGGGGAAGGTGCACGCCGGCTGCGTCTTTCTCAGCTGCCCTCCAGTTCTTTAGTTGGAAGTCACAAGACCTAAACTGACAGAAGTTTTCTGCATATATATTCTCTAAAACAAAATAGAATATCCCTTACATGAGGCTGTGGCTTCAGTGCACTCAGGACTTTTTTGTGGCAGTACTCACGGGTATCGAGTACCAGCACCTCCTTTTTTTGTTGCCCATGGCAGCCATTTTGTGCTGGCACCCACAGCACTTCTATCATTACACGGGTACTGGCACCGCATTTATTTTTCAACCAAAAAAGCACTGAGTGCACGTATCCCTTTTAAAGATCTGTTTAGGCCATGGGTAGGCAAACTAAGGCCTGGGGGCTGCATCCAGCCCAATCGCCTTCTAAATCCGGCCCATGGACGGTCCGGGAATCAGCATGTTTTTACATGAGTAGAATGTGTCCTTTTATTTAAAATGCATCTCTGGGTTATTTATGGGGCCTGCCTGGTGTTTTTACATGAGTAGAATGTGTGCTTTTATTTAAAATGCATTTCTGGGTTATTTGTGGGGCATAGGAATTCGTTCTCCCCCCCCCCCCATATAGTCTGGGCCCCCACAAGGTCTGAGGGACAGTGGACCGGCCCCCTGCTGCTGAAGAAGTTTGCTGACCCCTGGTTTAGACAATCCTGTTGTACCATAAGGAAGTCCCTAAACACAATATATTAATTATCCACCAGGTGTCAGTACGGTTCTAATCCAAGAGGTTCTTAAAACTGGGCCTTCTTTGGGGCTGCCCACATAAAACTAGGTGTGAACCATTATGATGTCTCAGTCTTTTAGAAGTGTTAACAAGCTGTAAGTTGTTGTTTAGTCATTTAGTCATGTCCGACTCTTCGTGACCGCATGGACCGGAGCACGCCAGGCACTCCTGTCTTCCACTGCCTCCCGCAGTTTGGTCAAACTCATGTTGGTAGCTTCAAGAACACTGTCCCACCATCTCGTCCTGTCGTCCCCTTCTCCTTGTGCCCTCCATCTTTCCCAACATGAGGGTCTTTTCCAGGGAGTCTTCTCTTCTCATGAGGTGGCCAAAGTCTTGGAGCCTCAGCTTCAGGATCTGTCCTTCCAAGGAGCACTCAGGGTGGGACCCAAATCAAACAAGGCTATGGCACTGGGAAAGGTTGTTCTTTTTTTTTTAAAAAAAACACATTTCCCTTCATATCTTGATTATAATCTCATCCCCCAAGCTGAAACTTGGCTCATGGGGGAAAATATGCAAGTTGAACCTTGATGACATCAGTTAAAATAATTGGATTTCAACATGACAACATTACATATTTTTCTGTATACCAGACACAACAGCTTCAGCAGTTCCACTTTCAACTACTAATCTTTTTAAAGATTTTATATGCCCCCATGTATTAAATCAATTTTTTAAAACCTAAAACACCAAAATCACTTCCAAATCTTTAGAATGTAGCAGTTCTGTTTAGTTTTGATTGTATCTTGCTTTCATGCTTGTTAAGTTAATTTTTTAGTATTTTTGTTTACACAGTTAAGATTCACAAATTAAAATGCTTATCACTTCAATTTGCTTTAAAATAAAGTGTTTCTACTCACCCGCGAACACAGTTTGGATGACATAGTTGACACACTGAATTTTCATCTGCATATTTCCAGACAATGGTATCATTTTCACCCAAAATACCAGCGGGGCATGACTTAACGCAATGAGGACCATCTTTTACATGGGCACACTTCAGACAACTGCCTGGACCCTGCGTAAGAAATAAGAAATTGGGATATAAAATACTTTTGTCCATGAGCTGAGAAGTGCACTAATGGAATGGCATAAAGGTTAGTGAATATCAGGCGTCAGAGGATCCAACCCCCCATGGTAGGTTGCCAGGAATGGATAAGACAAGGAAAGTTCTTGCCAATGTTGTTTATTCAATATTCACAGAGAGAAGCTAAGAAACACAGCCTTTTGGAGTAATGGTGTTGCTCCAAATAAATCCCCACCCACTTTCTCTGCTCCTTCCTCCTTCGTCAACAGCACCACCCACCTGACGGTTACCACTTAGGACCGTGTGAATGTGAAGGGGCTCTCAAGAATGAGTCAGTTGGTCTTGCTGTTAAGATGCATGCACCAGCCCTAGCCAGCCAAAGCACATATGACGTCGGCCAGAAAGCGGGGGCATACAAACGTAGGGGTGTACTTTCATAGGGCTTCCTTCATGGGGACAGGAACCCTGAGTGATCAGGATTCCCATTCCTGTGGAAAGAGCCATGCTTCCTTTAGACTAATGCTGACTGTGCATTGAGTGGGGACACCAATGGTGCACATCAGTGCTGGAGATAGGGCAACCCAGCAGGTTGAGAAGCCCTTCATACAGCTGATACCCATGGCTACCAAACGCATGAATTGCCTCCTAGCTGGCAGGCTGGTCAACAGCTCCTCCTCAGAACCATTCCAATTTGCTTGCTACTGTGCCCTCTTAAATTCCATCCAGCCTCCTTAAATTCCATCCAGCAGAGTTGGGATATTTTGTGTAAAATGTAACACTGATGTAACACTATGGTGCCAAAAACTGAATTCTCACTAAAGATTAAAATTGTGCCCCCCCCCCTATTTTGCAGTGATTAATTGCTCATCATTATCACAGCTATTGTCCTCCCCCAAATACAAAACTTACATACTTCCCTTTACCCAAACTAGCAACTGCTTATGGATGTAGGAGATCCAACATGAAAATGATTCTGCTTTTATTTCAGTGGAGGGAACTGCTCTGCACATGGACAGGGGAGCCCTTATGTGCAAATGACTTATGCATCACTTAGGCAAATATACCCTGGGCTTGGCTAGGAATAGGTTTCTCCTACCTACATGAGCTCTCAGTCCCTCCACCCACCAAGCAGATTTACCTGCACCCTCTGTTATATTGCACAGATCTGAGTCCACCATGGTTTAGGGATTGGGGCAACTGAACATTAAAGTATTGTTGGGAATAAGATTGCAAGATAATATGCACTTACAGGTCCTGTGCAAGTTGCGTTGAATTCAGTTGAATTTTGCACTAGGCATTCTGGATGGCACTGAAGACACTCAAGCTCTCTTACAAACTCCCGAGGATTCCTGAAATGGATAGAAAAATGAATATAACTTTAACAGCAAGATATGACTCCAAGTTTCCGAGTGCTGAAACATTAATGTAGTATTTTGACAGGGTTGATGCACATAAATAAAGGAGGGCAGAAGGACTATATTATAGCACTGGAAGAAGCAACACTAAAACAAGCCTGTTCTGTCACTTCCAAAATCTTGCTAAGACATTCCAACATTAACAACCCAGACCCAAACAGACAATCCCATTAGCTTCAAAGACCAGGGAGGTGACAGTGCTAAGGTAGTGGATTATTCAAGTTTAATACCGGGGAGGAAATTTCAATCGTGTCACCCTGTCAGACTGAGGAGTGGCTGTGGAATAATAATAATAATAATAATAATAATAATAATAATAATAATAATAATAATAAATTTTATTTATATCCCGCCCTCCCCAGCCGAAGCCGGGCTCAGGGCGGCTAACAATAATCAAATAATCAAACAATCAAATAATCACACATTCAAAATATTCATTATAAAAATTAATTAAAATCAAATTAATGGCAACCAATTAAGCAATATTCTATGCAGGTTGCCAGAGGAGGGAGTCAGGCTGCGCCCTGACCAAAGGCCTGGTGGAACAACTCTGTCTTGCAGGCCCTGCGGAAAGATGTCAGGTCCCACAGGGCCCTAGTCTCTTGTGACAGAGCGTTCCACCAGATTGGAGCCGCAGCCGAGAAGGCCCTGGCTCTAGTTGAGGCCAGCCTAACCTCTCTGAGGCCTGGGACCTTGAGGATGTTATTATTTGCAGACCGTAGGTTTCTCTGTGGGGCATACCAGGAGAGGCGGTCCCGCAGGTACGAGGGTCCTAGGCCGTATAGGGCTTTAAAGGTTAAAACCAGCACCTTAAACCTGATCCTGTACTCCACCGGGAGCCAGTGCAGCTGGTATAGTACTGGGTGAATGTGATCTCGCAGTGAAGACCCCATAAGGAGTCTCGCCGCGGCATTCTGCACCCGCTGGAGTTTCTGGGTCAGTCTCAAGGGCAGCCCCACGTAGAACGAGTTACAATAATCCAGTCTGGAGGTGACCGTCGCATGGATCACAGTGGCTAGGTCAGGGCAAGAGAGGTAAGGGGCCCAACTGCTTAGCTTGGCGGAGATGAAAAAATGCCGCCTTTGTTATAGCTGCAATCTGCGCCTCCATAGAGAGGGAGGTATCGAAGATTACACCCAAACTCTTAACGGACGGTGCTGGCACTAATTGCACCCCTGCAAGAGATGGGAGTTGCCCCCTCAATCCCATATCGTCCCGGCCCAGCCAGAGGACCTCTGTCTTCTATGCCCAAAAGCATCATAGTAGAAGTGAGCACTACAGACACCCACCCACCCACTGACAAAGCCTCCTTCCAGTGATGTGCTAGCTACACATTTCTTCAGCACTCTGCAGTTTCTTTTCTGGCAATCCTGGAGTTCCAGCTATGTGTGATAGCAAGATACCAAGGTGTATTCCCCACCCTCATGTTAGGGGGAATTTAAGTTTAGTGCTCAATTTGCATAACAAATGGACATTGTGTAGAGGCCTCATGGAGAATGTGCAAATTTCCTGGTTAATATGCATGATATCCTAATTGTGGACATTCTCTAACCATTATGTGTTGGGAATTCCATTCCTCCCTTGCTGCAGAAGTGCAGGATTGTTACATGTCATATGTGTGTTTACATTCCAGCACAGACTGCTGGAGTTTCATGAGCGGAACATCCACTCTGTATTGCTTTTGTGTTCTCTCTCTCCGAGAAGAACGACAAGGAGAGAAGCCATGTTTTCTTTGACCTGATTTATGTATGTAATGGTTCTAGGGGTTGCTCGTGCGTAAATCGGCGCCACATCTGGCTGGGTTGCCTGAATGAACCCTTTCTGTCCAGACAGCCACTCACCTGTTGCTGTCTCAATCGCTGGCAGAATCTGTCAGTGGGCGTTTCTTGAACTTCTTCCAACAAAGAAGCTCTTTGACGCCTAGTCTCCGCCTACTCTCCCTGCGCGGAAGCCTTCTGCGCAGGGAGGGTGTGGGCAGCGGAGGACCCGTGCTCTCCCCGCTGGTCCCCGGCGAGGAGTCATGGAGCCACCTCACCGATTCCCCCATCTGCCCCCCTTCTCCACTGGTGCTACGCTGATTTCCTTCCCCAGAAGATGGGCTGCTTCTCTCCCTCCCGGGACACTCTCCGGAATCCCTCTAGAGCCCTCCCTCTCCCTCTGGCTCCGATGGCAGTTCCCTGACAATGTACAATAAACGTAGTCTAGTATCCATGCCTTGAGCCAGATCTGTTGTGCGTTTACTCTGCTGAGTAATGTGTGCTCTTGCATTGCAGCAGGAGTCGCGGACGCACGTCGGAGGAAGATGACTGAGGGATCTCCGCAGTGGCAAGGCTGAGAAGGGAGGTGCTCCGGCTGGGGCCTGTCCAGCTGGCTTTCCATCCCATGGTTCCAACATCATGCACAACAGGCCTTGGGGAATGTGAATATCTCAACGGCATTTTCTACATTGTTTGGGCACATTCTCCAGTTAGTATGCATAGCATCCAAGAAACATGGCTTCTTCCTACATCTGTTTAGAAATGTGCCATATGCATGTGGCTAATCTCACATGGTCCACAACACACAGGGGTGAGCAGTGAGGTGGTGAAGTTTGCTGATGATACTAAATTGTTCAGGGTTCTTAACATAAAAAGAGATTGTGAAGAGCTCCAAAAGGACCTCTTCTAACTGAGCGAATGTTTGGTAAAATGGCAAATGCATTTCAATGTAAACAAGTGTAAAGAGCTACATGTTGGTGCAAAAACCCCTTAATTTCATATATATGCTCAGGAGATCTGAAATGCTGGTGATTGACCAGGAATAGGACCTTGGGGTCATAGTAGACAGCTCAATCAAGATGTCAACCCAGTGTATGGCAGCAGGGAAAAAGGCAGATTCTATGCTAGAGATCATTAGAACAGAAAATAAAACTGCCAATATCTAGGTTGCAACTGCACTTGGAATGCTGGATACATTCCTGGGTACATTTAGGTTGCCACACCTGAAAAAAAGGATATTGTGGAGTTGGAAAAGGTTCAGAAAAGGGTAAACAAAAGGACCGAGAGGTTGCAGCATTTGGGACTTTTTAGTTAGAGAAAAGACAAGTAAGAAGTGACATGATAGAAGTTTATAAAATTATGCATGGCTTGGAGAACATAGACCTAACACTAGACCAGGGGTAGTCAACCTTTTTATACCTACTGCCCACTAATGCATCTTTCTTGATGGTAAAATTTCCTTACCGTCCCCCAGTGCTCGATGGAAGGAGGATTCAGCTTGTGCCGTAGAACCCCCTACCGCCCACCTAGAATCCTGAAATGCCCACTAGTGGGCGGCAGGGACCAGGCTGACAACCCCTGGGCTAGAGCATAGCACTTCTTCATGTAGTACATTGTTAAATGATGAAACTTGCTCCCGCAAGAGGTTGTGATAGCCACCAATGGAGGATATGGCACAATGTCTATGCTCTGTAGTCCAGCCTCCTTCTCAACACTCTCAAGTACTCCATACTCAGCTGAGCAGCATAAGCAGATCTGAGGGGGAGAAATGGCCCAGCATGCTGCTATTCAGCTTAGGGAAAAGATGAACAGCAGCATGGAGTCATTCATCCCCATTTATGTTACTTCTCTTGGGCTGGAGAAATAGGCACCTGGCAGGTCGCAAGAGAGGGCTGCTTGGTTGAGTTTGGCTTGGTGAGGCACAGGAAGATGCCTTCTGCTGCGGCAAGCCATTTGTCCACGCTGCCCAGTACTGTCAACTGCAGCTGACAGCAGCTCTCCAGAGGCAGAGGCCATTCCCACCACCTGCTATAACTGGATGGTGCCATGGGCTGAACCTGGACCCTGTTGCTCTACTATATGTTCTAGTTCAACTTCAGCCCCACAGGCGCTCTCAGCGTTGTCTCCCAACCAACCAAGCTCCACCACAGAGCTATGCTTCTGTCGCTCAGGTCCTGCAGGCCAACTGTGTATGCAATGAGGTGCAGACGTGAGCTTCAGTCATGCTCTACACCTACAACATATAAAGCTTTTCTATCTTTCACACAAGTCCTTCATCTATTAAATGCCTGTGCAAGTGTGGCTTGTTGTATCTGAGTGGACTCTAGTCACACAGTTATTTATAAGCATCATTTTCAGTTAACATTTGAAGATTCTACACATGGGGGCACAGGAGTGTAACGTGCACCTCATACCTTGCCACAATTACATCTTGTGGGCTGGAGATGCAGGCAAACCCAGAGGAATCACAATGCAATTTTTAAACAAGGGACTGAATTATATTGGTTAATCAGCTGATACTTAAATTCAAAGCTTCTCTGAAATTTCCAGTGAATCATTAAAATATAAAAATTGAGAACAGATGGTTCAACTATTACATGCTAGGTAACTTTACCACTAATTAAACTGTGTCTGATCATAATTTGATGTGAAAAGACCAAATTTGCCATGTGGGTCAAAGCATTACCTGGAGGAATTTTACTTATAAAAAGGCAACATCTGCTGAAAGATGAAGTATTTCAAAAAGTTTACATTATGTATATGCTGGGTTTTTGTTTCATTTTGTTTTAAATTAGCCAAAGAATTTCAGAAAGACATAGTAGAAGGAAAAGCAAGAAAAATATTTTCTATGGGAAGCATGTGGAGGAGTAAATATTGCATAGTTGACATCAGAGAAGAACAACATGTTCTTCTTGCCTCAGGATCACAATCATTAGCTGGGATTCAATTTCTATGCATCCATGGGACCTTTGCACCTGACAGACTAGATATAACTGATTTTCCTGTTTTTCTCCTCAGGCAGCGCCAGCAAAATAATTGGCACTAGTATATTTGATCCATAGTCCTTATAACTTCTCTTATTCTTAGTTACCTGTGTTGATTGCTAAGTTATATGCAACTCCTGCAGAATAACTCCCTGCCTCCATCCTTCTCTGTGGTTCAGCAAAATGCAGAGTCCAGGCACACATGAAAGCTAACATATACAGGATTAAGATTTGAGTATCTTATTTAAATAGAATGGAGGAAACGCTTAGCTTACCCTTGCACAATGTTGCACTCTTTGACACACTCCCGTTGGCGAATAAAGTAACGGCAAGAAAAGCACTGCAAGGGCCCTGGGCCCCAGCAGCCTTCATCTGAGCAGAGGGGATGGCAAATTTCTGTAGCAGCGGCTAACAGACAAAATAAATTAAAAATTAAACATTAAATAAATCTCAAAAGATGGTGTCAAAGTCACAAGAGAGGATAGCATAAAGGACATGATTCAGTTTCCACTGATACTCAGTTAAATGAATTGCTAGAATTCAGGTTAGGATCTATTTGTATTGCTTCCATCCTAGATTGTGGTACCCAGAAGCCTTCCCAGCCACCTAATCTCCACAACACCCTCCCCTTTTACATGTACAGTCATGGGAAAAAGAAAGTAAATCCTCTTTGAATTCCGTGGTTTGTTATGTTGTTATCAAGACAGAACAACAACAATCTGCTCTTTAGCAGGTCTTAAAATTAGGTAAATACCACTTCAACATATTACAACACCTGACATATTACACTACGTCATTATTTATTTACAACTTTTTAGCACCCCTCATTTTGGAATTTTAAAGTTGAAAAAATTAACATGCCCTGCTGCTTTGGCCAGAGTGCCTGGGAAGACAGACCCCCTCAACTGTTTCTCAGAGGAGAGCAGCAAGGAAATGGGCTTCTAGGCGAGCACTGCAAATCGGAACAGAGTCTGGCTCCTAAGGAGTGCGGAAAGGGACCTTCTCAACCCTGGAACCCTCAGCCAGTGCCTGAGCTGCTGACTGCTGGCACTCTCCCCCCACCCCTGGTTGTAACCCTCCTAAACTTTGAAAGTAGGAGCATCAAATAGGGCCTCTGAAGGATACAGGAAGGTTCACACAGGCAGTGCTTATGCGCAACTGTGCCTGATATGCAGCTTAGGGATTGAGGCCTCCAATAATGCATGCTTATGGGGATATAGACAAATGCAAAACCAACAACATTTTAAAAATGTGATTAACTGCAAGCATGTGCAGAAGTCTCTCTGAAATTTACAGGTAATTTGAACTGGATAAGTGGCCCCTAGTAACTTACCACATTCATTTTCATCTCTGTTTCTAATTATTTTTGTGCTCTGATCTTTTGTTACAAAAAGTTTATTCCAGTCCACTGTGTTACCGAAGCAGAGGTGGTTGTTTCTTAAAATGGCAACATCTCCATCGCTTACTTCCTTCAGACTGCGCAATCCCAGAGATGTTATGTTCAGGCCAGTGATAGCAAGAGCATATTGGCCCCTAAAATGGAAAAAAAAGTATGGTTTCAAAAAAAAGGAGGGGAGAAAAGAAAAATGTAGCTTTTCTAAACTCATTATTCTTTTGATTTTCTGGTGCTAGAAACAAGCTTTGAAATAAATCAAATGAAATAAACAAAAATATGCTGTTTAATATGTTTTAATTTAAGTTCTCTAGTATAAAAAATAATCTGAATAAGGAGGCTTTTCCAGCCTGAGATCCACATTCCCTTCTGGAGAGCCTTGGGTCGGGTGGGCAAGGCCAGAGGGAAAAGTGGACAGAACTACGAAGAGAAGTTTTAGCTTTCTACAGGAGGCTGGTTTCTACACACAAAGACATCACTCCATCCTCCATCCAGGGAAGTCAAAGGCATCATCAGAGTTCAAAGAAACATTCCAGTCAGGCAAAAACACTCAAGGAGCGTGCAAAGCAGGGCCAGCGAGGGGGATGGCCTGGACAGAGGGGGGGGGGGTGGCCTGGGAGACGGAGAAGTTTGGGAGGCCACATTAGGGAAACTTCTGAATGACTATTACATGGCTAATTTAAGGTAACAGAGAAAATCTGAGACAGTTTGGTAACATTATTATTAACATGCAATCCATGCTTTTCAGATTTGGACACCATTCTTAGCTGCAACTTGCAGTGCGCTATCAGCTTCTAACACACATGCACATTAGGGCTGGGCAATGTCAGCGTTTCAACACTGCGATGTATTGCTTGTTCCTCCCTCCACATGTCAGGTACTGGTGGCAGAGGGAGTTAGTGGCAGGCAAGCCCCATCCAGGATATACCGCCAGGTGAAGGTGCCATTGCGCTCTGGCCCTCAAAGCGGTCCTGGGCAAGGTACTGTACATCGCCCAGACCTAATGCACACCCAATGTGTGCTCCTCTAGTTCTTCATCCAGTGCAGACATAATGAGTAATCACAGATATTACCAATTGCAAGATCCTAAATGAAGCATGATACTATGGCTTAGCTTGCTACAAACTATAGCTTAGCTTCCTCAGAAGCTGTGAGCAGGAACCATGTATCTGATAAATGTACAGCAGTCCACAATCAGTTAAATTAAATTTATCTATTGCTACTAGAAACAGCCTGGGGTTGTCAAATACTTGACAGTCCACAATGTGTGGATGGTAGGTTGTGGTCAGCTTGCAGGTTATGCAGGTCACAACTACAGGGGAACGCTAAGAAGACCTTCTTGTCACAGGTGCCGGGTTGCTCCAAGATTGAGGGTGGCCAGCATGCATGTGACACCAAGCGTGTGACATGACACACATCTCCAAGTGCTGTGCAGGTTGGTGCAGCCTTCTGCTAGGCCATGCTGGTCCCTACAGCATTGGGAGATGCCACACAGGTGGTGCGACCTCATGCCAGACACGCTGATCCCTGTGGCGTTTCCTGACACCATGCAAGCCAGTGCAGCCTTCCACTAGCGGAGAAAGCCCCAACAGGACCCAGTAGACTGCGGAATATTGAGGGATCCCCTCCTTGCCTTTTTTCAGAGGGGGCGGGGCTCAGCCCACCACCACCCCAGATGGTGCCCCTGCTTCTTATCATCTTGCAAGCAGAGTAGTGCAGAAGCATGGAAAATAGTCTTTAAAATGGCTTGCTTAACATAAATAACCATAAACCCGTGTCAAACAATAGTTTCACAGCCTGGTTTATTGCAAATCTTCAATTCTGGTTTAGCTATTCTGATATAATGCTTAATAATGCTTAAGGAAAATTCATATGGCCTCCTTCCTCTGCTTCATTCTCAAAAAACAAACAAATAAACCAAGAAACCAAAAATTAAAATGAGTCCAATTAATGGAATACAGTAGTAAAAATAGATACTGCAGAGCTGCTAAAGATAAGCAGATACTTACCTGATCAGTAATTTGGATGTAAGAATAATAGAAGAAACATAGATGTGTTAATTAAGCAAAGATAATGTCCCCCTCCCCAGCAGAACCTTAAGCAAATAGAAGAAAACAGTGGCAGTGTGGTTGGTCCCTATCCCACATTATTTGCAGCCTGCAATCTGGCTGTCGGTCATGACCAATCCTCTAGCCATTTTTTTTACAAATAAGCCCAAGTACACAAGCATTTTTGGCACATGGCTGTACTTACAATTGTTTTGTTCTGCCTCGTATAACCTCCAGATTTTCAAAAGCACTCAAATCTTTGAAATTTTGTGGCCAAACCTGGATCAACAAGAATCCTGAAAGAAGACCAATAGCATAAACACATTTACAAAGTATTTTTGTCAACCAAGAATGACTTTGCTCCTTTCATACTTTTATGTGGACATCAAAACAAAGAACATTTCAAGGAGCTTCGGCATGGAGCTATTTTTAACACTGCTTTGTAAACAGTTTACATGCAGGCCACCAAGGCAGCTAAATATCACAAAAGCTGGAGTCTATAAACCTGAGCTGTGTTAGACACCACAGAAATTTTACTTCCCTTAGCAAATTCTGTTGGAAACTTGTAACTTTTGCTGGTGGCACAAAGATAAACTATTTCACAGGCTAGTGAATGCATTTTCAAAAATGCAGAAAGTGCACCACAGTAATGCTTAATGCGGCTAATACTCTATTAAGCTTCCCAGCTGCCCAGGCATTGTGTTCTGGAAAGAGCTCTCAAAACATCAAGCATTTTGAGCTGTCTTTCGGTCCACCTGACAAACGAGAAAGTGACAAATGAAGCAGGCCTGCAACACATTAATCTGGACAACTTGTAATATTGAGCTGTGCCCAGAAAGAATGGGGGTGCACACAGACCTAAAACATTGAAATGAAATGCATTAGTTACTCCCCCCATGCCATGAGCAAGATCAGGCCATCAAACATTTTGGCCAAATATGGACCATGCACTCCATAATAGATGTTGTGCACAGGGGTCATGACTTTCCTTCTCCATGGAAATGAGAACACTGTGAGTGTATGAACCAGGACCATATTACTGACAATTAGGCCTCCAATAACTAAGCTTGCTAGAGCAATGCAGCAAACTCTTGAGGCAACTTGTTAAACAGATTTCCTGATTTCCTTTGATTTTAACTTGCATCCTAGGGCAAGTAGTGAAAGGGATGGAGTAAGAATCCTTTTCTGAATTTTCAAAAAAAAGTCAAGTATGACCATAATACAGTAAGAGGGACTTGTGTTCTGAGTTGCTACGAGGCTGTTGTGTGAACAACTACCATTCTATAGATGTCAAAGAGATAAACAACTACACGGCTTTCTGGAGACATCTGAAGGCAGCCTTCTATTGAGATTTTTCATTGTATTCTGTTGGAAGCCACCCAGAGTGGCTGAGGGAACCCAGTCAGTTGGATGGGGGTACAAATAAATCATCGTCAACGTCATCAGTATCCAGAGAATATTTGTTTTAAATAATCGTTATCATCACTGGGTAGAATCCATTTGGTGTTCCTGTGCTTACAAAAGGGTTTTTGATCCAGCAGATGCATCCACTAATGGAAGAGGAGGAGAAGGGTTTTTTTTTCTAACTCCCACTCCCTTCTGCAGCCCCCAGTGTCCCCTACAAACAGCTCCAGAGAGTTGGGGGCCATTCACAACAGAGTGGAAACCAGAAGGGCTGCAGCAGGCAAATCCACTCCTCTTCTCCACCTGATCGAAAGCCCCTCCAGGATTAACAAGTGTGCCAGATGTATTCTCCCCATCAGTCACAAAAGTGATTTGGCCTTTCTGTTTCTGTAATGAATGTTTTTATTTCATTTGGAAATGTACAATAAACAAGAACTGTGACAAACATCTTGGCTGTCTTTGCATTATTCACCCACAAAAGATTGAGGCTAACATGAAAGCAAGGAAAATATGTTTTCACACCATAGAAACAGCATACCAGAACATGCCCTAATCCTGAGACTGTTGGGGAGTCCTTGCCTGCTCTCTCTCACACAATTCACGCTCAACCTCTAGGATCAGAACAAGTGCCACTGCCTCCTCACTTGCCTCCTCACTTACCTCCCCCCCTCGCCTCAGCCGTGCTCTAAGCCTTTTGGCTGGACCAGTGCTGGCACCAGCAACTCCTTGCACGCCGAGTAAGGCTGGCTGAGAGACAAAGGATTTCAAGGGGGAGAAGCGGGGAAGGAAAGAGAGGCCTCCCGCCTCTGAGGGGATGGAGCAGGGGAGGTGTTGAAAGAAATATGAAAGCAGTGTTAGGCAGGGTTTTTTTTGTTACTACAAGTACTGTGGCAGAGAACAGTCCAGAGTTAGAGGCAGAAGTGAAGGCTGGAGAGGAGCAGAGATCAGGCAGGCTGCTGAAGAGGTCTCCCCCTCCTGCTGTGAGCAGCTCCCCTGTCCTCTGGTCTCCCAGAACACAGAGATGAAGGAAGAGGGCGGAGCAAGAGAGATAAGACATGGAGCCTTAGACTGCTTGGGAAGGACCCAGGCAAGGAGGAGTCTTAGAAAGGCAGGGAACCTTCAGCCTTTGCAACTGCCTCACTGGGGCAAGACCTACAGGGAAGGGTTGCTGTGCTCACTAGGCCTGAGCTGTGTTGGTTTCCATGAATAAAGAGTTAACTTCACTGACTTTTTGTGAGTTATTGCTGACTTGCTCCCGACTCCCATCTTGACATTGCATCTGCAGAAGTACAAAATGTTTTCTGTTCACTTAGGGAGAAGCATTGCTACAAAGTGTGAGAACTCCAGGTGTAAAAATGTTTTGGTTCTATTGCTTCTGGTGTCAACAGCATTAAATGGCTCCTTTGGGACCAAGTGCTATTCCAACTTATATGAATGTAAATGCAAAACATGGTCTGTAGCCTATGCACAATTAATTTTATTTGTATATGCTGGAATAAAAAGTCTACTTCTTAACAGTAGATGCTGGTCTCCTACAATCTCAGTCCTTTTCTAATCTGAGAGATGAGGCTTTTAAACAACTTGATATCACTAACCTGTGATTTCTTTAACAGTTTTAAAGATCTCCAGCTTCTTTGGGTCCAAGGGGGGTGTCCTTGTGTATGAATCACTAGAAGACAGAGAATAACAGAACCTTCAGTGACTGAGCTAATAGATAAGCCACATTTCTCTGCTCCACATTAGACTCAACAATAACTTAACTTACCCTGAAAATGATACTTTCAGAAATACAAGGTCTCCATTGATTGTAGTGCAATTTGTGAAATAGTCAATATTGGATGCATTAACAGCAATAACACCTTTAAAATCACCTGTTCCAATCCCATTGCAAACTGTTAAAAAGGAAAAATAAATATTAGGGCTCAATGGGGGCTTCAGGTATCAGTAAGATGCTCGTATACACACCAGCAACAAGCCTACGCACTTGTCAGTCCTGGAGGGCAAAGGGTAATAAATAGATATGTAACAAATGAACTTGGTCTCAAGTCATTTTGTTTTTGCTTTATTTGATACATCAATCATATCTGTACAACATAAAAGCATAAGAAGAACCAGACATATAGAAACAATATAGAACAGAAATATATTTAAGTCAAACCGTGGCTTAGCACAAATGTACAGGCTCCCAAAGAGGAGACAACAGTCTCTTTATTCCCCCTGGTCATTCTGCTGTTTGTGTTTCATTGTTTGGTTTCACATGTGTCTGAACCCAGACTCATTGTTTAACTCTCCAAGCCAAATTGTGAGCTTTAAATAAACAGAATAACAATTATCCTTTGGTTAAGCATTTCAGAACTCCATTCACCACTGCCTCTTTTTAAGGATTTACCTACCACTCTAAGCTCAAAGCATGAATGAGCAAACAGGTGAGCTGCTGGAGATGAGACTGTGGCTGTTTTCCTCCTTCCCAGTCATTTTAGTGTGTGGCACTGAGCTAAGCCATGGTTTGACCCAGCATGTTGTTTGGGTTCATGATTTACCTTTCCCCGAAAAACCTTGTGCTGTGACCAGGGTTTGATAAATGGCACTTTTCAGTTTTGATAAGAATTTCTACTGCATTTGTTGAACTGTAATCTCATCCAAGACTTACTTCATCATTATTACTGTTTGAGATTATTACTGTAGTACTACAAAAGTCAGACAACATTAGGGCTTTATAGTCACCTGCATCACACCCAGTGATTCTCTAGTTTTCATACCTTTGCTACAGGGGCCATCACATTTTTTACACTTCCGAATGCCATTCTGTTCCACTTCTGTAGAGTCTGGAGGACACGACCGGACGCATGAACCGTGGTCTGTTACAACATAGTTATCTAGAAAAGACAGGGAGTAAGAATGGATGGATCAGTCTGTGTCAGTTTTGCATGCGTTGTTCCCAAGACCATTCCATCCTGTCTCTGCATTAATCTGTGAATTGTTAAAAAAACAAACCACACAAAACAATGTATTTAAGGATGTTTTATGTATTTTATCACAATGCATATTTTAATACATAATTTATCTCAATATATGTATTTCTAAATTCTTTTTACCCTAAAATGCACACTTTACATGCATTTATATAATTTCTTAAGCCAAGAACAGTATTGCAAAATATGAGGGATAATTATGTTCTAATCCACATATCAGTTTTGGTGGTGTGGATCAGGTCACTTCATACTGCTACTTGCAGAAACAGAATTCCTGAAGAAGCATTAGTAGGAAGTCAAAAAACAGTACTTAGGCACTGGGAAAAGAGGAAAGGCAGAGTAGAATTTGACTGATCTAATTTGCCATTTCAATAAAAATGTACAAAAAAGTTATTCAAATGCACAACAAAAATGCTACAAATTAAAAATGAACCGAGATAAATATTGTGTTTTAAAAAGAGGCTGAGAATGTCCCATCTGAAACCCTGAGCTTCCAGTCAGATGGACCAATAGTGGGTATAAGGCAGTTTCCTATGTTCCTATGTGTACATATAAAACCCAGAGAGGAGGAATGTTGAGATGAGCCCCACCAGCTGTCTTGAGCAAGCAGGGCTAGCAGAGATGCTCCCAAGTGTACATGTTTGAGGTACATTATGTGAGTACATTAAAATTCATCACACATTTTTTATGATGGGTGCATAATGTGAAAACAGTAGTGCTTCTTACAGTTTCCTCTAGATTCTAGAACTAATCTTAGGGTAGCTGAATTAAAATTGGCAGCATACTGAAAGGAGGAAAGTCCAGGATTAGTGATTTGTACAGAGGTCCTGTGGGTACCCTGACTCCAGGTTTGCTAATGATGCTGCATCGTGGCATCAGGAGTGATTTCATGTCCCAAGTTCACTAGCTGCAAATGGAGGTTGGCTGGAGGGAGATGAAGTTAGACTAGTAAATTAGTGGATTAAATTTAATCCATCAAATAATGGAGTCATAATTGAAGTTCTTTCTCACAGCCGTTTGGAAATTACCACTCTAGAATGAACAGCTGAGGGTTCGAGAACATGTGCATGAGATGCATACCAGAAATTAATAGAAGGTAGAAAGTGAACTTTCTTCTCCACAGACTGACATCTGTGGACAATTCTTTGCACAAGTTGCTCCAAAGCTAAAACTTACGTGGACAATTCTTTACACAAGTTGCTCCAAAGCTGTATTTTCCATCTGGGTTGTCTTCCAACTGATAGGTGATAATATTATACTTTTGCAAACTAGGGCAAGACTCCTTGCATGTTGCATCATCCCAAAACTTGCGGCATGCCTGTCAATAAATAATGCAACAATAGTACAAGAGCAAATATTTTGTTGTAATACAGTAGAAAATGACAAAATTTACAATTTTTAAGCCTAGACTCTTATTATTTCTCAATCTGAAAGCTCATTATTATCTGTGATTTATATAGCACTGTTGCTGTGCAAACTTTGTCAGCCTTGTAACATATCTGTAATATAGGTCATTTTAGATTCCATGTACATTAAGAAAGCGGACTAATGCTGAACTGGGACAGGATTTCATTTTAAGATGTTTAATAAGGACACACACACAATATATTCTATTTTGTAACATCTGCAGTTAAAACCCTTTTCTAACAAACAAATCTTGGCCCAGCATAATAATAGGGTACTTGGGAATGCTTTTGAACAGATTTTTTAAAAGGTCAAATTAAAGCTAATACTTAGTTACAATATTAAGATATTGATGGAATTAGGCAAGGAGGCAAAAACCCCTTAAATTAAGTGCATAATTTATATACAGCCATCTCTATTAAATATTGGTGTTATTTTGCAAGATAGCATATTATGTTTTGGTATGTGTTAAATTAAAATAAAACACTGTGAAAATCATGCATTTTGATTCATCTAGTTGGCATGTATTATCATTCTTCAGATACTTGCTGAAGAGGTTCACTATTTAGTCTACATATCTAGTAAATATGCATAAAAATGCAGTGTTATTGAGCAGTGGCGTAGCGTGGGGGGTGCAGGGGGGCCGGCTGCACCGGGCGCAACATCTGGGGGCTAGGGTTAGGGGGCGCAAATCCACGGGTTAGGGGGCGCAAATTACTTGCCTTGCCCCGGGTGCTGACTACCCACGCTACGCCACTGTTATTGAGTAACGTGGTCAATACCATACGCTTCAACCTTCTTTTGCTTCTAGAATTAATTATGCAGCGTCAGTGAAACAATTATGCAAATAAGGAACAATATAGTTTATCATGGAATCGTCTGATAGTAGCTAGGATAATGGTGTCTAAAAAAATCGAGCTCAATACACATTCTACGTCAATTCAAATGGTTTATTAAAACAAGGGGCATCATGTACATGCATAATTTGATCTGAAAGGTATCAGAAAAACAGCAATATAAACTTTGATAGATGTTTGGCTACCTTTTTTCATTTTCTGGATAATGTGGAGACAAGCCACAAACATACAAGGTTCAGTTTTATTTTTTGTAAATCTAGCAAATGTTGCTGTGTTTCTCTTCATTGTTTTTCTATTGGTGAATTGCAATAAACACTTTGTAAAAACTAGGCATTTCAGCTTAATTGTTTGCAGGTTGGGTTACATAATAGTGACATAAATTTATGTAGGTTTGTGTCGCCTTCTTACCAAGCAATCACTCTCTCTGGGACCTGTGCATCCTGCTGCACACTGCGTATGACAGCAGTCACTTGGCAGCCTCCCCTTGCATCTGCCTGAACATTGTGCTGCACAGTCAACCTTGGTTACTGAAAGACAAAAATGCCAAGATTTATTCATTTATCTGTTATTTTATTCAAATAATTATATATACCACATACTCATCTCTAAGAAGCGTGCAAGAAATACAATACAGAAAAGCTAAACGCTATAATACCAGACTTCTATTGCCTGTTGCAATAAATAAAATATTCAAAAAGGGGACCCGTCTGACTTCTACTGGAAGCGAGTTCTGTGAGAGTGGACCCCCAATACACATGGCTCCTGGTGGATATGAGCCATTGGGGACCATTAACACTGAATTCCCCAAAGACCTCAGTGACTGGGAAGGGACCTAAGTGATCCGATGGTCTCTCAGGTAACTTGGAGTCAAGTTGTTAAGGGCCTTGTTAATTAATTCAAGAACTCTGAACATGGCCCTGGAGCATATGGGCCACCACTGCAAAACTTTGAGCACCCAAATTATGCTCTGGCAATACTTTGTCCACACCAACAGTCTAGCTATAAGGTTTTGCATCAGGTGTGGCTATTGGACCAGCCTCAAGAGTAGCCCTACCTAGAGTGCATTAAAATGACTGAGTCTTGAGGTTACCAATGTGTGAATCATTTTATCCAGATCATTCCTGTCAAAGAATGGCTGTAGGGTACCAGCTGTAAGTTACTCCTAGCCTCAGAGGATACTTGAGTTCCGAGCAACAAAGATAGATTCAGAGTACCCTCAAACTCTGACCCTGCTATTTCAGAGGGAGTTCAGCTGCATCCAGAACAGGCAAGTGCCTCAGTCTTTCCAGCGTTCAAGCTCAGTTTCCTGGCCCTCATCCACTCCACCCAGACAATGGTCTAAATAATGCACTCTCTCTCCTGATGTTATGGAGAAGTAGAGCTGTGTTTCATCAGCATCTTGATGACACTTTGCCCCCAAACTCTGAATGACCACATCTAGCAGCTTCATGTAGACATTAAGCAGCACGGGGAACAAGATAGTCCCCTGCAGTACACACCATAATGCAAAGGCCATGCAGCTGAAACAGTCTCTTGCTGCTATTGCCTGGACACAACCCTGTAAGCAGGAGCAGAACCACTGTGCAACAGTGTCCCAATGCCCATCTTACAAAGCCAGTCTAGAAGGCTACCATGGCTAATTATACTAAAAGCTGCCAAGAAGAAACTAATCCCACAAAGTTATGGGAAGGCAATTCATTGTACACAACAGGAGTTACAAACAACGGTGGCATCAAGGGCTGCAAAAAATTAGGTGGAGGGTTGCACCTGGTTAAGAAGGAGCCAGCATTACGTCTGCATCAGTCAGACCCAGTAATTGGAGTTGAGGTGGGTCTATACTATGTACCAGCTGCATGGAAGCTAATGCAGCCAAGATTTAAAACAAGCATCATTTCAGATGATATAGAGCAGAATGGCAAAAAGAAACTCTTGCTAATGGAAATATTCCTCATTAAAACATAAGTATATTTTAAAATTGAAAGAAAAATAAATGTTTATACTTACTTGTTTGGCAGTTCTCTAGTCCAGCAGCCCAGCAATGTGCTCTTGTACAATTGGGATGACACTGTTGGCCTAAGAAAGTGGGGAATATATATTAGAGAAAACATCAAGTGGACAAATTTTATTCCATGGGAATCTTTTTGTACTTTGGGGTAGACTGAAATGTAGTTTAGGCAAGGTTGTGGCAAGCTTTAATAGCAAGTACAAGGAGCTTGGTGCAGAGAATTGGTTGGGAAAGCAGTGAAGGACCTTGAGGAAAAGTGTTATTTTGCTTAATGGGAGAGGTGAATACTTTGCCAGTAGAGTTTGGGACTAAGCTGTGAAAGATGCAGCGGTCAAGGCTGGAGATGGTCAGAGCAAAGATTATACCTAAGGGGGCTGGTAGGAATGGGCATTTGGCTTGAAGAACAACTTTAATGCAGGGAACAACAGATAATGGAGAATCAAAGATAAAGCCATTCATTCCCATATGTCTGAAGACATTAATAGGCTTTAGGATGTTGAAAATATAGCCTCAGAAATGGCCCCAAAGGATGGGTGTCGCTTAACCATCATCCAAGCAAAATATAAGGGGGACAGTTGGATACGTGCATTCCTGCTGCTGAAGAGAAGAAATTGGTAAAAAGGTATTTTGAGCAATAATTTAAAAATGTAATTAATCAGTAGACCACAATCACTTCCAACATGTTTATTCTATCTGCTGGATAATTTGTATCCTCACTTAAACTTGTCAAAGTTTACCAGAAGCTTGGTTCTGTTGTTTGAGCTCCGACTTTTAACTATACACATGTGCAAGCATGAAGAAAGCAAAAGATATTTAAAAAGAGTTGATTCCACAGTCCCTTTTCCAAGTGAACTATGAAAACATATATAAAAGAGGGTTTTTCAACTGACTGGGAACTAGATTCTCTGTAGGTTTATGCAGCCATAGCATAGTAAATAAACCAACATCTGGATCTCCTGGGGTTGTAGACCTGTAAAGGAACAACTCTCTCCAGACTGATTTTTGTTGGGAAGGGCATTGCAGAATACACATAGCTCACCAGTTGGGCTAATTTTGGGTAAACTTACAATGTTTTTATTGGCAGTGGAATCCACATTTTTGAAGGCTTATTCTCAAGTTTGTGGGGGGGGGGCACACATTGGATGGGTGATTATCATTATTATTAGTCATGATTGGTGTTGTTACTTCACATACCTTTTCTCATCTATCTTTCTTTTTAGTTGCCTATGTTCTAGAGATCGTTTTTTATATTTGGTATTTATGTTGAACCATAGATACATACATGCAATTAGGACTACCTGAAGATAACTTGGAAGTCAAAAGGTGGTTTTGCTAAAGTTTTATCTAAAGGTGGTTTTAATAAGTTTATTATTTACTGAGTTACAGCATTGTTTAAAATTTATTTAGTATATGTTAATTACATATTTTTATTCACGTTTACTATATAAAATCATTTTCACTGATTCTTAGTCAAGTGTACATGACTCAAGATCTGATCCAAACTTGTTATTTCAACAACTGAGTTTTGGGCCTTGAGCCTCAAACGAAATGTCTGTAACGATGTCAGAATGTGGGACAAAGCTCAAGATGATGGGACAGCACCCGTTATATATTAAATAGTAACTAGAAAGGTCACAGAGGGTTCCTACCACCAAAAGAGCACAAAGCAGGTCCCTAGTTATTCTAATTCGTGTAGGTTTTTTTTTTTTTGAACTGTCAGCAAGGCAGCCCTTCATTTCATAGAATCATAGAATTGGAGAGTTGGAAGGAACCACGAGGGACATCTAGTCCAACCCCTGCAAGGCAGGAGTCCTTTGCCCAACGCGGGGCTCAAACCCACAAGCCTGAGAGTAAGATTCTCATGCTGATTTGTATACAAGGCAAAACCGATGTGATACACACACACTGCAGTTTGAAACAAGGCAAATACCATTAGTAACTATGAATTTGTCATTTTATTTAACAAGTGCCTTAGTATCATGCTGCTATTGTGGCAAACTCCTGCAGTTATTATATCTTCATTTTTAATTTGAGACTGCACTCGTTTAAGAAACAGATTCAACCATAGCTGTCAACGTTTCCCTTTTTTTAAAGGGGAATTCACTTATTCCAAATAGGATTCCGAGCAAGAAAAGAAAAAGTTGACAGCTATGGATTCAACGTCCAGTGGGCTGGCGCTACTTCAATAGGTTTGTATAATGTCAAGAATATATACATATATGGTTTTTCAGTTTATACTTACATGTTTTATTGTCAGTTCTTGGCAATATTTCTGTTCTTTCAGTAGGATCAAACTGTACGAAACCTTTGCTGCTTGTTTTATCGACAATGTCATCCCAAAGAACATTATCCATGTTGCAAAGATAAGGATTATTGCTGAATTTTATTCCTCCATTTAGAATTTCTGCCAAAAGAAATTACGGCAAAAACATAAAAAATGATATGGTTTCCTTTTCAGTCTAAAAGGGGAAGAGGAGGAGGAGGAAATACGTGTGTGTGTGTGTGTGTGTGTGTGTGTGTAGACAGATAGTGGTGAGTCTCTATGAGCCTACTGACAGTACTGCATTTGGGTCTAGAAAGCAGGTTCAGACCCCATTATTATTTTCATATTCCTGTGTGATTAAGGCACTGGACTTTCCAGCCCATTTTCCCCATCTGTAAAATGGGAGTAATATGTGTTTCCTCTTAGGGGTCCTGGGAAGGTTTCATTGATTAGCAATGAGAACACACAGGTACTGTAGCACAGTTAGCAAAAGGTGGATATGATTAAGAACTAGGTCACGGAGTGTCTTAAAATAAACTTCGGTTTTTCAGACAGAGTATTACTGTCTGTAATATGGGGACAATAATACTGGTTTCTCTTACAGAGATGTTAAATGGTTGGCTGAGCTACTGCTGTGAGATGGTGAGGACTCTTATGTACTATATCAAAGCTACCAAAGCTGTTGTTGGGAAATGCATAATTCTTCAAAGATTCGTGCATCGTGACAGGGATTCTCCTCATTTTATATCTCACCAACAAATTAACAAAAAAAAAATTCCTTCCAGTAGCACCTTAAAGACCAACTAAGTTAGTTCTTGGTATGAGCTTTCGTGTGCATGCACACTTCTTCAGATACGTATCTGAAGAAGTGTGCATACACACGAAAGCTCATACCAAGAACTAACTTAGTTGGTCTTTAAGGTGCTAGTGGAAGGAATTTTGTTTTGTTTTGACTATGGCAGACCAACACGGCTACCTATCTGTAACAACAAATTAACAGAAAGTTGAGTTAATATACCAAGTGCTG
The DNA here is from genome assembly GCF_964106915.1 of Podarcis gaigeae. NCBI lineage: Eukaryota > Metazoa > Chordata > Lepidosauria > Squamata > Lacertidae > Podarcis > Podarcis gaigeae. Next base: position 59,233,357 of record NC_139688.1, read on the forward strand.
AGTCAATTCCAAATTATTTAAATGACAGATTACAAACCCATGTTCTGCTAAAGATTGAAGGATTATTGGGGGGGGGGTGTGTGTGTTAATTTTTGTTTGCACCCTTCCATCCTGAATAACTCACCTGCTAAGCGTCTCATTGGCAGCTCTTCAAGCCCCCTGACATCGTTGTAATTTAGTAAAACTGCCAACGCAGCATTTTCATAAAGGGTGTTCCCTCGGATTATCTGGAGATTCTCCAAAGGAATACTTTTCACTGTGTTTATTGCTATAAGAACATAACCAGCCACCTCTTGTATACTCTGGAGGATAGACAACAGGAAGGCAGATATTATTAGTCATTTTAGGCTATGTCTTAAAAGCTATTAATCTTGAGGTTTTTCCCATTACTCATTTTATGTTAGCTAACAATATTTAAGAAAACAAGCAAACGAGAAAGAAATTAAATTCTGTACAGGTGGGGATCATTTTGCATGGAGGTTCCATTCCTGATCCCTGCACACACTGATGGAGTTTGCATAAGCCCGCCCCCTTTTTTTGGCCACTTCCGGGTCAGCAGTGACAAGCATGTGTGTGATTGCACGTCAATTGGACACACAAAAAATGGTCACTGCCTGCACTTATTTCAAATGATACATGATTACTTCTGAAGATAAATTAAGAAAGGTGGTGTCTTCAAGCAGAAACAAAAATATTTCAAAACCTCTTCAGTAAATTGATGGAGGCACAATATCCCTAGTAGGCTTTTTTCCCCCTGTGATGGATGTGTTCTGTGGCTGCAACATAGAGGCATTTTATTTTTTAGTAATAGACTGCTAGCCAGCATACTGGCCCTATACTTGAGATAGTGCTTCTAAACACTTTTCTAGATTCTTACAGCACTTGATTCACAAAGATGTATTTATATAATATATTTTGGATGCCTCTTTCCACTTTTTATCATTCCATAGGTACTTGCCCCAGGTACTTCTACAGGTAGTTTCTACCAGAAAAGGCAGCAACCTTGGATTGGCACCTGGGGTCCAGATTTCCTGGTTTATGAGGTGTGGAATGAAGTGGCAGGAATTCATGCCTACATCTAAAATATTGCTACCCCCCACCCCCGGATGCAATTGTCATCCAACAGGGGGAGAATGACTTGGGCCCTTGGAAGACCATAGATGTCACTTGGTATGTAATTGAGGACTTAGAAAGATTCTTGACATTGTTCCCTATCATAACCATTCTTTGGTCACACTGGTTGGAAAGGCAGTGTTGATGTGGTAGTCCCAACCCTGCTAGCTACAATCGGGCCAGAAAGCAGGCCAATTTTGTGATCAGATGCAGGGTTGATCACTCTGGGGGTCGGGTGATCCATCAACCTAGAATCACATTCGATCAGGAGGATTAGCAGCAAGCTGGTAATGGCTCGATTGGCAGACAGGCATTGGGTAAGCTTAGATCTTTAATGGAGGGTAGGCTGTAGCCTCTGCCTGCCCCTCCATGGGTAAGGGTATCCTGTTAAAAGGATCTGGTAGGAATAGCTCCTGTCCAATACCCAGACGGGGGCCAGGGCCATTCCACTCCACCAACGGAAACCACTTGGGGGATGGCCAGATTTGACATAGGTCATAGGGCATTCCCTGTTGGCTGGCTTCACCCTTAGAGACACGGCAAGCAGACAGGCTGGAGTGATAGTCACAGTGGCTTACCTCAATGCTTATGGCCAAACCTAGACATCTGTAACCAATAAAGTTGTAGCCTTATTTGATCCCATAAAACAAACATACTGTGTACTGTATAGTTTTTAACCTTCAGAGAACGGGGTGGTCACGAAGCCTTGACACAGAATGAATGTTAGAACCAACAAAATGCTAACTGAAGTCAGTAAGCAATAAAGCAGTCACCAGAACAGGGATTAATGATTCTACAAACCCAGATATGGCCACAACTAATAAAAACATCTGGTCACAGCTAATCATTACAACACCTTGGCATATCACTAAAAGAAGAGCCCTAACTTTGTGGCTACGTTATGCTAATATAGGCTCTTCTTGGGAAGAAAACTCTGTAAACTGTGTACCAGAAGTGAAAGAAATCTTTCATCCATCTTATCCAAATTTATATCCGATTTTTCTTGCCACTCATAGTGGTGAGTCAAGTAATCATAATAAACATGATATAAATACATATATGAAAACTTTGCATGCTTCAAGTTTCAGAGGGTAGATCCAGAAAGTAACAGATTATAATAATTAAGGAGGAGTCAGCTTTACACGTTCCTTTTTAATGCAGTTTTTATCAGGGGGCTTTTACACATCTTACAATTTGTAGCTTTATTTCATTTGCATTTGGTGGGTTGTCTATAAAAGTATTTTGATGTTATTCAACAGTACAAATGAAGACTATAAAATGTCTTCTGTACTCACATAACATGGTAAAACAGATTACGGTTTAGTGCTAAATGCACGAGTTGGAACAAGCCAAATTATTCCAGGGGAACTTACTTTGCCAACAGCAAATAGAAAACATACGTGTATGTACACATCAGCCCAGGAGTTTCTAGGCCTTCTGGGTAAAGTATTAGTTTGTTTGAAGTACAACAATTCCCAGTAGCTGGAATCCTTGGCACACGCAGCAAAAATGTGTGTGTTTGGGGCTTACTCCTAGAAAGACCCTCCAACCTGCCCTTGCTCTATTACTCAGAGACTCCAGCTGCTTATTCCAAAAGCAAAAGAGTGGTGTGAACAAGCAGTTCGTATGACAACAGGATGTGGCAGGATGATATTTTAGGACGATGAATTTGGTCTTTGACAAAGTGCCTCCTCAAAAAAAACCTAACCAAACCTAGTTGCTGACTAAGGTGTATGTTGCTGCTTCCTTAGGTTACAACATGCATTCATTTTTCTTCTCAACTTCATCTGAACCAGAGAAACATGACTCATTGCACTAACCCTCAAGAAAGTAAGGTTATAGGTGTGATTCACGTGAGTGATTTCCAGATTGCCAAGCACCACCTCGCAGCCTTCATACATTCTCTTCAGACTATTGTAGTGCTCATCCACACTTGAAAGCTGGGTTAGCTTGTTGCTGGTTCCTTGGCAAACTGTAGAGGAGAGAAGAAGAAAGAAGTCAGGACTTACTGCCAGCAGAATGGCAGAGCCCCCCAGAGTGGCTGGGGAAACCCAGCCGGATGGGTGGGGTATAAACATATTATTATTATTATTATTATTATTATTATTATTATTATTATTATTATTATCACATGCAGAGTTTATGGCTGCTGCCTTCGAAATCACTGAGTATCCAACAACATGACAATACAATACCACGCTTCCTTAAAGTAAAATTGTTAGTATTTTTGTAGTTGGGGAACTTTATCTGTTTCTCCTACTGGAGATGTGCCAGTTATTGCCTACGTGTCACGAGAAGAGCCCTGAAGCTGCTGGATCAGACCAAAGGCCCACCGAGCTCTACGCTCTTGTTTTCACAGTGGCCAACCACTTGAGATAAACAGAATGGAATTGGGGGCATTTACAAACTGAAGCACCAACCTGAAGAAAAACGCCCAGTTGTAATGAAGTGGGATAACACATTTCAGTCAACTGTACTGTATTCTAGCTGCCTTTGCTTAAAATATTTTAAAGCTTGTTTTCTATGGAACAGTATTCAAACGACTTACAAATCATACCCTAAAGCAATAAAAAGCAGCAGCAAAACAATATAATCATTTACATATTAAACGGGAGTGAAGTGATGAAACGTATATATAGGATCAATAGCAGTATCAATATAGCAACAAGGAAAGTAAAACCAGAAAGCCCACCAAAAGCCTTTACTGCTTTGTGTTTCAGTCTTCAACATAAACTTCAAGGTGCCCAATGTGTAAGGTTTATTGCACTGACATGGTTTTGGCTGGGAACCCAAATTTATTCCAAGAGATCTAATTACTCATTTTCAGTGTGGAATGACTAATAGCTCTACACGTTAACAATTAAGGTTATTATGGGTAACGGGGGGGGGGGGGGATTAGTGTGTGTCTCACATTCTATTATTACCTATACGGCAAAGGCAGAACGACACACACAGGCAGCTATTTTAAACTTATTTAAGAAGAATAGCACTTAAGTTCATCTATGTGAAATGCAAATTGTAATTTTGTATATGACCTGCTTAACTCATCAAAGCACTTACTTTGCCAGGGGTGGGGGACTCAATTCTCCAATCAGGTAGAAGGCTATTTTTATATATCTAAAATTAAAACAGTGCTCCACTTCATGTCAACCACAATGGTGGAAAGAGACCTGTGTATAATCACTGCCAGGTGCCCAGTGGTGCAAAGTCCATTTTTTCTTTACTTGGGAAGGGGCACATTATCTGCAATATTGCTGGCAAGAAGTCAGCCATGGCAGACAGAGACCCCATTTGCTTGCTTCAGCAGCCAGTCACCCAGACCAATTGAATGCAGAGCATCTAAGAGCCTTCTGGCAGACCTGGCTGGCTAGGATCACTTCTGTATCAACCAACAGGTCTAGAGACCCACCGAGTGGTGGGTCATTGCCTGACACAAAGGTCCTGTTTCAAGCTCTTGATGCACATGTAACCAACTGCAGAGAAAGAGACCATGATCTAACAATGCATCAGAGGGGATTGTCTGAGTGGTGGGGAGAGTTAAACAAGTTTTGGTGGTGGCCAACTTAACTTTAAAAGGGGCTAGATAAAATTCACAAAGTTTAAAGATGTCAATGGCTATTATTCATGATGGCTGTATGCTGCCTCAAGGAGCAGAGGCATCATGCTGGGAGAAAGCTGTTGCCCTCATATCACCCTTATGGGCTTGCCATTGTGGGAACAGAATGCTAGACTAGCGGCTTCCTGTTCCGGTCTGCAAGATCTCTGGTCTGCAGCTCTCCCACTAGCGGGAGAGACTCAGGCAGGCGGAGGAGAGCTTCCTGGGGGTGGAATGCTCTCTGTAACTCCCAAGGGTATTCAGGAGGCTGGGGTACCCGCGGATGTCCTGGAGAACTCCTCTGCCAAGTGTCAGGTGGAAGGGGACACTGGTTTTGTCTCTTTGTCGAGATGAGGCAGTCTCCATGTCCATCTCCTATAATGGCCAGGCACCTTTACAATTCAGAATATTGGATTAAAACCTCAAGGAGTGGTCCATTCAAGATGTTACTAACAAGATGCTATTTTAATTCAACTATCAAATGGAAGGAATAAGGTCTGATTTACAATTCCTACCATAGTAGAGAATGGATAAAAAGAGGGGTAAGTGTTATTATTATTTTTCACTACTACTATATATGAGGGTTAAAATCTACCTTCTCTGGCTTAAAAAAAACACCCACTTTAAGTAAGGTTCATTAAAAGAGATTTATGAGGCTGGATGTTTGTGAGCTAAAACTGGGTGTGTGAAGATTTGAGCTACTTTGGTAATTGCTTTGAGATGGTGAAGAAGGGGGTTGGTGTTGGAGTTGTGGGGAGAAGAACAACCCAGCTCTAATTGACTTCATGGGACTTTGAAAGACTATCAGATCTAAAGATGCAATGTAAATGGCAACTTACAATTTTCAATGCTGATGGAGGATTATCAGGTCTGTTGAGAGCAGGAGGAGCTCTCAGGAAAAACTGTAAATGGTCTAGTGGGGGAATCTCCGACTGTGATTCGGATTGTAAGGAGGAGAGGAAGAGAGTGGAATAGCTATCTGAGGAAATATGATCTCCTCCTTTGTGGAGTCAGATGTGTGACCTTGAGATTCCTGAGGCTCTGGCTGGCAGCAGATCTTCTGAGACAAGTTGGAGAAGGACTGTTTATGGCAAAAATCAAAACATGGACAGTTATTGAAAGAGGCTTGTGAATGGAAGGAGTTTGACAAAGTGGACCGGATGATTAATAATTAAATTTGATATAATCATGGATTGAAAGCAATATGCATGCACACATAAAGAAAAAATGTTTAACTAATATACATGCAGGAATTGAAAAATGGATGGTTGATGAATAAAGTTTTATAAATAATAAAAATTAAAAACCATTGTAAAAATAAGAGAATTATTGGGAATGTGGAGTTTTAAAGAGAGAATGGGATTCTGAAACAGCAATAAGATGAATTTATGGACACATCAAAGAATGGGAGCCAGTTTTATGGGGAAAATGGTTTAAATTGTATTAATTTGGTATAATGCGTTAAAAATTGAAAATCAGTAAAAAGATTGTGTGTGGGTTTTTTTTAAAAAGGATGCTGGACTAGAACAGGACTTTGGTCTGATCCAGCAAAGCATTTTTTACACATTTTAAAGGAATGTCACTAATAGCAAAACTAATAAATTGTGTTTCTTCTCTGAAGTGAAGGCTTGGTGTAGTAGTTATTTATCAACTCTTACCACATTTTCAACATTCAGAACTCTTTTCAATCTTTAACTAAGGTCAGAATACAGTGTTCATTCTTTCAAATGAATTTTCACACGTAACCTTGAATTGACTAGGGCAAAAGTAACAAAATGTTTTTGATGTTTCATTTTGTGTGATCACTTTAACATACAAGGTCACAAAGATGTTTTTGACGTTGGCTCACGGCACAAGAATGATCAGTCAGATTAAAAGAACTACTACAGCATAAACAACTCCTTTAGGATTTGGACCTCCCCACAGACAGAATTAAGGATATAGGCTGTTGGAGATCTAATGCCAACAGAAGATACATCTGGAAGAAAACCTCAATAACCACACCCTGTCGCTCCTTCATTTTCAGGCACCCCTGCGATCAATATCTGGTTAGTGGGACACAGCATATCCCATTGGGCCCGCATGTTTGCCATCGCTACTGGCAGGGGAAACAGCCTGGGGCTCCCAAACAATGTTGATGTGATATGACATGATTTCATGCCCATTGTGATGGCCAGAGCTGCATTGCATGGCCCCCCTGATGCATTGGTTGTTCAGCTGGGGGAGAACAACTTGGTTCTAAGGAAGGATATTGACCTAACCTGGAACTTCAAAGAGGACTTTGACAAGCTTGCTGCCCTATACCCAGACTTAACCTGGTCCCAGGTTTTGGAGAGGCGTTGTTGGTGTCTGTCCTTACCTGGTAGCAATCAATAGTGCTAGAAAGAAAGCTAACCGTGCAGTCGCACAGAAGGTGCAACATTTGAATGGCCATGTGATACGACACCCTGCCACCACTTTCAACCAGGAAGCCTTGTTCCAATGGCAGTCATCTCTCTGATGTTGGAAATAATACCCAGGTGAATGATACTGGAGATGGCATCAGAGATTGGCTGCAGGCGTGAGGGTGTTGGCAGCAAGCCATTTGGGCTCAAGTGGCGGTTAGGCATTGGGTAAGCCTTTGTTTAATGGTGGGGAGGTTGTAGCCTCTGCTGCCCCTCCTCAATAAGGGCATCCTGTTAAAGGATCTGGGGTGTGTGGGTGTGGATCCTGTCCGATGCCTGGATGTGGGCTAGGGCCATGCCACAACCCCAACAGGGACCCCTCATTTGATGTAAGTCATAGGGCTCCTCCTACTGGTGGTTTATCCTTAGTTGGACTCCCTGCAGACAGGCGGGAGTTGAGATATAGTCTGGCTTCACCCAATTCCGAAGCCAAACTGCTCACATCTCTACCTGATAAAGTTGTGGCCTATTTTATCCCATAAACCTTAAAACTTGAGTCTGTGTGTTTATTATCAAAGGGAACTGCAGGGCCTGGGGGCTTGACACACGACTGAGCTGGTAACACAAGAATGACGATGAACCTGTGATTCATTTCCTTTTTATTCAGAATTGAGGTGTTCTGTACATTACAATTTCCTGTTCAAACATCACCTAAGCACACTCTTGTGCAAAGTTATGGGAGGCTCTCAATTCAAAATGCAAACACAGCAGGACATCAAACCACCCGTATCTGCGTCAGAGCTTGCTCTGTGAGCAACATGTAGAGGCATAATCTTCCTTCTGGGTTTACTATCTCCAACTATTCTGAACTCTACTCATCTGGGTCCCGAGCCTCTGCTTTCTTTTCCGTCACTCTTTGGCTAATAATTAATCACAGCTAACCTGACAGACTTAATATTATATTTATAAGCAAAAAGAGTGTTTAGCAAGCCCAATGCAAACATTGGCTTGGCAAAAGTAGGGAGAAGGGGAAGAGGAAGTGCATCTTCTATGGTCAGTGATTTGCTATTCACGTTTAATTACAGGTTTCATAAAGCTAAATGAAAAAGAACACAGCTTGCTTCTCTGACTTCTATAAGCAGCAAAATCCCTAAAGTGCCTTCATCCTTGTACATCTATAAAGTTCAATCTCCAGCCTCTCTCATCCCTAAGAAGCAGATAACATACTGAAAACAAAACCCCTCCACACAAGATACCTAAAAACCTATGTCAGTGCCAGCTTATTCCTTGCTGTGTAGAGCCATAGTTTTATGTTTCTTCCAGAAGACCTTGAGCACAGTTCAAATAAGATTGTCATGGAGCAAACCAACAGACACCAAAAACTGCTTGCATGTGAATCACAATTTGTAAGCAGTGAACCATGAGGTTTGCAGTTATTGCCTGGAACATGTCTATGACAATAACAGCTGTTCTTTCACTTGAATTTGACTTTGGCAAGCCTTCACTGGGAATAGAATTCCTCAGCTGAGGAGGCTGGTATTTTCTATTGTTATTCATACAGGGGCTTGTAGGCTAATTTTCTCTTGTGTGTACAACTTTCATTTTGTCTCCACAGCCAGGATGGAATGCATCATGGCTTCCTCTAGAAGTTTAGGTTTCATGTATGGATCCAGTAGCTAATGGTAGCAACTGGGAAATGTCAAGTGCTACTTCAAACACTGTAGGTGAGAACTCACAGAAGAAAACTGTCTCTTCTGAGAGGAGGAAAGATCTTTTGAAATTGCACTGATTGTACAAGTTAAGCATTTGCATGAACTGTTATTTGTCCAGAAAAGCTTCGCTGGACAACACCTGCCTGCTTCAGATCATGTTATAATATAAAAACATACAGAAGATTCCTCCTACCTTTCTCCTAACAGAACAAATCATTTGAACAGAATGGATATGTTGTGTACTGAGTCAAAGGATTTTATATCTGTATTATTATTGTCTGTATTGCATTAGGGTAAAGTAACTGCCTTTTAGTTCCAGAGGGTACAGCTACTATTGGTTCATTTAAGCTGCTGTATTTGGATCCTCTGTCTTATTGGTTTCCTCCAAAAGGCAGGACTGTGATTGCCTGATATTGTTCCCTCCAAAATGTATCCTTTCTAGCTTGTTCCCTGTCCCTATAAATGTAGCTCTCCCCTCCTCAAGTCTCAGTCTTGTTTGCTTTAATAAAGAAGTGTTACTAGAGAACTGTCTCCAGCATATTATGTCAAGAGAGCTGAAATCACAAACCCCACGTCACAACAGGATACATGGACCTTGTATTTTCCACTACACCGATTGTTGGGGAAAGAGTTATGACTTCGAAGTACAGTCCATCGCTTCACAGACTCAAAAAGCACAAACATGTCCCCTCACATTTTACTGTGGTTTGCTGATTATCTGCACACATGACAAGGAGAATGATGAGTCATCTTTGAAAGAGAATCCGTTTGAAAAGTGGTCTGCAAGCACCTGGGCTCTTGGTTTTATAGTGGGACAACACTGGAATAAAGAATAGCACCTCTCTGCATACCTGGGGCAGGGCCACCCTCTCCCATAAATGTCAATACAAAAACAGGAGGGGTGACCAATAAGTGGAAACCCCAGTTACTCCACTTTTCAGCTAACAGCACTATCAGGTGAAAGCAAGTGCATGCTGATTTACACGCAAAAACCATTAGAAATAAATTAGTTTGAACACCTTTAAAACATTAGTCAGGCTACTACCACTAATGCTCACAGTTGTTTTAAGACATTGCACTGCCTGAAGTGGAGCTCAAGTGGTGCCCCCAAAACTCGTACAAAGAGTAAGCAGAACTCAATTCCTGCCTTTGTCTTTGAAATTACCCTACAGCAGCCTTTCCCAACCTTGAATTGTTCAACTTTTAAATGTTTTATTTATGACTACTTTTGTTATGTTTGTGATTATGGAAAAGTTTTCATGTTAATTGTCTTAACTATGGAAAGGCAGCATACAAAAAAAAAAAATGATGATGATGATGGATAGTTTAATCCTGAGGCACAGCAACCTTCTCCCTCTCCCTTTCTCCTTATCAGTTATAGCAATAGCTCCTGTATACATTTCATTCTCTCTCTCATGGTTCACTTGCAAATACAACTTTCTCGCACACATTTCAACTTTTAATTTTACTATTTCTATATCCCCCCCAATATACACCCCCCCAGTGCAGTACTGTTGTTTATATTTTGGCTAGCCCTTGATAGAGAAGGCTTATGTATGCTATGATATAATAATCAGAGGCAAAAATAAAGAGTCTGTAAGAAAATATTTTTTATAAACCCATCAAGTTTTCTTCTGCCTCTCTGTATCACAACATCGTTGCACAGTGAGAAAATTGCACCTAAGCAAAGCATGCTTACACCTGAAACAACAGTATTTTTAAATTGTCTTTAGTCCAAAAAGGTCATGACTTGCTTGCAAAAAACAACACACTTCAAACATTAAAAGATGCTGCTTTAGTCAAGCAGTGCGACCTTGCTGTTTTGCGTCCTTATATGCTGTCTCAGGGTCATTTCCTTATTAGCACTCCTTCAATAGGAGCTGCAGCTATCAAACCCCTTTGATTTTATGCCAGAAATATTATTTTCTCCCTTCCAGCTTTGATGGAGATTAAAAGGCAGAGTATTCCACAGCTCAACATGCCAGAGAAAGAACTGTTATTTTGAATTGTGCATGCATTTTTACAAGCTGAACTTATTATCCAAACCTAATAAATCATTTCTCTCCTTTGGGGATGCACCTTGACTTCTTTGCAATGGGACTTACACACAAAGAAACTATAAATTCTAGTTTCTAGACATCCTTCCTCTCCTTCACAGCCTAACCAAAGAGTAAACATTGCTGAAGGGTTTTTATACATTTCTGCTACTCTAACTACAATCGGATCAATTACAAAATTAAACTTTTTATTCATTTAAAAACACCAGAAATGTTATGATTGGTTTACTAATACAGCTTGCTCCAGATCAAATGCAGAACAAGCTACAGGACAGCAAAAGAACACATTACATAGCATTGCCACCAATGATTTGGAGAAAGGGTGGGGCATTGTCCACATTATTACAAGCACACAAGAAGGTACTTCTTTCAATCTACAAGGTGCCAGAGAGTGTGCCAATGTAGAACCGGGGCTAGCATAATGGGGGGGGGGGAGCAGTCCTGGTTTTCTTCCAGAGTTGTCAGTAAACAGTCTCAGTTGACAACTGTAGGGTGACAGTTCAAATCAAATTCCAAATCACAGCCTATATAGTTCATATTTAATGGTAAACCACGTTTGCTATTAAATTAAGGATGAAATAAGGCAATTCTCATTTATTTCCCCCCATCCTCTGAGTCCTGGAATGCATTCTGCTGAGCTCTGGCAAACAGTTTTGGTATAGTCTGCAGTTTTATTAGTGTTCGTTTGAGACACATAACTAACGGCAGTTACAGGTAGGTGGCCGTGTTGGTCTGCCGTAGCCAAAAATAAAATAAAAAAAATCCTTCCAGTAGCACCTTAGAGACCAACTAAGTTTGTTATTGATATGCGCTTTCGTGAAGAAGTGTGGATGCACACGAAAGCTCGTATGAAGATCAAACTTAGCTGGTCTCTAAGGTGCTACTGGAAGGAATAACTAATGACAGTTCTGAAAAAAATAGATAACATTTAAAAAATGACCCTAATATTTTATTTATGCATGCAACCACTGCCACAAGAATGATATTTACCCAAAAATGTAAAGAAGAAGAAAAAGTCCTGGTGAAAGAAGAATGGTTAGAGAAATTAATCCACTATGCAGAAATGGCGAAACTTACTGGAAGAATAAGAAATCAAGACAACAGACTTTTTATCAAGGAATGGAAATCATTTACTGAATATTTACAAAATGTAAACAAATTAAGACATTAGCAGGATTATTGCAGTTTTTAAAACATATATGAACTAGATGAGGAAAAAAATAAATAGAGTTAACTGGGATATGCAGAAGGGGGGAAGAGGGTAAATTCATTGAACCACTGAAAGAGGGGGAGGGAAGTCGAAGTTTGATATGTGAGAATTTTTTAATTTCTTTATTGAAATGTTTATTTGTTATAACTGAAAATTATAAATGAACATGTTTTAAAAAATGACCCCCACCCCATGCTTTCCTTGCAGTATTAAAGGTGATGAGACATTTTCCATTCTCCCAATGCAGTTAGAAGATAATGGGAAAGTAGTTTGCCTATTACTATACTACCTGGTTTTGTTTTCTCCTTATCACATTTTTAAAAGATTATTAATCACCTTTACACTATTCAAAGCACCCAAGGAGACTGTTTGTTTGTTTGTTTGTTTGTTTGTTTGTTTGTATGCATGCTGCGCATGAGTGGGCGGCCCCAGCCACTCTGGGCAGCACAAAGCATAAGAACATACTTGTATAATGAAAACAAAGAGGAACACTTGGATGAAGCAAATGACATTTTCTTTCTCTGCATACTTGCCAACTTCAGTTATTATTTCTGCCACTAATCCCTTAATTTAAAACACAGAAGGCAAAAAACAAAACAAAACACAAAACAAAACTAATAATAACATTACCAGATAAACCTGCAATGAGCAAACAAATATTCCAGAGAAGTCACTGCCCTAATGTTGAGGCTATATTTTATTCTTAATCTACTTAAAGACCCTAATTTCCTAGAAAAGATACAGATTATGAATCATTATATGACTGATTACAATTGGGCAAGCAACACTATAGTATTTCAAAGTGCAGTGCAAATGTGGAAATACATACAGAGAGAGAGAGACAGATCACTCTACAGGTTTTTGTTGAAAAAGTGAACCACTGAATAATAATTTTGAAATGGTGCCTAGAAATATCTGTAGAAAGGATTCCATATATGAAAATAAATATGAGATATACTGAAGCTAAAATAATGGTATAACTAGTTCTGAGTGCCCAGGAGGACTTTGACTTGTTTTTTCTCAGAAGGCTAGACACACACACACCCCGTAACACACTGCAAACTGATTTTGAAACTGGGGGGACTTTCAAAAGCTACAAGGCATCATCAGGTGGTGAAAGTTCAACTGGGCATGCCAAAACCACTGAACACACTTACAAGTAGGTTTTTCAACTAAGACTATCAATTTGACCTTGCATTCTGATGAGATGGCTACTGACCTGCTCTAATGGGTTAAGAGTTATATATACAGAAAATTTAAAGTAACATAAATTGTCAGACCCAAAAACAGAAGACAGGGTTTGTGGATTGGTAAACAGAAACCTTCCTTTCTGTGACAGTTTTCACTACAAAGATGTAAAGAAACTGCCTATTGTATTTAATGTGCCGCATACGGCGTTTCTGTGTGCTGCTCTGGTTCGCCAGAAGTGGCTTAGTCATGACCTGGAAGCTGTACACTGGCTCCCTCGGCCAATAAAGTGAGATGAGCGCCGCAACCTCAGAGTCGGTCACGACTGGACCGAATGGTCAGGGGTCCCTTTACGTTTAAGTCTTAACCACAGAGCCTAGGGCTTGCCGATCAGAAGGTCGGCGGTTCGAATCCTCGTGACAGGGTGAGCTCCCGTTGCTCGGCCCCTGCTCCTGCCAACCTGGCAGTTCGAAAGCACGTCAAAGTGCAAGTAGATAAATAGGTACCACTCCGGCGGGAAGGTGAACGGCGTTTCCGTGCGCTGCTCTGGTTCGCCAGAAGCAGCTTAGTCCTGCTGGCCACATGACCCGGAAGCTGTACGCCGGCTCCCTCGGCCAATAAAGCGAGATGAGTGCCGCAACCCCAGAGTCGTCTGCAACTGGACCTAATGGTCAGGGTGTTACCAAAAAGGAGCAATGCAACAGCAAGCAGATGGCTGGAAAGCCAAACAGGATGTTTGTGACTGTTGCCATGGGTAGAAAGGGGCAGTCCATTCACTGTACTGAGCACCGGATATTAGCTCAGTGTGTCATATGGGAGGAGCCTATATGCTCTCTGCTGTTGATGTAAAAGAGAGTGCAGACATGTTTCTCTGTACTGCTGCGAAAGACAGAAATAAAAGCATGTAAATATATTTCTGTCTGTCTCTTTCCCCTCCCTGGGGATAGCAGGGAGGATGGGGAAAGGAGTGGTGTGTTCTTCTCACGTTTGAGGAGGATCACCGATAAGAGACCTCGCCTGCTTTCCTGCCGGGAGTCGCAGCGGGGAGGTCGACAAGGAAATCAGCCGGTGCTTAGCAGAGTGGCACATTCCTCTGACAAGGCTTGATTCCAACACAGGGGTCCCTTTACTTTTATCTTTATCATCATTACAAATGGTTCTCCATGCTGTGAAATGGAGGTCTATACAAAAGCATCACACTTTAAAACGAGGTCACTGATTAAAGTAATGGCTCAAAGGACTTGCAGTGTCACACTCTGTAGCCAGAGCAGGAGCAGCTGAGTTTCCTCAAGATCCTGATCTCAAGATTGTGCCCACAGAAAGTTCTTGGAAGTGTTGAGGTCTGATTTATAGTTATAAAATCCGGGTGTTATTTATTTGCAAGTAGGCTAAAAAGTGTACTGTGTAATAGTTACAAAATGCATACAAGTATACAGAGTTTTGTGATGAAGGGACATAGACAAAAAATTGCAGCTCATGGTTCCTCCTGGCTTTGAAGTGGGAAGGCCTTTTTGCAGAACCCACTAGTAGTGGTCCTCCCTTCAGGCCATGAGGTTCCAGTTTAAATTCTAGAGTCTCTAGCAAAGAACTGGGAACTGGTTCAGTGCTTATGTTATTATACATAAGCCCAAAAGCCGATATCTCAGCAGGCTGTATATAAGATATCTTGGGTCGTCAATACATAAAAAATAATCCACCAGCAGTTCACTGGAGTGAGTAGTAAGCAGACTGATTTTTTTCATTTAAAAGGTTAATCAGTGATCTTTAACTACATGGCTCCTTGAGCAGTGTGTACCTACGGTCACTAACAGTCACAGTGCTCTCTTCTGTGCTAGGCCTCTATATCACACCCTTTTAAAACTACTGCCAAAGAAACTGCTTCAAAGCTTGTGTATTCATTAACTCTGATGAGAAAAAAACTAATGAAGTCAGGTGGTATTTTATTAGCTCATCAAGTTATTTTCCAGCTATAAGAGCGCTCCAACCAGAGTGTACTTCAGACAGGTATGAACAAACCTAGTTCTAGTAATATTAACTAAAGCTATCTGCACAGTGCTCAGAATGCCCCCAACACATATCAGAGTGCAGACTGATAGCTTTGCACATATATTTAGGGTTTACTCTATTTCCCAACTCTCCCCCACAAGTTGCTATGCTGTTGATATAAATCAAAAGACCTACCATTTACCTACCATCAGTACTGATAACGGGGAATGTATAAGCTATGCTACATTTTTTAAAAAAGTGCTTAAGAAATCCAAAAACTGCACTAAGAAAGGCTGAATCCTGCACCAGTTTGCTTCTCCCAGCTTCTCCCCACTCGTGTGTGGAAGAAACAAACCACAAAACCTGGATGAACACTATGCTAGAACTCACTGTGACATGCCAAGTACAATTTCTTACTTAGCCAACAAACAAGATGCTGTGATAACATTATAACAACGTCTACAGAACTCAGTGGGGCTTAGGCATGCGCAGAATTGCACTGCTCCTCCTTCAGTTAAGGTACACAGACAAACAGTTTCAACAATAAATGAGGCTTATCTTCTTTTGCAGGTTACCAGCCAGATTCTAGAAGAGTAATAGACTTAAAGCGAAAGGCATTTCATCAAAACTGTGCATAATAAGGATCTCTTAGGTAGCCTAGCACAATAAAAAAGGTGGCACGCACGCATGAATCCTCCTGCCATCCCTTTGGTGGCAGGGATCCAGAATGTCCTTCTATCCTATTGCCAGTTCCACTAACTAGCTTCAGCAGACCAAAGTCATTAATTACTACAATGAGCAAATCATTCCAGAATTCTTTAGCTAATTAATACTTTACCCTGATGAGCTTGAGGGCGAAGAGAGACAGAAGGTTTTGCAGCTGTGACAGCTTTTGCAGGGTTGTAGCATTTCATTGCAGATGGGAGATTGCATGTTTGAATACTGCTGTCTCATACACAGAAAAAATATGCACATAAAACAAAAGCTCGTCAGGGTGATGAGGAAGCTAGCGTATCATTTTCCCAACATGTTACTTTCCTATGTGCAAAGTTCTTATTTTTAAATAAGGACACATTTGCAACCTGAAGTGGTACTCTCTAAGAAGAGACCACATGACTCTTCTGATTCTGTATCCTGGTTATAGTTTTGTTAGCTCATTTGTACCAAATTCTGCTGCCATATGGACAATTTTGAACATTTTACAATTAAGCAACCAGGACCTCTCAGTATAAGTGTTGATGACTTGCGTTGCAGATCTGTGCAAATGTCAATGAACTGGACTCTTGTCTCCTCCAACGTCAGCACTGACCAAAATGCAGGTGTTCTGACTAAGCCTGATTGAATTCTATTTGTGTATCTGTCAAAAGAGAATAAACACTGGTTGTTCTTTTACCACCTCTTTGCAAATGTAAATACTGTATACTAAAAGGCTGCAGAAAATCAAAGTTAGTGGAAAGGGCTGTGTCTATTTGCTTATGGATTTTCTTGCTATATTGCCAATTCTACTATTTAAAGAATCATGCCGTTTTGAAAGTACCCTTAAACAAAATGGCTGCCACTCCCGTTGGCACATTAAATGCAGGAGTGGCACACCCTGTTTCGTCACTTGAGGTGAAAAAGTGCCACTTTGCCCTGCTGCTGCTCCCTCCACCACCAACCTGCTCCTGCCGCCATCTGCTCGGCTGCTGCTGCTGCTGCGCACGCTGCCCCATCCACTGCTGCTGGAGAAGCGGCTGCCATTGTTGCCAATTTTGGGCAAGATCATGCCGATTTGGGGTGAGATCTCTCACAAAATAATGTGGGATCCTGCCTAAAATGGCTGTGATCTTACCCAAAATCAGCGCTGGTGCTGCTTCACTGCCAATGGTGGAGTGGGGGGGGGGGCATGCCACCTAGGCGGCAGCAGCCTCACCTGTCTCATCTGACTGGGCTGGCTCTGATTAAATATATAAACTTTTTCTTTTTTAGAAGCTTGAAAACCAAATAAATGCAACTGATGTGTAGGGGAAACAAAGACCATCTATACCACAGCGCTTCATGAACATGGAACTTTTCTAGGCAGTATAACGATTAATGGGTTTAATTCTTGGCATCTCTAAGAAAAACAGCCCCAAACAACAGAGCTTGCGAAAACCTAGGTGAAATGTTGCCAGTGAGAGTACTGGACTAGAGGAACCAATAGCATGGTGCAACGTCAAGCGTTCAAAACTGTTGATCAGAAATAACAGTAGGACAGAAAAAATGTGTTGCACAATTAAATGAGGACCATGAAGCAATAGCACCTTCAGATCTCTGTGTTCTACTAGTTGCTTGCCTCCAGTCTTTGAGCTTGGTTTCAAAATCTGGTCACTACAAGTAAAAATCTTACATGCTACCAGGAAGTAGACAAGGAAAAGATATTGCAGTATTTTACCAAAGATGACTACTTCTAACAGCTAAGTTGGAATGACACTGGCTATCTGGCAGCTGGCCTCACAAGTAAAAAAATACTTGGTCTAACACGACTGTTTCTAGGTGAAAGAATTTTCTGAGGAATTTAAAAAATGAGTTAGGATTCATTCAGATGTTACATATCCATGTCACTGGATATTTGTGAAAATTGCCCACAGCACTCTAGAAACATGTTTCTCTGCCAACTTGTCATGAATTCACACATTTCCATAGATATCAGCAACAGAAATTATGGGAGAGAGTCACTGACCAGAAGGTAACGAGTCTTAGGCTTTATAGTGTTGTGAGACATAATATACTTCCAGAGAGCCATGGGTGAATTGGAAGGAAAGAAATACAAATGCTGGTTGCGCACTGAACCTAGAAGTGGTCAACTTGAAGGCAACTTCCTACCTATGGCTATCTACAGATAGCTCAAAATGAGGGCCTATAAATAATGATGAAGAATATCGCTCCACCAATGGATATATACAGGATCCTCCAGAATCATGCCAATATGCACAGCAAATTCCACGGTTCACTGTTCTGCACTACTTAGAAGGCAAGAGGCTCTAAACACTAAATCTAGGAGTAGTGGATAAGTTTAGGAATAAGCTCCTTCAAGAGGAGAATTCAGCAGTAATAAGTGCTAAATCTATATGGCCATATGTTTCACCTGCTTAAGTTGAAAATGCAAAAGAAGAAGAAGAAGAAGAGAGGAGATAATTGTATCCCCTGTTGTCTTTCTACCGCAGAACTGCCAATAACACTTTTAGGGGCAATTAAAATGGTGGGTGAGAGGAGAGGAGAGGAGAAAGGGAAACACCCTTTTCCCAGCACCATTGCCACAAAGTGGGAGTTCCCTGTGGCTAATTAAAAATATATTGGGAGATTTGTGTCATAGAGAAACAGCAATGCAATAAAGCCTATCTTAAAATGGCAATTCTACTTATCTTGAATATAGGTGTACCAAATAAATAGGTGTACCAAATAAATGAAAGTTCAATGTTAAGAATAAGCTCTAACCCCACTCCAAAGCTTTGCTATCAGATATGGTTAAACTGTCACCACAAAACTACTCTAAGTGTGAATACAGAAATATGCACTGCTAAACCCATTGCTCTGTTAAATCACCCATCACTGATTATAACCATTCCAGTGTGACCTACATGCCTAGTCAGGTACCACCCACATTAAATCGTAAATGAAAGGAAGTTGTTATTCAAACTAATTGCTCACAAAACAACAAATTAATCACATGCATCTGTAGTCACTCTTACGCCCAGTCTATGAAACCACAAACCAAGAATAGGATGGACTATTCTGCCAATTTCACTCATCTTGAATCAATTTCCTGAGAAACACATTACTTTTTCTAGACAATTCATGACTAGAAGAAATTCTTAAAGGATATCTTATAAACTACAGTCATTACCTCACACTTTTTTCCAGGCAGAGAAGAAGAGAAATCATACAAATGTTTGAAACCTTATTCATATACACATTTCATCAAAACCATTTTATTTATTTGATTCCATTTATGAATAGCTTCAGCTAAAGTATCTTGAAGCAATTTCACAATAAAAACTTCAAGAATAAAAACAATTAGAACACAATCCCATATATATATATTTCTAAAAATGCATATGTAAAAAAAGTTAAATCCAATACAAATACAGATGACTGTAAATCCCGTTTTCCTCCGGATAAATATGTATTATATTATTTTGCTATTAGTCTGATTTCTTGTAATATTAAACGTGCTGGGGAAAATAGGCGATCAACTACTCAGTTCCAGTGGTTTGTATAGTTCTTCTGATCTGAACCAATGGAATTTACACAGCACCTTCCTAGGCAAAGGATACTCCAGTCCTTATTCTCCCAAATGTATCTGTCCCATTCCCATATAGAGGAGCTAGGGGAGAGATTTGCATTGTTGGTACAACTTTGGATAAAGATAGCCTATGGCAGCATTGATCTATCAAGCTCTCCCACTGGATTCTCAACATGAATCTTGCAGCTGGCTCCATCTTGAAACCCACACAGCTTGCTACATCTAACAGTCCTCATTGCCACCTACCAGCTCACTAACCTTAGGTTCTTTATGAGAGGATGCCAAAATGATGCAGATAATTCATCATCAAAATTTAATCAACTGTTTTTGTAGCTCTGCTCTTTGAGAGAACATTTTCTGATCCAATACATTTTAAAAGGTCAGCATAAGGTTTATGGGAAATCAGTTCAAAAATGTGCTAAAAGGAAGTTACCACCATTTCTAATGAATTAGTTCAACTCTGCACAGGAACACCACACTAAAAGCTGCTTATCTGCATTTCATTCAAGTGTCAGGAATGAGGTCACTCACCAAAGTAATAATGTGGTTGTGCAAAAATGTTTGCAGCTTCTGGATTACTTTCATACCAGGCTGGGTTCAGACTGATCATTCAAAATATCTTGGGACCAATAGCTCAGAGTCTTGGGAGTGAGTCAGCCCATTGTTTCCACAGTTGCCATCCTTCAGTGGGGTGGGGTGGAAAACCTCTGGCTTCTGGGTCAAATTTGGTGCAGCCCAAGTGCCAATTTAGCCTGTGAGGTCATTCTTCCCAATCCATACCCACCTACCCAACATCTGACATCTTATGTGACATCTGGTGTGGGGCATGTAGATATGTGGCAAAGCTTCTTGTGCTGGGGTTTTTCAGTACTAGACAACCAGAAAACCATTGGGTGCTTGGAAAATGCTGCATAAGGAACTGGAAGATGGGTGGCAATCCACCTGTCAATCATTTGAAGGCAGAATGATGTCAGGTGACTAACAGCTGCATTGTCCCACCAACCTGTCAAAGTCAGCCTGAGTGGATGGAGACAGATAAGTATCTGGTCTGCTGGACTGAAGAGATTCCCCACCCTGCTTCACACTCTTGTGTTTAAATATAATCAGTGCAAATTCTAGCCTTGTAAACAATTGGGTTACATCAGTTCCATACTGATAAGAGGGTAATCAAGCCATTTTGCACTCTGGCTGATCTCGGTCAGTCATTTTCACGGACACCCTCCCTAGATGTGCAGACCAATAGTCACAAAAGGCCTTAAACGCCGTTTCTCTTCTACCTGTGTTAGTTTGATTGTATTTCTGGTATACTTGATGGGATTACTAAACAAGCAACAATGACTTGATGTTGGAATAGTGATTTCATCAAGTGTTGCACAAGACAGAACCTTTTTTAGGTGGCTGGACTAACAGGGTGTGTCTTGGAGGTGGTCAAGTAAATTGCTTCTGGCAACATAGCCTGTGGCTTCTTTAATTTTCATTTGCCTCAGATACCTCCAACAAGAGAAGGAAGCTGAATAATATTTTTAAAGACACATGCAAAATCAAGGAACAATCACTTTCCATGTGCTGAGAACATGTGCCTCCAATTTTCTGAAGTCCACAAAACATTTAAAATTTAAAATTAATCTTGGGCTAAAAATTATTTTCAAGGATATGTTAACTACTAGAATGAGGAAGAATATAAATCAAAATAAATAAGGATGATTAATTTTGTGTATCTGTAGTTACTTTGGCACTTGCTACATATCTTGGTGAATTATTGTAATCTTTAATAGTAGTATAAAGTAACTGAACACCCCAATTTTAGATAATACTACATCTGCATATATTTAAATTATTCAACCTCCCTCCAAAATGATTTTTATTTTTGTATGATTTTAAGATTTCTGGAAATTTCACAGTTCTGTTTTTAATTAAATTTGTATACCGCCCTTCATCCAAAGATCTCAGGGAGCTTCACAGTAGAAAAACACAAAATATATAATAAAAGCAAGAACAAAAACAAAACAATAACATCCCTCCACAAGCTATTAAAATTTGTGCATTATACAGTTATACAAATAACCAGATGGCCATTTTTACATGCCATATTCACAAATCTTTTAATTAAAGAAACAAGTAAACAGACCTTTTTCATGTGCAATGAAGAGATATGCAATAGGCAAACATTTGCCAAAGCTTTTTGTACTTAATCAACTGAAGTAAACTCAAAGGGCAAACACTGTAAAGGCAGGAACAAAGAATTTACACATCTCCTAAACGTTATGAGAAATGGCTTTTTAAAAACCAGCTCATGCTAGCACAGAACTGGTTGGGCACTGGCCTTTTGAAACGGCTGTATGTTGATACCTGCTACATTATAAAATTAAAAAAGAATAAGTTTTGCTTCATTTCAAAATTCACTCCTAACCTTTTTAAACAGCAAGTTTATAATTCATCTGTAAGAACGAACAGGAAACCCACCAGATTAGCAAGACTATTTACTAAAACAAGAGTATTTCACAGTTACCTGTTGTGGCATCTGTTTTAATTAAAATAACCAGAAGACTAGCTTGGTAGCAACCTGTCCCATTCAAGTAGAATATCGGATATAATATAAAAGTAAATGAGTGAGTGAGGTGGGTGTTTAGTTGATCCTATACCAAACTGTGTGGGTCCCCCCTCCCCTCTGTCAATGGAAATTGTAGTTCCAAATGAATAAATGTTATCACCAGATGTCATCCTTAGGGACACACATTAGGAATCAGGTTTTCCCTTGTAATGCAGAACGTTGTTCAAGTGCGTGGTAAGCTCAGTGAACAGTATGTTCTCTCTTATTAATGTGAAAAACAAAACATTAAATGGCAAGATTTAAACCCTCAAGTGATAAACATTTCCCACTTCTGATCTCTATTTACACTTGCTTAGTTCTACTATATTGGTCAGGCAGGCAATATAAATATGAAAACGGAACTTGTAGGAATATGCTATGGAACTTGCCCGAAAATTATCACATGTTAAGAGCAATGCTTTTCAAACCTTACACCTCCTGTGTACACTTTCGCAATTTACTTGCCTCCTATAGAAAGCCTGCAAAGGACTCTGAATCATGTCCTAAGGCAAACACTCAGTTCATGCTAGACACAACCAAAGCCAGTTCATACCATTCCACACGCACTGGGAATAAAACACAGCCAATAATCCTCTGTAACTAAAAACAGCATATGGCTCTATTTGTTGGGTTTTGCCTGGATTCTGAGAATGCCACTCGGTACTTGTTTGAGATAGTCACATATTTATATGGTGTATGGTGCCTTAGTTTAATTTAGCCTTAGAGGGTTCAGCTCCACTATATGCAAAACTTGCCTGCTTTCTTCCTGCAAAACAGTATTGGGAGAGGACAGTTTGAAGCGAGAAGCTGGTGTCTGTGCTTAATGCTGAGCCCATCCACAGAGTGGCTGGTCCTGGTTTTTAGCTTCCACCAATGCCTTTTACTCTTTTATTAGGATGCCCTTGTGCTCATGGAAGAGCTTGCAAAGAGGAACAGGCTGCAAGGTCAGCTTCACTCAACAGTACATCGCTGGTGAAACGGCCCCCGCTCCCGAGACCCTCTGCTACCAACTTCCCCTAGCAAGTGCTGCTAGCAGAGGGACTCAGCAGCAGGGGCAATGTATCGCAGCGATGTATCTCTGAATGAAACCACCATCCCACTCTGCCCTCGTCCTGCGCAGAAAGAGAAAAAAGCTGCATCGGTGAGGTGCCACTACAGCTTCTTCCTCCCTCCGCATCTTTCAACTGCTTGGCTGAGGAGTGTGTGGTTGCCGCTCCCCTCAGCCTGGCGCTGGCTCCCACGCAAGTGGGGGGAGCACCGGGGGTGGCTCTGCTGGAGATGGGGAGGCTCCTGACCCCCAGCAGAGAAAGGCAAAGGGGCCCCAGTGCTGGGGATCGGGAGCCCTCCTACCCCCCCCAGCTGAGCCATACAAACAAGCAAGGTTGCCTGTTATGTACTGAGTTGAATAGGATCCAAAATGCAGCAGTCTGCTTAGTCCTAGAACAATAGGATTCAGAATGCAACAGCCTGACTGGTCCACAGGAGCCACCCAATCCAGCTCCAGGTGGAAGTGAATCCGCAACCTGATTGGCCTACAGGAGAATCCTGGAATTAGCCAATCATGTGGGGCCCATTATGTAAATAATGTATATAAAGCAGACATTCTGGGAGAACTTCCATTCCTCCTCACCACTATGAGCTGAATAAAGAGCATGAAATCCACTCTTGACTCCAAGTATATTTCATTGCTGCAGCCCGCTAGGCGCTGGAGTGAAAGTGCCTCAGCTTCCATGGTGAGGGCTGGGGCAATTACACCCGGCGCCTCACAGGCTGAAGCCAATGCAGCTTGTTTTCTCAACATTGTGGTATACTATCAGATGATATTTGGCTGGTGATACACCACGATGTTGAAAACCTGGTACTGCCCAGCCCTACTTGTGAAGTGTTCCAGAGACTATTCTTGTTGATACACCTCCCCCCCCCCAACCCTTCTCATACCTTCCATCCTGTTCTGAAGGGTCATCTTGTAGGGGGGGGGGGGATGAGCAAAATCTGGCTTGCCTCATCTTCCATTAACAGAAGGAGCTACTTGATCAAAAGTGCAAAGGCGCCAGTATCCCTGCATAATGAAATTGATCCTTGGGTTTGTTACATCTGGATTGCACTCCCATCACAACATCCAATAATAATCTACCATGAGAAAATGTTTCAGGAAAGGCCATCCACTGAAGCATGACTGCATCCATATATTGTTATGGCAAGTCCTAAGTCAGATGTTTCCCTAAAATCTGCGTTATGAATGCAAGAATCACTTTTCCTCCCTCAGATCTACTTTCCCAACATGAAACCAAAGCAATTAAAAACCAAAGCAAAAAAATGCATCTAGAGTAACCCCATCATCTAACAGCAGTGACACACCTCATCCATGATCAGATCCATGAAGTCCAGTGTTCATTTTCAAACATCTCTTCACAGGCAAGAACCTTTGTACATCACAGAATCAGGCATGTGGTAATTATCAGGCTCTGATAATTAGAGCATAATATCGGCATAAGGCCTTAAGACCAACAGTAATTTGTAGCAAAACCTTCAGTGTGATGGAAGATTCTGAAAGAATATTTTAATTAATCCACTCAAATGTCTCAGTATTTGAGCTTAAATTTTGCATTGCAGATTTCTGTGAAAGTCAATGAACCCAACTGTCACCATCAATGATCATGACATGGATGATCTAACAATGATTGACAGAGTGCCTTTTATTTATCATATTTAACAAATATTGGATGTTCTTTCGGTTGTAGTTTGCAAAGGTAAGCACTCAAAAAAGCTAAAGGAAATCAAAGTTGCTGAGTAAATATGAAAAAGAGCTATTTGTTTATGGATCTTCTTAATGTATTTCCAATTTAGAGTATTTCAAATCTTTTTAAAATGTTGGGTTGTCATTCTCAGGCACAGAAACACAAAAGTTTTAGAATATCACACCTGCAAATGACATAGCATCTGTATTGCAATTTTTTCTCTGCTGAGCATAACAAAGTGGTGGTTTGCTTCTTTCAAAACCCTGTCTTTTATCATGAGACTATGCTTTCTAGCATTTTCAATATTGCTTGCAGAGATATCTAATGATGATGATAATGAGCTAAGCTTGCTTTTAACTGAATTTTCTTGAGATTGAAATTGTTTGGATGTCTGCAAGTCTCCAACATAGGTAACTAGAAATTTTATAATCTCAGCTAATGAGAAACCCAAATAGCGAAGATTTTGAATATTTCACACTTTACCTGAAGTCTGTATGCTCTCACCAAAAGAAATCATTAGCAATAAAGTTAATTGCTGCACAATTCCCAAAAGTTTTTTTTTTTTTGCAAGATTCATACTGGTATTTTTCAAATGATAACTTTGGTTTGCCAACTCATCAAATTTTATCTCCCTCTTCCCAATTGATTAATGTATTTTAGGGATTACATCTTGATAAATTTGTTGCTAGGCATGTTGCCTGATATTTTAACACAGCAATGAAGACAGATCAAGCACATTATTCCCTTACGTAGTCTAGACATGCAAATATTATCTCCATTAATTTCAAATTAACAGCATGGATATAAAAGGCACTGTATTTCTGGAATTATTATTAAGCCTTAGGATAAAATATTTCACTCTTTGTGTATTGCACAATAGTAATCCCAACATTTAGGAATACCTATACCAAGTTCTTGTGCTACTATTCCTATTGTTCCAAAATAAAAAGAAAAGCCTCTTAAGATGTAGCTTACAGTCTGAAATAATGACCCCACAGGGTTGGGGAGAAGGAAAGAGGCGCCTTTTCAATGCCAGAGAGTAATTTGAAGGGCTAAACCCCAAAAAGAACTTCCAATTGTCAAGAAAATGAGCTAGATTTTAGCATTATAAAGACCCTTATTTAGAAGAAATCCTGGATCTTTTATTTTGGCTGTCAAGAGACTACAGAGGATATATTTTAAGTGCCAGTTTGTTCAGTAACCACAGGGATACAACAGCCCTCGAGGATAGTGTGTGCTATTTATCCACATGTCAAAGTCCAAAGTCCACTATATTGTAATTTGTACTGTAAAGATGTACTACTACTCTTAACAAAACAAAATGCACATGAGCCTTTTAATCTGAATTAACAGCAGTTTAGCTACTGAATTTAAAATGCCCCTGAAATGATCATGGAGTGCAGATGCCCACAATTTTTCTTCTTTTTTAATCATGTTCTTATTTATTTTCATGGTACAGAAGATAAATTTTGAGAAAACAATTGTTACAACAGTAAAAAACAAATAACTTGTCCTGACAAAATTACAGACTTTTATCATGCCGTGTGTTAAAGTTTCATTTGATTAGTCTAAGAGATCACGCCACATTTTCCCATGAGGGCTGGGTGGATTCCTGCCAGTCTGAACAATTTATGTATTTCAATACAGGTTGTAAAAGGAATATGGTTTGTGTTGGCCCTTTGCTGCTCTCACCTGGCATGTTAGCTTCTGTTATACCAAGAATCAACGTTCAGCCCAACATCTGGCTACCTCCATGCAGGTGGAAGTCAATAGAAAGGCTAAGAGGAAATCTTGGGGATAATCAGGAGTAGATGGGATCCTAAGCCCAAGCAGAGTTAGTGCAGGCGACATTTCAACTCTTTTGTTGTATATCAAACTTATTTCTTTAAAGACAGCATTCCAGAAGGGTTTGATAATGTCACAACACACGACATGTGGAAATATGTACTCTGACTGTGCATCCCCTCCAACAATTGGGATTGACTTCCTTACATATTCGGGATAGCCTCACCAGTGTATAATGCCACCTATGCAGAAGTTTTAATAAGGCTTTATTTTTGCAGAAACTGATTTCAACAATCTCTCAGATCACAAAGCCATCCATTTTTCATTTGGTATTTGCACATCCAGGTCCATTTCCCATTGGCATTTTTGTGTAAAATAGATTGCCATACTCAAGTGTTATTAGAGCTTTGTAAATTGAGGAAGTTATACCCTTAGAAAGTGGAGAGAAATTAAGAAATATGTGCTCCGTTGCTGTTAGTTTCCTGTTTGCTTGAGTGGAAATGTCTGGGTTTAACAGTCTTAACAGCTAGTTGAAGTTGTACCATGGCCATTTAAGGTTTGGTATGGCAGCTATGATTGTTCCTTTTTGTAGAAATCTTTTTAATCTATAAAAGCCCACCGTTCCCAATCATTCCAATCTAAGTATTGTCCCGCTTCTTTAAAAGAGGGATGAAAGTGAAGAGGGATATGAGGAGATATTGGGGAAACCAGTTTTTTAATCTTCGCTTTCCACACATTTAGTGTGGTGCAGAGGAAAGGGCTCGCAAACCTCCTTAATCCAAGCATCCACTGAATTCACTGACTGGTTTAGCATATTGCAGCAAACACACAGGTGACAATCCTATTAAGAATTCTCAAAATTTTGTGGTTGTAAAGGAAAAGGAAGCTAAGAGAGGAGGCTAACCAAGGCAGAAATGAAGCATAGGCAACAGTCTCCGAAGATCCACGGTCAATTCTCTATCCACCATCATCCCAATGTCCTGTTTACATTATTTTATTTTTATAGCAATTTAAAATTTCCACACAAAATCAACAATACAAATGGAAGAATGTGTGTGTGTGTGCATACACACATGTATATATTATGTACAGAGACACAGAAAACACCATTGTAAATAAATTGCAAACAAGCTAAAAACTAGGTTCAAGCGTGCAAGGCATAAGGAAGTGATACTGTCAAAGCAACTAAGGGAAAGAAAACAAACTATTATTATTTTACAAAGGTGGGACTGGGACTGATCAAGTAAGGTTGGAAAACAAACATGTATAAGACTGGGTAGGGTACTGCGAAGGATACAAACATAAGCTGAACAAATGCCAACAAATTCTTTCTAAGAATCAGAACTTACATTTTAGGACTTCATCATTCATCACCCCAAGCACTCTGACTGGCAAGTGAGGGCTAAGATTCTAGCCCTGGGCTGAAAGCTAGAACTCTCAATGGAAGAAGTCTAACTCTCCTCTCTTCCCTGGTGTTCTTTTTATATGGTGCTGCAATGGATGATTTCAACACTTTAGAGACAGTATTTTTTAGTTTTAGATCTGCAAACATTGCTAGAAAAAGATTTGGGTCAACCCCATCCATTCTGCAGCAACCTGTAGCTACCTTGACTCAATCCAGATTTGGCACAAATTGGCCTGATGGGGTGTGTGATTCAGACAAATTGGTTGCACAGCCCTACTAATTAGCAGGGAATTGTCTCCAACTTTTTCCAATCCTTTAGCGGCTGGAAGGAGCTATACTATAAACAATATGGGCCATAACAATAGAAACTACTGAATAGCTTTGCATAAAGGTAAAGGTAAAGGCACCCCTGACCATTAGGTCCAGTCGTGGCCGACTCTGGGGTTGCGGTGCTCGTCTCGCTTTATTGGCCGAGGGACCCAGCGTACAGCTCCCAGGTCATGTGGCCAACATGGCTAAGCCGCTTCTGGTGAACCAGAGCAGCGCATGAAAACGCCAATTACCTTCCCGCTGGAGCGGTACCTATTTATCTACTTGCACTTGACATGCTTTTGAACTGCTAGGTGGTCAGGAGCTGGGACCGAACAATGGGAGCTCAACTGCCAACCTTCTGATCAGCAAGCCCTAGGCTCTGTGGTTTAGACCACAGCGCCACCCGCATCCTAAAAACAATATGGGCCATAACAATAGAAACTACTGAACAGCTTTGCATAAGTAGGTGCAAATATTCTACAGCCTCTCGGGTTTCCAATTCTACTATACTTGCTGAATCTCTTGCTGTTAAGCAGATAAATTTTCTCTCAAGATGCTATTGTCATTGTTCACTGTAGCTTCTAGAAATGCCTGTGGGACCCACTCCAATGCAATGGGTATCCATTCTTAGAAAAGCACCATCAATTTCTGCTCTGGGAATTCAAAGTCTGCAGGATAATCTAAACAAGCAGCATGAAATAAAACATGGCAATGAAATATATATTTCCTCATTGTTTGATTACCCTTCTCCTCCCTGCAGCAACTTTAGCCAAAATATGCATTTAATTTTTGCTCTTCTAAAATAAACCATGGTGACTGATTTTGAATTGGTTGGATAAAGAATTGCATGCAAGCATAAAGAATTCTACTGTTGCTGTGGGAACATCCAAAGTAGTGAAACTGGGTGGGATTGGTTAGATTCCTATTTATAAAATCTGCCTTCTCTATTTATCCTGTTGCTTTCATCTGCTTATATAGGATTTGCAAGCCTTTAGAGTCAAGGAACTGAGACTTTTCATATTTAATTTAAATAAAGAAAATGCAACATCACCTCCAAATGAATTTTTAAAATTCTCATTCATATGATACCATAGTATAGCTGCTGCTTATCCAGTGCTAAATCCATGAACCTCCAGTAATATTTAGAAGAACCTGTGCAGAAATTTAAGTTTTAAAGTTTGAAGAAATTTTTAAAATTGTATTTTTAAGCTGTATTTTGTAAGACCACAAAGCGGTGGCAGCACAGCTGCTCTCTGGGTGACCCTGCCCACAATGCCTCCCTCCTGAGGAAGGTCAAGACAGCCCACACTGACACAGCCAGCGCAAGTGTGTGGATGGGTTTGGAGGAGGAAGAGTGGTGGGCAGCTGTATCAACTGACTGACTAACTGCAGATTGTAGCTGACCTATTAATTGCCGCAGGAGTGGCCAGCCCTATGGGCAGTGGAGGGGAAGGATATGGAATCCACTCTCATTCTACTGCATGGAACAACCAGCCTTGGCAGTTGCTTATTTGTTAGTTTTTGTGAGGGATATTAGCGTCAGTTCAGTAAAAGCTGAAAATGAATGTTTCGGCTTTCTCCACCAGTTTGCCATCAATTCCAGGTGGTCTCCAGCAGTAGTGGGTGGGGGTGGTCCTTATTGTTTCTTTTGGACAGTGGAAGTGGTAGAAGGCTAAGTAAACTATGACCATTAGATAACAGGATTATTGCACTGTACAACTTCCTGAACAGCAAAGGAAAACAAGAGACAGTCTTGTTCCAGCCTGCAGGAAAGAAAGCATAAGCCAAAGACAATGTATGCAGGCAGCTGAGAGACCTTTGACTGTGTTGTTTCAATAGGCTTTTAGAAAGAGATGCATTTTGTGCAACTGAAGGGAAGAAAGAAGATGCAAGTGTACTATGGGGCTGATGAGACCCACATTTTTCACACACCACTCTCAGTCACTGCACCAGTTGCTTTCAAAGTTCCTAAGCTGCACTGCATTTCACTAATGACGCTTGCAGCGAAATATAGGGATGCTGTAAAGGCAAGAGGAAAGGAACCAGTCAGGGGGTGGGTTGAAGATGGAGGAAGCAGCAGCAGAAAAGTTCCATGAAAATGTATCTGTTTATGAAATAAACTGGCAAGAGAAAGTGGGTGTATGTGAAGATAATTACTCAAGCACATCTGCAATACATCACACCAAGAACTAAGTAAAGACCCCAAAAAGCTTGACGCTCATGGTTTAAAGCTAAAGGCCTTTATTAAAAAAAAACTGGCAGATAATTTGAGACACTTTGCCTGTATCTCTACTATTTTTTCTGGTACTAAATGAAATTTACACTAGTAATTCCAAAACGCTAAACCAGGTCACACCAGTATGCTGTGAGAGGGCTGCTAAGGGACTGTGTGAGAAATAAATTAGAAGCTGCTGTGAGCCCAATGGACCATCCATAGATGAGGCATCGATGAGAGGAAAAAACAATTTGCCCTGTTCCGGCATCAGGTCTGAGTGTGCAGCAGGAGGCCCTTTGAGGAGATGGCTATTGTGTCTCTATGTAAGAGTGCAGGAGGGAGTCGTGCCTCCATCTGGCTAAGATATCACAAGTTTGGGAAACGCTATTCTATGCCACATGCTTTTGTTTGATTTGTTCATTGCAAACGGGGGCTGAATAATTTCAATTGCAACTGTACTTTATTTAATGCAAGATTCATTAGCATTTATGTGTTCAGTTTCTGAATTCAGTCATTTTAACCATATACTACTGGTATTTTTTCTAAGGTTGTGCTTTTCTCCACAGCGCCACCCGCGTCCCTATTATCTCATTATATCCTTTACCTAATCCCCTTCTATGTACTTGTTTCACAGGAAATGGGAGGATTAAATCATTTAAAAATGTAAATTATGTTAAAATGCAATAAAGATTCTTTAGGATGATTTTGTGTAAGGAAATTACTTCCAAATCTGGAAATGGTAGATCACTTCCAAAGATGAAATTCCACTGATGATTCTGCTCACTAAGAAGACTCTGCAGTACAATTTCTGTCCATGTCATGATACATGCTCTTGCATAGCAGGCTGTTTTAGTTCAGGGTATCGGTCCATCTACCCACTGTTGTCTACTCTGCCTGGCACAGTGAGAGATCTGTCTCATTGCCTGATATGGCATCACTGAATTTTGATATATTCTCAGCATACAAGTGCCAGTCCTTATGTAGCCTAAGGGAACCATTCACAAACAAAAATAGGTTTCAGCAGACTCAGGGGAGCCCCAAGGTTTGCACAAGTACAAAGCATTTTTTAGGAAACAAATTTAAAGCTGGGTGGGGTGGGGACCACCAAAAACAGCACAACACTGACTGAACATAGTGATCACAGAATGATGACTTCTAGGGATGGGTGGATTTGTCATTTTCAGTTTCCCGTAGTTCCTTCTTTTTCCAATCTTCAGTTATCCATGTTTCCACATCAGTTTGTGATTTTTTTTAAAGTCCCCATGAAAATTCACCAGAATTTTAGTGTGAATTCTTCCTACTATACACATTTTTACACAGCAATTTCCCTTAACATCTTGTATATGATTTTCACTAATGTATGAGCTTTTAAGCCTTGTATATACATTTTGTGTGGATGGAGAACGACAATGCAAAATACAGAGGAGTGCAAATTTCAAAGGATGGCAAGCGCTGGTTAGAAAGGTTCTCCTTTAAATGTGAACTGAATCAATTTCCCCCCTGCTATCTACTAAAACTACTGTGGGGGAAGGGAAAGTGGAAAACAGTGGGAGGGAAAATGGAATATTCCTAAACAGGAGCAACATTGCAGCACACTGCAACATTTTGTTGCAAGCCTCACTTCTCTACTTGCTTAATTCTGCTTATCCTTTCCTCTTTCCAAGGTCCCCATTTGTGTCTTAGCACACTATCGGACAGCGATGGGGAACCTTTGGCCCAGTAGTCTTGCTTCACAGCCTCCTAGAGTGCTTTTGCCTGGCTGGAGTGTGGCTTAGAAATCTGATAATGCCTTTTGCTTGTCTAGACGGATAACCGAGAGAGGAGTGTGTGAATGTGTGCAGAAAATATCCTGCTGTACAAAAGATAAAGTTCACATTCATTGTTTTGCCCACTAAAAAGGCCCCCAACCCCTGCTATTGGGCATGGAGAAAGCAAACCCTGTGAAATACGGGTTTATGACAAGCTGTGCCAATTTTAAAATGAATTTGTCTCAACAACACTTTTGGGCCACTCAGCTGAAAAGAGATAAATCTTCCCCACTATTTTTACATAAGTCAGGGCATAGTACCTTAAGAGCCTACAACATTCATCTCATATACGGCAACACCGTCAGAGATGCTAAAGCGCCCTTTTGTGTCTCATAGTTCAACTTCATATGAAATAAATGAAAGGAGAGTAGATTCAAGGTCAGGCACTCTTTCTAGATGTCTGTTCACATCACAAAATTGGCAGTAGATCTATACAGGTTTCTGCCCATACATACAGCTCAAAACCTCAAGGGATGCCCTGCAGCACTCCTTCTCAACCCATTTTAACCTCTCTTTCAGAAATGTCCAAAACAGTATTGTCTTTACAGCATAAAAAAGGCATGAACTGCTGCACAAAACAGTTATGCTAAAGCCAACATGCCATGAAGACAATCTGATGGAATGAGCGCAAATCCAATTCTTTTGAGCAATTAAAGGGGGATGGGGAAAATAAACATTTTAATCTAAACTTCCACTGCATTTTTATACTCTTAAAAAAAAGGTAATGTTTTGTTTTTCTGAGCCGCTTGCAAAATGAAATAGCCCCATGTTCCGTACCCTGAGCACCATGAAGGAAAAGTGGGATACTAACACTGTAAATAAAAATTGCTTTGACCACTGCTTACTCATGAATGGCCTACAATTTAGCACACTGTTTTGTGAATGCATATGCTTATATCATACACAACAAACATGTGAGTCTGTGAATATCCGTATATGAGTACAAGTATTTGGGAGTTCATTCCACACAGTTAAATATCATGTGGAATGAAGAGCACTCCATGCCTCACCACTGCCACCACAGAATCTTCTCATCAGCATATTTGGGGATAATGCCTGTGAAGAGGAATTTGCTATACACACATAGGATCCCCTGTGATTTGGAACACTGGACGGTCAGGTTTCCAAATCACAAGGCTATGCACATACAGCTGGCTGCCCTCTACAGGTACTGTTGTTATTTAGTCATTTAGTCGTGTCCGACTCTTTGTGACCCCCTGGACCCGAGCACGCCAGGCCCTCCTGTCTTCCACTGCCTCCTGCAGTTTGGTCAAACTCATGCTCGTAGCTTCGAGAACACTGTCCAACCATCTCGTCCTCTGTTGTCCCCTTCTCCTTGGGCCCTCCATCTTTCCCAACATCAGGGTCTTTTCCAGGGAGTCTTCTCTTCTCATGAGGTGGCCAAAATATTGGAGCCTCAGCTTCAGGATCTGTCCTTCCAGTGAGCACTCAGGGCTGATTTCCTTCAGAATGGAGAGGTTTGATCTTCTTGCAGTCCATGGGACACTTATCCTCAAATGCATGGCAGTTGGGGACAGAGCCAATGTGACTCTATGTGACCGTTAATCAGAAGGGAGTGAATGCCTAAATATAGCTTGAGTAGAGAAGGTACGCACATTCTAGCTTGTGTGCCTGTTTTTCTCTCTCCTTAGAATCTAAAGAATCTCACAATATATTCAGAAGAGTAAGTTAGATTTGCTTATTATTAACTTTTAATAGTTTCTTTTGATAGTA
This sequence comes from Podarcis gaigeae, assembly GCF_964106915.1. Taxonomy (NCBI): domain Eukaryota; kingdom Metazoa; phylum Chordata; class Lepidosauria; order Squamata; family Lacertidae; genus Podarcis; species Podarcis gaigeae. Next base: position 59,267,453 of record NC_139688.1, read on the forward strand.
TTTATGACTTTTGCAAGTTATTCTCTTGTCTAAAAACTGGTAATGTTGGAAGAATATAGGCATGTGTGCATTTCAGGAGAAGGAGAAGGGTACCCTGTACAACCAAAGCCATATATGGAGCTGGGCACGACTGGTGCCATTCACAGACATAAGCCTGATTTAAGCATGGCACCAGATAGGCACCATTGCAGCTCAGTCAGATTAGCTTGCCTACATTTGAAGCATTACCATCCCATGAGTTCAAGGCCATATTGGAATGCTCATGTTGACATGCTCAGGAGCTATTGTCTCAATCTACCTGCAAGTAAAATGCAGCATAATTTTCTTTCTGCACACAGATCATCACATTTAAAATTTGGTTGTAGCTATGCTTATTAATCTAGTCCATGCTGCATTTATTGGAATCCTTGTCCATGAAGACAACTGAAGACATACCCAGTTTTGTGGAGAAACCAACACAACATACTACAGTGGTGCCTCGCAAGACGAAATTAATTCGTTCCGCAAGTTTTTTCTTCTTGCGAGTTTTTCGTCTTGCGAAGCACAGTTTCCCATAGGAATGCATTGAAAATCAATCAATGCGTTCCTATGGAGACCGTCCGGGGACAGAGGGGAAGCGCCGCGTGCCTTCCCCTCTGTCCCCGGACCTGTTTTAAAGCAAGGGGCAGCGGGGAGAAGATTGCTTCTCCCCGTTGCCTGCCCCGCAATCTTCCGAGGCGTTCGTCTTGCGGGGTACCACTGTATGTTTTCATCAACTGAATTCAGACACAAGGAAGAATTTCCCCCCTCTCTGTTATATTAAGCAACAGTTTGTACAAATAATACTTAGAAATTATAATGCAATATAAATAACTCTTCCTATGAAGAGAAAACTGTTGCGCTACAATCCTACACCCAAGCCCACATACATTAAAGCAGTACCAAATTGGCCTAATAATTAACAAACCATAAATTCTTCTGAAAACAGCACTGCTCTTCCCCGGGAGTGCTTTGTTCTCCAAATCACCCATGGTATAATAGATGATATCATACAAATGCTCTGTTGAATTTTACTAGCACAAAAAGGAGTTTAAAACATTAATACTCTGTAATATTGCTTAGCCTAATATGTGGACATGCTTTTCAAAACTGATTTTATAAAGCTGCATTGCATCTGTTTTCCCACACTCTCTTCAACATACATAACAAAGTTAGCAGATTACTTGCACTGGGGTTATGTTTTGCTCGGGACTTTCTGCTTGCATTCCACAACAGCAGTGCTTGTTCAGACACTTTTGTGTTTTTTCTAATATCACAGAGCTAGAATGGAGTGAGGGAGCAGAGAAACTATTTTATCCCAAATAATATCCACATGTGTGCAACTGCATAGGGAGAACAATATTTGTAGGCTGCCTCTACAGCTTCGTTGGCCAATAACAAAATAATAGAAAGCGATATCAACCATGATTCCCCCTTGCAACAATACCTGCTCATTTCTGCTAGCAAGATATTCACCTACATTTTATTTTATCTCTTCTATACCACATATCTATTTTGAAAAAAGATGGACTCCACTAAAGGGTCTGTATCGAAAGAAAACAAATCCCCGGTGGCAGGAGGAACACAACTTAAAACAAAAATACATGTGTGAGACAAAATACCGAGGCATCTCGCCTCACTATTTGATAATGCATTTCGTCTAAAATATTTATTACTTTTTCAGTGTATTCCAGCTATTTTGCAGACCAACATGTAACTCATAGCGACAAGCAGCTACATAGATTCCATGAGTGCACTTTATGTTTCCCTTGATCCAACGGGGGAAGGATAGACAAATTCTCTCTCTCTCTCTCTCTCTCTCTCTCTCTCTCTCTCTCTCTCTCACACACACACACACACACACACACACACACACAAACACATAGAGGGATGTGTACAGTGCCTTCAATATTCCATCGAAGCTACCCAATCAAGAAGCTGCTGCAACTGCTGCAAGAGCAATAAATTGCTTCATTTGCATGCAGGAAAGGTCAAAAGTTTAATTGACAAGTAAAATATTTTCCATTTCTAACAATAGTTATAATAATTTTATTATTTGTACCCCACCCATATGACTGAGATGCCTTTAACATTAGGAGTCAAAAAGCTTCCGAACCCCAGAATATCTCATTATGCTGACCCATGGTTATTAGCAGTCAATTTCATCAGTTAGTTAATATTCAATATGCATCAACTTCACTTTGATGAAGTTATTTAGGGAACCCTAAAATTAAAAACTAAAATATTCCGACAGCAACAGAAGATTATTGACCACTATTTTATTGTGAAATTATGAATTAACATTATTTGCGCCCAGAGTAATGCCACGAGTAAACACAACAAGCCACAGAATTAAGGGTCCTGTACTTTCAGAGATGTTTTAAGTTCCTTCCATACATTTTTAGCTGTCATTGATAAAGACAGTCTCGGCCGTGGTTTTCTTCCAAAGCAGACCTCAACACATAGTTTAGCAGCGTAAACATGATGCAGCTTTCCATAAAATAGACCAGAGGCAATCAGCTTCATCCAGGAATTATCTACTGAAGGCAAATGAGCATAACAGTTCAAATCCCACTCTTCAGGATTGGCACAGTCCATAGAAAATCCAGTTGCAGCAAAACCTTAACTTAAACTTACAATAAGACAAAAAACTTTAAAATACTATATACAGATTACCACTATACAGCTGCAAATATACAGTTTTAAGTGTGTTCTAAGTGCAATATATGGGATGCGAGTGGCGCTGTGGGTTAAACCACAGAGCCTAGGACTTGCCAATCAGAAGGTTGGCGGTTCAAATCCCCGTGATGGGGTGAGCTCCCGTTGCTCGGTCCCTGCTCCTGCCAACCTAGCAGTTTGAAAGCACGCCAGTGCAAGTAGATAAATAGGTACTGCTCCGGCGGGAAGGTAAACGGCGTTTCCGTGCGGCTTAGTCATTCTGGCCACATGACCCAGAAGCTGTACGCGCTCCCTCAGCCAATAAAGATGAGCGCCGCAACCCCAGAGTCGGGCACGACTGGACCTAATGGTCAGGGGTCCCTTTACCTTTAAGTGCAATATACAATGTGACACTAAATGGCAATGGTGAGCCTTATGGAAAATTCAATTTATTTTAAAAAACGCTTTTTAAAAAAGCATTTTCAGAATGGTTTTTATATGTGTGTAGATTCCACTTAAGTAGAGAGAACCAAGAAGAAAAGAGAGACAGAAAGTGAAACTGGGCTCCTTCTGGCCTGTTCTTAAAGGCTGCATGGCCTTGAGAGAAAGATAACAGGACCAGTTCGAACCAGCTTAAACCAAAACAACACCTGCTCTCAGCACAAAGAAATTTTCCTTGTCAGCTAGAAACTTCCAGCTTGCACCAAGCTGTATCACTCAGAGAAGTTTCCAGAAGCTTCTTGAATAGAATAGGAAAGATCTCTACACTTTAAATCAATACTTTCTGAATCTCTTGTTGCTGTTTCAATGTCCTGCCAAGATATCCCATCTTTTGGAATGATAGCAAAGGTCTTATGACAGCATTTCTGAATTGCTGGTGGGGTATCACACCTTTCTTAGCCAATTGTTCTTTCTCATTATTAATGTTGGTATTCTTTAGGAATTTAGAGTTAAAAGAAATCTCATAGGCTGGCTTTTACTAGATAGATTCAAAATAAATTAAGAGGCTATCTTTAAGTCTGTATTGCCTGCAGAAGAACATAACAGCCACCTCAGGCATTGTTTTCCCAGAATACAGAACCCCAGCAAGGCACATTCCAAGGCTTTTGTTGATCTGCAACTCTCTCCTTGCATTTCCCAGTGACCATTTTCCATGGTCCGCAAGGGCATGTAAGCGCCTACCGATCAAGCAGTCCAGTTTCTTATCAATGCTATGCACTGTATGCAGATCAGCTGTACTGTCCATCCAACCCCCAGCAGATGCGCTTTGCCAGCTTCCCAGCCAGCGTTTTCTCAAAAGGGCAGAGTGCCACCTGCCTGGCCCACACTCTCCTCACGTTCCTCCTGTCCTGGGTCACTCACCTCTGTACCCAGAGGGTAAAAATAATTCTGAAGAGGTATAGAAAATCCTTTAAATCAGGCCGCAGCTTTTTTGGAGCAAAGTATACCTCAAGTTTGCTTTGTTTAGTCCTTGGTAGCATTTCATCCTTATCTGAGTTTCCAGGAGCCAGGATACCTTAGGCGTTCAGTTCCAAGTTAATGGCTATGGGTTTGGATATTGATTTTTTATTTTTCTTTATTTAAAAAAAATCATTTTCATAATGCTCACTGTAGCATTTCTCTACAAAATAAAAATAAAAATGGGGCACATGGCCAGGTTAGTGTGCACCATGTGCAGAAGTTAGTGGGGTTCCAGCATTTTCAGTGCAGCTGCAGTAGGAAGATGTTGAGAGAGGAAAAGCTGCTGACAGAACACCAACCTTCCCCCTAACAAATGTTCGCTTTAAAAATGCATGAGCAATCATTAGGCCCAATGAAACATGTGTGTATTCAGTAGAAAAAGGAGTGCTAACTTAAGTGCGTGGGTTTATATAGTGTTCCTGTGACTTTAGCTCCATTAATTTTTATGCATTACAAAGCACTACCATGAAGAAAACACTCTGTGTAGGCTCATAAATGGTTGAGGAAGTGCTGCGTGCATGTAAAGTCTCTGAATAAAACTTAGTGTAGCAGGTCTTTACTCTTTCCATTCTGCTTCAAGTGTGGACATTTCACCATTGGGGCTCACACATCAGCGGCATTAAAAGTCACCAAATGCTACACAAAAATGGCAGAATTTCTGTAAGAAAAATAGAACTTACATTTCTTTTTTTAAAAAAGTGATTTCATTGTTTTCAGGCTTACAAGGTTTCCTTTTTATCAATGCACGACACATTTCTTCTAAGGGTCTGTCACTTGTTGTAAATGTCCAATACTTACCAGACATTTGAAGACAATGTGATTTGTTCCCACAGGTTGCCTATCCTATCTCTTAATTTCTGGCTACAAAATACCAGTTGGGCTGCTACTTTCGCCTGTACTACCTTTGTAGTGACTATGCTGCACAAAGCAGTAAAATTTAGTATCAAAAGCTGTGCAAACCACCAAGACTCTAGTAGAAACAGACAGAACTCCACGATATGAGAAGCGTGAATTAAAAGCACAGAGAAGTGGAGTGGGGAAGGAATCTCTTGCATCATTCTAACTGTCCTTCCCTTCCCCCTACTCCTTCTTGCTTTTTTTTTAAACACACTGGAAAGTATTTTAACAGTGAATTCTGAAATGGTCCTCAAAAGATGCACTAGAAGAGGATGCACTTTACTTCACAAAAGGTGGCACATGCTAACAAACATATCTGATACTGCTTGGAACTGCATGGAAACAGACTGTCATTTGCTGCATTCTAAGGAATTTATCTCCATGCCAGTTAATGTGTGTTCAGGGTACTTTAACTGAACTGCAGAATGTTTGTGTTTCTATCCTAAATCTAAATGTTTTCAGAGCAACTGTTGTGTTTAGGAAATTGGCTAACATGCTGCTCTCCAGACGCTGCGGGATTAAGAGTCCTACTGGCCCCACCAGCATGGTCAATGGTCAGGTATGGTGGAAGGCAGAGCTGTCAGTCACAAAACTAGTCCCCCCCCAAAAAATTCCTCACATTTTCCTTCATGTGGAAAGCTTGGGAGAAAATATTCCCCCCCACCCCCTGATTTCTCCGCTCCAGATAGGTCCTGAATGCTTGGAAAGAGCCCCATTTGGTTCAGGCTGCTTTGAGGGCATCCCACTTCAACTAAGATAAACACTGAATCTCTCTGACGCGGACTGAACTGAAAGCATATCCCTAAAAAGTGGTTCTACCTAATTCAGAGAGCATTCAATTTGGATGGTGTCTAAGTTCTATAACTAGTGGAATGAATCCCTCCAGAGGTCCTTTAAGAGTCAGCTCTTAAATCATATGTAGGACTCTTCAGAAGAAATGAGAAGTTTAAGAAGGTCTTGTCCTTTCGTTTCTTCTTGAATTTTTTTAGACTTATTTAGATTTGAAGAGAGATACATGTGTTCAAGGTTAAATGTAGATCCAAAATTACAAGGATATGTTAAAGGCATATTGTTGCTACAGAAAATCAAACTTCAGCATTCACTATCAAATTTGGTCACGCAGTAGTGCAGGCAGAACCATCTGCTATTTCATAATTCCACTGCTGCAATCATTACTCTATAGTATGTTATCATTGTCTGGGGAAGGTTAAATCTCTTTATAAAATGACTGGCAATATTATAAAACCATTTCTTCCCCCCTAAGTAGGTCACGGAATACCAGGAATTTCAAATCTCCCCATCTAGGCAGGCGTGTAAGTACAGCCATTTTGCCAAAGCAAGCACTGAGGGAGAAAAAGAAAATAATTCCTTACATCCTGCTACACTTGTTTCATTGGTTTGTTCAGCTTTGTAAGCCGACACTGTCCTCACTTATGAAAACATATGAAAAACAACAATGAGATGGGGGAAAATCAAGTGTATGCGCACATATGGGGTAAATAGAAGAGATATAGGTTGACAGACCAAAATTTCCACATACACAACACTAAAAGACATTTGGGATCAGTGATATTCTATAAGGATGCGACTTATGAGCAGAATTCTATGGAATATTGATGTTTTCAAATTAGTGATGTTCTCTTAAAATAAGAAACCTAACAAACCCTGGTTGAGCAACGAGATCCAAAAATTAGCAGTGGAAAAGGGGAGGAACCCAGTTCTTGCCCACTTTGTTCACATTTTTAACAGGCCCTTCTCCTGCACCTTACTTTTCTGCTTGTCAGGCTGCTATTAAACCAGCAATTTTTTTCCTTGGCATGGAGACAAGTAATGGGAAAAACTTTGCCTGCTTTATTTCTGTGTGTCAGACTGCCGTTAAAGGCCCAGTGCCGAGCCAAGGAAAACAAATGCCTAATCTTTTCTTTATTCTGCTCAGTCACAGATTACTCCAACTTTAGGAGTATAGTTGTACCATTTCTTTAGTTGTACCTGCTTTATCCCCTTCTAAATAAGCAGCAAGCTTGAGAATGGAAATAGTGGGAGTTAAAAGGGGTGAAATGTCTTAAGGGTACCCATAACAGACCACTAAGCTCAGGTCACTGAACCCAGGCAAATTTTGGGGAGGTTAGAAGGGAGATTTTGAATAGATCCTGCCCATGCAGCACCTATTGCTTGGTCATTATTTTTCCTAGAAAGAAGGAATCAGGGATCAGGGATCGTGACACTTCAGTCTCCCACCTGCTTATAAGATCACTTATTACCTATAAAACCTATTATGTTACCCCAGTAACTATGTTGGTAAGAGTAGCATGATGTTTTCATTTGTTGGAAGCCGCTCAGGGTAGCTGGGGCAACCCAGTCAGATGACTGGCATATAAAATAATGAATTATTATTATTATTCCAGAATTGATTCCACACGCTTCAGCAATGTCATCTGGAACCTTGGGTGCAATAAAATGTACTAGCCCTTTGAAATTCAGCTTGGAGGTTTAGCTATGTTGCTAATCTGCAAAAACTACTGAACTAGGTGCTGCTACTTTCAAATAGCAGTACTTTTAATAAGCCTCTGCATAGTCTTCCTTCAGAAATTTGGCAAGCGTATTACAATACAAACTAGTCCCAATTAAAATGTATATATCTGGGTGTGCAGAGTCTTTTGCTCTTGTTAAAGAATCACTGCTGTTCGTTAACTACAGAACATTGCTCTGGAACATTGCTCTTTTCTTGAAAAATAAGTACCTGCTTATCTGTGGTTTGTCCAAGCAAGGATTTCTTTAACCTTCAAGAAAGAGTGAAGCACAGCTTGTTTCACTGTTTTCTCAGGATAGTAATAAAATACAAAAAAGTAGTCCATTAATACCTGTGATTTGTTCATCTCTCTGCACAATGCAGCTGCTTACTCACAACTTTCAAAGAACAAGTAAACTTGCAAAACATTGGAAGTGTTTTCCTATCCATATTTGATGTCTTTCTTCATATCTACTCTGGGGGTCATCGTTTCTTCTAATTTGACCCTTCTTGGTGTGTGGATGCAGCCATTGCAAACAGAACATTGATACCGAGATACAGTTTGCATCCAACTAAAAGCTAATAAACTGAGGAAGGCCAGGTTTAGTAGGTCCTAACATTAGCAGACAGCTTCTAGGCTAATTTTTTAAAAAAAATTTTTACTTCAGATACTGATTTAAATCTACCACATTATCTATGATACAAAGAGGATTTAAACAGCCTCACACACAATATAAAACAGAAGAACATAGTGAAAGCCTTGCTTGATCAGAGTGACCTATTTCAGACCATCATGCAACCATCATTTAAGTGATCATCTTAACCATCTTAATCTCTATCCAATCTCTCAATGACACATCAAGAAAAAAAATTATATGCTTGTGGCTAAGCATGTTTATATCTAAATAATTTAGAATCATTAATACTTCATCTCATATGGCAAAACTACCAGCTACCGAAACCACAAACTTTTCAAAGCTTTACACATCAAGGAGTTGAGAACCATTTTGTGCCAAAGGATCAGGGTTGTTCATGGGACCAAACGGCAGTGCAGACAACAGTGGTTGGATGAGGCGGGTGTGACTCTCACTTTTCTATGGTAGGCTACATTCTGGCCATGCAAAAACCAGGTGCACACGGGGACCTCACCTCCATCCAGGCAAGCAAAAGGCGTTATCACAGTTCGACAAATTCAAGCAAGGCAAAAGATGCTCAAAGAGGGCATGGCACTGTATAGGAAAGTATTTAATGTATGTTTTACTGTGTTTGATATTTTAACTGGAAGCCATCCAGAGTGGCTGGGGCAACCCAGTCACCATATCATGACTGGATGTGTGTGTGTGTGTGTGTGTGTGTGTGTTTGTGTGTGTGTGTGTAGAGAGAGAGAGATATATATATCAATCTCTCTCTATATAGATATATAGGTGCCGGGCTGGTTAGCGTGGCCTGAGGAGGGAAAGTGGCTTGATGAGAGTCCCAGATAAAGCAGTCTGGATAAAGGCCATATTGACATGTTGTACAGTTACTGTAAATGGTTCACTTAACACATGGGTTGGTAAACTAAGGCCCTCGGGCCAGATCAGGCTCAATTGCCTTTCAGATCCAGCCCATGGACGGTCCAGGAATTCAGGCAGCTGGCATAGCGCATGCAATGGTTTTTGCGACTCAGCCAGGCTTGAGGGTCAAAAGTGAGGTGGGCGGCTGCTTGAGACAAGCCCCTTCTCCGTCTGTCTCGTGCAGCAATCTTTTCTTCCGGGGTGGGGAAGAGGGAAAAGGAGCCACAGTTCGGATTTCCACCATGGAGTTGCCGGCGACTGACCACGAAAACTATTCAGACACATTATTATACACACATAACTCATTTATTCAGTGATCTTTGAAAAACAATTCCCATGTTCACATGGGAATGTATACACAGAAGGAAGAATTCAAGAGTTTCAGCATCAGCTTAAACACCATCATGTTTTTTTTAAAAAGACTGAACTGATATCTGGAGAGACCTTATGAGGAAAAGATGAGACCATTTACTGTTTCCAGAAAGCTGGATTCCAGATTCATCATTTAGCTATGATGAAATACAACCCTCTGTGTGCGACACAGAAATCAAGTAGGACAGCCAGCCAAAAATGAGGTCGGAACTGGACAAAAAGAAAAAGAAAAAATGCAGGCACAAGGGTATCACAGCCGAAAGAGATGAAAAAAAGTAAAGAGTTGCAGAGACATAAGGAGAGAAACACTGAAGAGAGCAGGAACAGGAATAGCGGAAATTGGTGTGTTTGTGTGTAGGATTGCAGCTTGGCAACTTCAAAGGAGAAAGGCGAGGCAGCTGTGCCAAGAGCCAGAAAGATGAGAAACTGGGAGCAAGCTGAATAATGGAAGAGAGGTACACATGCCAGCTGTAGTCAAGAGCTGCAGGAAAATGGCATGGAAGTGGCAAGGATGTGAAGAGGGAAAGCTGAGTGGGAAAACAGCTGGGACAAACCGAAGAAGACTAATATTATCCCTTGCTCAAGATATTGCAACACTTTAATGCCATTTGAACTAGTGAATTCTAATAACCAAAGTAAATATTACTGGGGTTGCACTGTCTTCAGAAGGAGAAGAATTTGACTTTGCTAATTGATTTGGAGACTGTTAAAAAAAGAGATTAAACATTATAAATGGTGAGTGTCTCTTTGTGTATCTCTTTGTGCCTCTATCTGTTTAATATTATGTTATAATTATGTAGGCAGCTCTATAAAGAATCATCTCTTTAGTTTACACACTGCAGGGATTCCACAAAGCAAACAGAAAGAGAAAAGCATGCTTCATAAGAAAACTGAAATCAGAGTTTCATCAACCTGGAAATCATTTAGTGGTTCCCACACTGCATGAGATTGTATGACGCTACCAGCTAGGCTGTTCTCAATTTGTACACATAAGCTGTGGAAGGAAAGTCACTAGTGGTGGGAAACGCAGATCTGAAAGCAGTAAAAAAACAAAAGGGTTTTAAAGGCTGACTTTGTAACCAGAGGCATAGCGTGGGCGGAGCTGAGGGGGGGCTGTAGGCCCAGGTGCAGGGTTTTTAGGGTGCATGCCTCACGACACTGTGGGACTGGCAGGCCATCATGAGCTATTGCATCCTTCTCAAGCCCCCCGCCAGCTGCCCTGCTATGTCCTTCTCAAGCTTCCCTCTAGCTGGAGGGCGGTTTGAGAGACGCAACAAGCATGCACCCTGCCAGTCCATCAACACTTTTGCAATTCTCACAAAACGGTGCTATGGTTGCAAGGTATGTGAAGGGTGCATTCACACTGCAGCTGCTGCCCTGCTCCACGCCGATTTGCAAGGCTGCAGGCTGGCATTGGTCAGGTTGGCTAGCCAGCCTCTGCACTGTGCCTGGCCCCGCTTGGTTTCAGTGGGTGGGGGTCACACTGGCAGCATGCCCTGCCCCCACAGCACACCCCTGCGCCCTGGCGCATACATGCCTGCCCCCAGCACCAGCTAGGAACACTCCACCATTGTTTGTAACTGGCAACACACAAGAACACAGACTATGGTTCATCAGCCCTAGTTAAACAGTCAAACTCTCCTGGGGTGGCTCAGTTGCTTAATGCACACAATTCTCCACTGACGTTCTAAATTACTCCCCAAAGTTGAGGTGCACTGGGATATGAACGTATTCCAGCAATGTTGCTGCAACTCCAGTACACATGAGAATTAGAAACATTAAAAAGAAAATCAGATTAGCCACAAAGGCATAAAAGAAGGGCATTTGTTCCCACTGTGCCTAAATGAATTTACAGCATGCTATCATGTGCAAACAACCACATTCCTTTGAAAGCTCACCATGTGGCCTAGTGCCAATCACTATTTATCAGTCTAACCTGTAACACAGGATTGTTGGGAAGATAAAATGGATAGCAATGGAACCCTAAGCTCCGGGCAGGAAAGGTGAGAGAAAGATCTACGTTTACAATGAAGATTAGTTGCTTAAAGCAAACAATTACTGCTCAAATATAATTCCCAACCCAACGGAGAATTTAACCCGGAATCTTCTGCATACAATGTAGATGCTTCACTAAGCTTTTAGAAATCTTTGCTCTATTATCACTCACAGTATCTGTTCTTATCTATAATACAGTTAAATGAACTGTAGCTTAAATTTTAAAGATATTTAAAGATATTCCAAAAACATTCATTAGCCTCATGCATCAAATGAACATTTACAGTGTTTGACTAACAATGCCAATATGCTAGAGTGGCTTTCTTTAAAAAAAAGTTTTTTAATAAATAAATAAATTCTTTTTTCACATCACACAAAATAACTCACAATACATCAACTACTTTGATTAGACATATCAAATCAAATTGTTACAGTTCATTCCAAAAAATCTTTCCACCTATTACTATGATGTCTTGGGAGGTTATAATGTTCTTGACACATATAATCCGAAACTGGATGTCACACATTATTGAAAAGATAGGATTAGAATTCCTTTTGGTCACACAAATCACCTTTCAGGCTCCTCCTGTCCATGCTCTGGTATAATATGCTTCAATGTTCAAGTCCAAGGAGGTGTGCTATTGCATGGCTATTTCCTTACATGCAAGAAATGCAAGGAGGAGGAATGTAATGCAAAAAGGAATGTTAAAAGTTCTTTATGAGCAATTGGTGGAGTAGACATGTCCTTTATTCCAAGTAAAACAAGTTGAAGAGAAAGTTGCAAGTCCATTTTGTATGTTAAACTCAATACTTTAAATACCACAACCTAAAATGGGTAAACAGATGTGCAAAACCACCACATAAGTATATAAGATCCAGTCTCCCCACATTCCCTCCAACAGGCTGATGCCCCTGGTATCATGGGAAACTCTTACCTTCTATGTAAGAGTTTCAGAGAGAATTCCCTTTAAAGCATTTTAAAAGATTCCCCCTACCCATCCAAGCATATTCCATTTCTCATTAGAGCTTATTACTTGAAGGTTCATTTTTGTGGCCACAAGATAGACAAATTCTACCTCAATTAATATTTTGTATATAGTTGGTACTATACCCTATTATATAGGGACGTGGGTGGCGCTATGGTTTAAATCACTGTGCTGCTTGGGCTTGCTGATCGGAAGGTTGGTGGTTCAAATCCCCGTGACGGGGTGAGCTCCCATTATTCGGTCCCAGCTCCTGCCAACTAACAGTTCAACAGCACATCAAAGTGCAAGTACATAAATATTGTAGGTACCGCCCCGGCGGGAAGGTAAACGGTGTTTCCATGTGCTACTCTGGTTTTGCCAGAAGCAGCTTAGTCATGCTGGCCACATGACCCAGAAAAAACTGTCTGCAGAAGCGGACAAATGCCGGCTCCCTCGGCCTGTAAAGAGAGATGAGTGCCACAACCCCAGAGTCGTTTGTGACTGGATGTGAAAATTGACTATAAGGTGGTCAAAAGTGGTCAACTCTTGGTATGGCTTGAATAAATGGTTTTAACAGAAAGAAAAACAATTGAGCAGCTTTCAAAATTCCTTCTGTTCAATTTGTGATCAATGACACACGCATTTCCTTGCATCTCTCATAACCAGGAGTTCTTGAATGGTAAATCAGACATCAGATTCAATTACTTCATCTTCTCTAATAACAAACACAGAAATAACTGTTGGAAGCTGCCCAGAGTGGCTGGGGAAACCCAACCAGATGGGTAGGGTATAAATAATAATAATCAGTAGTAGTAGTAGTAGTATTTATGTGCACAATGTGTTGTTGCAAATCAAACTCTTAAAATGACTGCAATGTTTTCTTAGGTGTACCTGAGCCCTATACTGCCCATGAGATATGCTGCATGATTATTATTTTTTTAAAATTTGCTATCAAATAATAAAACAAAGTAGAACAAACAACTCCTTACAGAAATTCTGATTACATCTTTCACTTCAATCTCACACAATATCGCAATATCAGAGATGAAACATTACAAATGGCATATATGTTACTTTGGCTACTCCCCTAACTAAAGCTTAAATGTAGTGACCAAGCCAGCATTAATACTCACAGCTCTAGCCCAGAATCTGACTGACTGCCATTTTTCTATTTCCTGTTCCTCATTTGTGGTCAAAGGGGATGCACTTGTTTTGACCACAATAAGTTAGCATGTACACAATGGAAATTTCAAGAAATTTCAGCAATTGCCTTCTCCCTTTCCCTGATTTCTTCTTAATCCTAGGGCAGTGTCTGCGCTAAGATTTCAAAATGGCTGGAATGCATTTCAAATGAACATTTGATCTCAACATTACACATTTTATGGTGCTCAAAGTGCATTGAGCCCCCACAATGAACATCATATAAGATGAACATCATATAAGTTTGTGATGTTCAATATGATTTTTGGTACGTGGAACCTTCTGATCACTGGTACCCAGCTTTGTCATGTGCCTGTGCCCACCGTCTCCCAAAGCTGGCTGAGGAACATCACATACAGACAATCCTTAAGTTAAAGAAGCAGTGTTATGGTGGATTACATTATGTTTTCTGGATATCAGCTGGAACCACCTGTCTTTCCTGGAAAAAATGTTGAATAATGTACAATAGCCCAAACACATTTTCTAAAAGTTGTAAATGGTGAGGAAACATCACAATGCCTTGCTTACAATTTGAATCTTTCAGCTGTTTGAAGTGACCATGTGGAATTTCAGCACTCTGAACACACAGTGTTACCATGAGTTCAAGGATTTCATCAGTCATGAAGGCTACAAGCAACTTACTTTAAAAAATAATCAGCTGCCCAGATAAATTTGTGAACATCCTTCAGCTCCTCCATGATAACATGACAGCAACAATCACAGATAGCAATGGCTCTCAAAGTGAACCAGTGGGATCAGGTGTTAAACAGAGTTGTGTTATCACCCTACTCTATTATTTTCATTGCCATGATTCTACACATTGTCGAAGGGAAACTCCCCACCGGGGCAGAAATCATATATCAAACAAATGGAAAGCTCTTTAAGTAGGCTGAAAGCAAAGAGTAAGGTTACCATAACTTCCATCATAGAGCTTCAATATGCTGATTATGAAAACATCAAAATACGGAAGCACCTTGGCTTATGTAACCCTCTGGTTACGTAAACTTCATGTTACAAAAGCGGCAAACCCGGAAGTATCGGATTGGGTTTCGGCACATGCACAGAAGCAGTCTACCGCCCTTCGCACATGTGCAGTGGCAGTCTACTGCCACGCGCATGCACAGAACAGTGATCCTTGGGTTTCGGAAACCTCGGGATCCGGCCGGACCTCTGGAATGGATCCCATTCGCAACCAGAGGTACCACTGTATCCAAATTTCAGGCTTCACTGTACAGTTGTCAGTTTTAGTCTGACCTTTTATAAAGGGACACTGCTGTAGTGTGTGCACACTCAGAGGATGACTTCCAAACCATCCTAAATATCTTCTCAGAAGCCTATGAAAGCTCAACATCCAAAAAACCAGAGTGCTACACCAACAAGCACAAAACAAGCCCTCTGAAGATTCACAAATCCAACTCAAATTGTAACATTGAAAAGCGTCCATCACTTCTCCTACCTGGGCAGTTATCTTTCCACAAGTGCTGACAATGATGCCGAAATCCAGCATCGCCTGAGCTCTGTGAGTGCAGCTTTCTCCTGACTGAAGCTCAGAGTGTTTGAGGACCAGGAAATTTGCAGGGAAACAAAAATGCTTGTTTACAAAGCTATTGTACTACCAACCTTACTGTATGCTTGTGAAACATGGACCACTTATAAATGTCATCTCCAACTCCTCGAAAGAGTCCGTAAATGATGTCTCTAAAAAAATTCACATATAACTTGGGAAGACAGGCAAACTAATGTCAGTGTACTGGAAGAAGCAAAGATCACCAGTGTTGAAGCAATGATTCTTCAACGTCAACTTTGTTGGACTGGTCAAGTTGTATCATCTTCCAAAGCAACTACTCTATTCTGAACTTAAAAATGGAAAGCATGATGCTGGTGGTCAACTGAAGAGGTTTAAAGACTCTCAAGGCAAATCTAAACAAATGTAGTATAGACACCAACAATTGGGAAACACTGGGTCTGCAAGCATTCCAACTGAAGAACAACCTTTACCAAAGGTGTCATGGACTTTGAAGACACTCAAACTCAGGACGAAAGGGAGCAATGTGCTAAGAGGAAGACACGTTTGGTAAACCCTCACCATGATAAACTCCTACCCGGAAACCTATGTCCCCACTGTGGAAGGACGTGTTGATCCAGAACTGGTCTCCATAGTCACTTACAAACTCACTGTTAAGACCGTGCTAATGGAAGACAATCTTACTCGGCTACGAGTGATCACCAAAGAAAGAAGATAACAAACTTATGTTCAAGCATTTCATCAGTCATGAGGGCTACAAGGAACTTACTTTAAAAAAGAATAATCTGTGAGCAGCAGCTCATAGGCTAAATTTTACCTATACCTCCAGTAAGAAATTCTGTGCATGTGATCAGTACAGATCTTTCATTGTTTGACGTTTTAGGATGTACAAGGAACTACTTGAACATTAGTCCCCATTCTGACTAACAAGAGATACATGCAGTAACAACAGATAGTAAAAATTTCAAATGCATCCTCCTAATTTAAGATACTTAAATTTGTCATGCTAAATTATCTTCCTATGTCTTTCCAAAGCCAACCAACAGTAGTATTTGAGGAACATTAAAATACTCTCTTTTTGCACACATGTGGCCTTTCTATCAAACAATTTTGAAGAGAAAATGGCAGTTAATTTACTTATTTTTTGTTCCCACACTAACTTAACCACAAAACTGAACAAATAACAGGCAATCTGTCATTAATCTAATGTAAATGGATTCACTGGGCTATGATAATAGCATTTACTCATGAGTGGTACAGGCAGTACAATTATGCTGAGAAACGAATTAACTGAACTGCCATGAGAAAAAGAGAAGTCTCCTGGTGAGATTCTCATGCTGTAACATGTTTAGAGAAAAGCCTGTCCCATCACAAAGTATTTTAAATTCTTGAGATCTGTGTTGCAGCTTGGCTGTAAAATAATCTTTATTAAATATAAAATAAACATAACCAATGCAATTTATCTTTTCCCCACTACACTTATAATTGCACTTCTTTCTATTTTAGGATCCTTGTCTATAAAGTCCCTTCCTCACTGGATCTCCCAAGGGACACTTTCAATGCTCCAAACCCCTATAATTTAAGAATTTAGGATTAAGATTAGTAGAATTTAAGGCTCTAATTATAGGAAAGAGACAAGTGTTGTGGGAGGAAGGGTGGGGCCTATATTTAATCACAAATTTGTTTATTGTGTCAGAGTTGTTATACTCTGTCCTTCTTCCAGATCAGGGCAGCTTACAAGACAGCATACAACAGTCATAAAATATAAAATAAAATAAAGGTAAATGGCCTCTAAAGACTAACAAAGTGTACAATACAATTAGAGTAAACTCTGTCAGTACTGTCGTGGAATGAAACCACTTCCTGCAGGTTCAGGTTGACACGCCTAACTAAAAGACAAGGTAAAAATTGATAGCTACAACAGCAGGCAGAGTCTGTTCCCAAGAAGCAGTTTGCACACGAAAGGCAGGTGTGGACAGAGGAATGGGAAATGGAACTGGTGGGGTCACAGAACCAGGAAAAAGCTTTTTGAGTCAAGGAAGCATAGAGGAAGTGGGCAGAGGCAGGCCAAGGAACAGGGATGAAGGGCTGCTCAGGGAAAGGATTGCTGCACAAAGATCAACAGCTACAGCAATTAGGTTTTTAAAGGAAATGAGCACCTTTGGCTCTCCAGATGTCACTGAACTACAACTCCCATCAGCGCAAGTTACTCAGCCATGGGGACAGGGTCACAGAAGTGAAGAAGCTGGGGAATGAAGGGGACGAAGAGCATCAAATGAATGAAAGTACCAAATGAGGTATGTTAGGCTAAAAGAGCTACTGAGCCAAGGTCACTCAGTAAGCTTTATGGCTGAATAGGGAAGTGAATGTGAGTGCATGAGATCCTAGTCTGATGCTTTAACCCAGAAGTGGCTGACCTGTGGTCCTGCAACTCCTTGACAATTGGGAGCTGCAGTCCTCAACCAGGCCTTTAGCTGCTTAAACAATCCGTCATGGCCTTTTAAATGTGTATGTGGGGTGTGTGTGTGTTGTTTTTCACTACTATGTTTTTATGTTGTAAACTGCCCTGCAATCTTCAGATGAAGGGTGGTATATAAAATTAATAAACTACAGCAACATCATCACCAACATCTGAAGGACCAGAAGTTAGACACCTCTGCTTTAACCACTATACCATACAGGCTCTCAAAAGCTCACTAAACCAAGTTGTGACTACATGATGCATAGCTATATGCCTACCACACATCAGACATGATGTGGCAGGTAGCTAACCTACACAGCCTGTATGGTTCTCCAGGTCTTTTTCACACCAGCTATGCGCAAATGTGCAACTGACACATCTGATTGCTCCTGCAGTCACTGTGTTGATGTCTGCTTGAAGTCAAAGCCAAGGTATATACCCTGATGACTCATGGAGCTTCACACATGCAGCTGTAGATGTTGCTTGAGACTCCAATATACTAAACTAACAAGCAGCAGAATACAGCAAGCTTCTAACTGCATATAGATGCCATGCAGAAAATGGTGAAATGTCTGTGGCTTAATCCATCAGCGTAAGCCCTTTATAAATGTGCTTTTGGCTTTGGGAAGTAAAGGCAGGAAAAAGGAGAGAGAAATAAGTGCTCTCCAAAACATAGTGAATGGAAAATCAACAACCCGGCCAAATTCCCAGTTTGCTCAACAGCTATGCCTGCTGCTAATCCTCCTTCTGGTTTGCTAAACTCCTTTCTGCCTTGTTTCCCGCTCTCTCCCTCTTGTGTTTTTGGCACAGAATTTACCTGCCCTGTGCAACTTGAATGGCATGTTTAATTTGTGCACTCAGGTTGCCATGAAACAGAAAAACTTTGCAATTCATGAGAATAAAACAGAGATGTTCTCAAGATGTGTCATTTCAGTACATTTTAGTTCCTCCATCTCTTAAATCCTCCCCCCTCCTTCAAAAATAGTACAATATAAGGAGTGTGAAGTAAAAAATGTAGCAGCTGCTCACTTGACGGAATATTTATATTTGCCATATAAGCATTACAGAAGTGGCCTGTTAAGCACTGCAAGCCCTATACACTTTAGCTCTATGTTTTATTTAGCCTAAACAAAGCAGCCAGCTACATTTTGAAGACAAAAAACATGAGTGACAATGGAAGGGTTAAAAGGGGAAGAATCAGTCAACTACATTTTTTACATACCTTAGCTTTTCCTGGAAATAGTTGACTTTTTATTTTAGCAACTGAGAACAACTCCTTAAAAACATAACTATTCAAGGAAGCACAATTCCCTGTTGTTTTAAATGTAAGTAACTACTATATTGTTTTCAATGGTGGCCCTAGGGTTTTGGGGGCCCCGGGCAAAAGTCATTTGGGGCCCTTTAAAGGTATGAAAGCAAGTCAGGCATGAAATTTAACTTGGTTCTATATATGAATCTGCAATGGGAGGATAGATAAATGTATTGTAATACATTAACTGTGGTCAATTCTGATTACAGCTTTCCACCATGCAGGCCTCCCAAGGTGAGTAAGGTGCTGACCGCGTGTTCACCTTTGGCCAGTCTCCACTGGACTGCTAAGGCTGGGGCACCCTCTTATCAGGCTCCTGGGGGCCAGTATAAGGAGGCACCTCTCTTTGCAGCAGCTTAGAGATGACAGAGGACTCCCAAGGAGAGGAAAGGAAACTGGGGGGGGGGGGCATGCCGCAAGGGAGGGGGTTCAAAAAGGGGTGAGGGGCTGCCGGCTCTGCAAGCAAGGGGTGACGTAACTGGGCTTCTGAAACTTGGAGTGAATTTCCCCACATGGCAGCCACAAAAAGAATGTAGTTGGTCAAGGGAGCCGTGGCCTCAAAAAGGTTGAAAACCTCTGTACTAGGATGTTCTTGCAAACAGTAGAGCACAGTAAATGTTTTATCAATTTCAACTTTGAAAATGAAGTCTCACCAGATGCAACAGTAGCCGGAACAATAGGAATAATGTGAAGCAGAAAGGAACAATATGCCAGTATATTGCCCCAAATTTTGTCACTCTACTCCCATGATTTTCTGAGTAAAGGAGAATGCAAATGGATTCCCCCCCTGAAATCATATAACACCCAAAAGGGAGCTAATTTTCCAGAAGTGGCTTTTATGTCACGTGAAAACTCAAATGTAATGTGGAAATTAGCAGTTAGGGAAACATCAGAGAAATGGAATAAACCACTGTGGGAATGCAGCCTGACCAACTACAAAGGAGGCAGGCAGGGTTCTGGAGGTACAAGATTCTGGAGGCCTCTAAAGTGTGGGGCCCTGGGAGGTTGCCTGGTATGCTGCCCCAAGCCAACACTGTCCTTTGATGATTATCATTATCATTATTAATGTTAGTGATGTAACAAATAAAAGGACAGTACAGAAGTAATTTGCCCTTAGGTTTTAAGAGAAGGGAAGTAGGTTATGGGATTCCCCCTTCACAGCAAACAAGACCCGCAATTCTTCTGGCTCCCTTTATCAAGGCAGATGTTGAGCACAGTCAATGCAAACTCGGGAGTACTCTGCCTCTACCCACTGGAAACATTTCTTCAAAACAGAAATGCACATTTCTTAACAGAAGGAAGCAATTCTTCAGCCATTCTATGTCTGGCAACAGAAGTCTGACACTGGGCAGTGGACTTGAAAAAGCTGGAGCAGCGGACAATTAAAGGGCATTTATGCCCCGACAATGCCTTGAACGGATGTGAAACTGGTGCTAAGCTCCTAGAAACAACAAAGAATAAAGTGAAGATGGTGGGCTGTATTAATGCTGCACCAAAAAAAATTCTGCTTTTTTAAAAAAAGTAGCAGGCATTCAGAAGCATATTGCCTCTTCACTTATTTCCTCTGCCAATTTCTTCTGGGGAAGGTAACAAAGTCTCACTTCAGCTGCACAAGATCAACTGATGTTATCAGATTACAGACCAGAAATGGGAAACCTATAGTAGTCCAGCAACATCTGGAGGGAAACCCATCCCCCTGGCATTGGCCATTCTGGATGGGGTTTATGGGAGTCAGGGGTCCAGCAACATCTGGCAGATGACAGGTTCCCCACCCCCTTACAGACACAGTATAAGCTTCTTAAATTCAGCTTTTTTTAAACAAACAAACAAACTTTAAAATACTGAGGAAGTAGCTTGCACGTACCCATTGTGTGTATGTGTAGATTTACGAAAGTACAGCATTTAGCGTTACATTGGGATAACTCCAAAAGCAAGTTTAAAACATTTCAAGACATTATAATTATTTTTACAGAACTATTAGAACATTCTGCATTACTGAAAAGCTGCATTTTGCCTGCCATTTTTCTACTTCATTTATATGGTATAATTTATTTTACAGCTTCACTTCCAACCACCAGTTGGTAGAAGAGACACTGCACTCGACTCAAGAGGTACTCACATTTCAGTTGTGGGAACCCCATCTTGATAGCAAATGCCAATAAAGTGTTCTGGCATTTGAGTTGTCTCACACACCCTTCTTCCCTTCCAAATTATTTTACAATTTGGACTTCAAAAAGTCACTATTGTATTTGCATACAATAATTTTTAAAGTACTGTTCAGTGGCAAAAGCACTCAAGAAGAAGAACACAAGGTATGTGGGAGTGAAAAGCAGAGGGAGGGGGCGGAAATGAGAATAGCAAAAATGTCAGATATATTGAACTCCCTGGTTGTTTCCTGTTGATATATTTCTTAATTTTTTTACTCATGTGAAACTCGACGCCATCTGTTTTTACCATCTACTCCTTGGCTGGAGCCTCTATGCTACAGTTTTAAACAGCAACATTCCCATAAGAATTAAGCACAGAGAGAAGTTAAAACTTTGCACAGTGCGGAGGAAGAAAGCACAACACATAATTGGAGTACCATTACAACACTGTCATGAGACAAACTACAGCTGTTTCAGAAAAGAATTAGGGGAAAAGTTAACTTGACTATTCAAAGTGAAGACAGACCAGATGCAACTCAAATCAGGCCCTGCTGGGTGAGGGAAAAGAAGACCTGAAATAAAATTTGCTTTTGAAAGACATGATTGGTAAGGCAATACAAAGTTATTTTGTCTACTGTTAATTAAGTTGTTTTCTTTTAACATCTATATATAATACTTCAATGGCTTAAGATAGTGACTTAAGATGGTAATGAGAACTATTAACTAGCTGAGCTAACTAAAAAGTAACCCAGAAATCTCTTTCCAATGTCTGTTTGGTGGTATGCCTAAATCCTAAGAAAATAATGGATGTGGTGGCATTCTCTGTGCTGCATATTCATTTCTATGCTACCACTCAAGGAGATCACTTCTTCATTGGTATCAACAGGCAAACATGCACAAATGTGATGCATTTACTTCATCCCCAACAAGGAAATAATAAAGACATGAACACATACACACTACATGACAAGGCCAAACTACCTAACTGCAATCTAGGTTGTAATTTAACAAATTTATATAAGACTTCAAAGAAGTACAAGATAAAAACAGAACAAAACAAAAAACTCAAGTTCGAAAAACAAATAAATAATTTCAACAAACTTGAAACACAATAAAAGTTGTTTTACAAATTTTATCAGATATACAATGAGATAGCAATGACAAAGGTTGGCTTAGTTGGGTAGAGAGGAAAGTCTCTGGATGCCACCGGCTGAGTTACAATGTGCCCAAGGTTGCTACCTGCCATTGTCTGGCTCAGGTGGCTGATCAGGAATGGGTGCACAGCACAGGAAGGAGAACTACAACTTCCAAAGCCACTGTGACAGGGAGGAGGAAAAAACGCCCTTCAACTCCTCCCCTGATAACTTGACCACTGGAAGGGAAACGTGTTTGGAGCGTGGCATGCAGATGCTGGCAAGGAACAAGATGTGCTTAAACTCTCAGTTTGGTTGGAGGCAACAGCTATGGTGCTTACTATTTTGAAACCTAGCCAAACCAACAAGAGCTTCCTAGAGTCAGCCTGTTTTGAAGACAGACCCAGAGTTGGAGAAGATGAGTTTGGGAGGATAAAGAAGGGCAACAGAGAAGTATAGAGTGGTGTCCTCATATTACATATGCAGAGGGAAATAGGCAAGGCCTTTGGGTTTCCCTAAAGCAACTTCCCAGATTTTGCACTAACTGAAATGAAAATTATGAGCCATGTAACAACATAACAGAAACAGAGAGAGATAGAATATATTCTATCAAGGAAGACAAGTAAAGCAAGATCGATTAAAATGTATTTGTTTTGTCACAGCTGTCATTTCCTTCAAATCCTCATGACCTTTTCATTATGGTTTTGATCTATATTGCCTGTTACAGGCAATTTATTGACAGGAAAAATGCACAATGATCATCCATGCCATAACTGTATGTATAGATTTAAGGAAACATTAGTGAATGGCCTATTAAGTGTGGGTACATGTTATCGATTCTCCCCTTAAGCAATTATAGTTTTGGCTGCACCATTTGCTGTATATTGACCAAAAAAACACACACCATTATTTATTGTTTTAGTGAAACACTGTAACCTTGCTTGAATAGTTCAAGTAACTTGCCCTAAATAGACCTCAGCAAAACACTTTGCATACTGGTTTAGAGGTGCTTAAAACACACCTAATGATGTTAATAACCAACTTTCAAAAGGCAAAGTTAAAGTGCCCAGTATTCTAAATGGACTACCCTTTAACCTCTGGATTTAATAATACAGTCATACCTTGGTACTCGGATGTTTTGGCTACCGAACGCCGAAAACCCAGAAATGAGTGTTCTGGTTTGCGAATGTTCTTTGGAACCCGAACGTCCAATGGGGCTTCCACAGCTACTGACTGGTCAGAAACCAAAACATGGTTTCGAACAGACTTCCAGAACCGATTCACTTCAACTTCCAAGGTAAAGGTAAAGGTAAAGGTACCCCTGCCCGTACGGGCCAGTCTTGACAGACTCTGGGGTTGTGCGCCCATCTCACTTAAGAGGCCAGGGGCCAGCGCTGTCCGGAGACACTTCCGGGTCACGTGGCCAGCGTGACAAAGCTGCATCTGGCGAGCCAGAGCTGCACACGGAAACGCCGTTTACCTTCCCGCTGGTAAGCGGTCCCTATTTATCTACTTGCACCCGGAGGTGCTTTCGAACTGCTAGGTTGGCAGGCGCTGGGACCGAGCAGCAGGAGCGCACCCCGCCGCAGGGATTCGAACCGCCGACCTTTCAATCGGCAAGTCCTAGGCGCTGAGGCTTTAACCCACAGCGCCACCTGCGTCCAACTTCCAAGGTACAACTGTATTAATAGGAGAATATTCTCATTCTTACCTTCTCATCCCAACAGATTAGCTTCAGAGAGATTAAATGAGAATTTACTGCAATAAAGTACTCTCAATGGTTTTTCTAAGATACTTCAGTGGCAAAGGAGTACCGATTTCCAACCCTAGCTGGTCTGCCAGCTACAATCATTCATGAAATGGGATAGACTTGCCACGATAATACATGCTCCAGTAACATTGTATTACATAGATTACTGTAATGCACTCTGTGCAAGGCTCCCCTTGAATATAATGCATAGGAGAACATACATAGATTACTACCCTTGAAGGTAAAATGCTCAAGACTCCATTTAGTCCAGAAATCTGTGCTAGACTATTGTGACTCAGCAGCTGGAGCAAGGGAGGCAGAGCTAACTCCAAGGCAATTGTGGCAAGACGTTGTTTTTCATTTTACATTTTTACAAATTCAAACAGATAGTTTTAATTCCAAATACAAAACATACATTTGCCATTGACTCCCCCCCCACCGCCATCCATAATTCGTTTTATGAACTCTTTTCTACTACATATTCTGTCTCTCTCCCCCCCCCCCCCTCATTCTCATTCTCCCAGTTTTCTATCAAAATATTTCTTACTGGTGAATTTATTTTAACACTGTCAACATTTTAATGTGTTTACAATGATTCTTCAAATATTCTATGTATTTTTTTCAATCTTTCTTATACATTTTTTCATTCTGACTTCATCAAATTAGCCAATTCTATATACTCAAGTCAATTTCACCTACCATTCTTCCTTTGTTGGTATTGTGTCCTCCTTACATTTTTGTGCATGCACCATATGTGCTGCAGTAGTTGCATACATGAAGAGATTTTTCTTCTGCATTGATTATGCCCAAATTAAAAGCTTCTGTGCTTTTGACAAATTTTTTAAACATTTTTTTCAATTCATTATATACCATTTTCCAGACGTTTTTAGCCATTTTGCATGTCCACCACATACGGTAATGGTACCTACCTTCTCTTTATATTCCTAGCAGATATCTGATTTAGATTTATACATCTTTGCTAATTTACAAAGTGTCAGGTATCATCTATAAACCATTTTCATAAAATTCTCTTTTACTGTTTAACATGCTGTAAACTTTGAATTTTCTACCAGTTTTTCCCATGTATTCAGTTCCATATTATGCCCTATATCTCTCAGGCAATTAGCACTATGTAATTAATATGTCTTACATGGACAGCCCTGGTCCTTTACATGGTGAGTGTGCAAGTAATGGGGATGCTGACACTTTATTCCAAGTTAGAGGTTTTGCTACTTATTCCTCTAATCAGATCTCTTACAGTAGCTCTGGAATCACCACCAAGTGATTTGGATTTTACATGTACTGTATCCTGCAAATGCAGAATTTAGTAAATAATCAGATATGTATACTGCATGTACATTGCCCCAAGGTGCACAGTGTTTGGAATGCATGGTTCTCCTTCCATGCACATCTAATGAAAATAAGGTCATCCGCAGATGCCTACCCATGCAATTAAGTCTTAAAGTTGTTTGCCAGCCTACAAGCGAAGAAGCACATTACATGGATGACAGGGACACTACATCATGTGCTTACATTCTACTCTGGATTAGGAATCTGTCCCACATTTTGGAAGCTTACTCTCTTTTAGTTATTTATACCACCTCTTCCTCCCCATCTAATTATCAGAGGCAACCAAGTAGACATTTTGAGATAGATAATGCTGCCAAAACCCAAACCAGATATATTTGGTTACTGTATCTACATGGGGAGCCAGCTGCCTTATTATGTTATCAACTGCTTTTTCCACAAAACCTTAAACTTACCACCAAAAAAGGGTTGTGGTGGTACAGGTGTTTGTGTGTGGGGGGGGGGGTGTTCTTCACCATGTGGTTTCAATGGATACACCAGCTCCAACCAATCTGAAGCCTCAGGCTGTTGTCCAGAAATATTACACTTCCATAATGTGACACAAGTCAAACAGAGAAAGCAGATGGGACTCTGGATCCAGGTGTTTATTTTTCATGAAATTAATTGGTCTCGCAATAATATGTCAAACCTGAACCATCTTGCTTTCAGCTGGCTACCCACAGCTAAATCAATGTGCTTGTTTTCAGCATAAACTAAACATTTTTAAAGAGTTGAAGCAAGTTCTTCTTAAATAAATAAAAAATCATGCAAGTTCAAAAAGAATTAAGAATCCAGTATTTATATTATACACTTGTTTCAGTCATTTGGTGCCTATTTCCTATTTGACACATAATGCTCCACGAGGACAGAGCATGAGCTAGGAATGCAGTTGATTAGAGAACCTGCATTTGAGACTGCAATTATTATATGATTTAGGACAGCAGTAGCATTTTTTGTCTTCAGGATTTATATGAGTTCAGACTCTGCAAGCTGATAGAGCAATGCTTGATAGTAATAAAGCATTTGCTATAGCAATCAAAGCAGCTGTCTGCAATGGTGGTAATAGATATGTATGATTTTATCAGCTTCATGGAGACTCAGACTCTCTTTAGCGATTTTGCACAGCTACTCTAAGCACCACTACAACACATGTGATATGTTGCTTTATATAACTGACAATGCAATCTTATGCATATCTACTCAGAAGTTCTATTCAATTAGACTTCAGTATATTTGGGATTGCAGCCTTACTTTAATGGGTTGTTGTTTTTATTTGATTACAGTGGTACCTCGGGTTAAGTACTTAATTCGTTCTGGAGTTCCGTTCTTAACCTGAAACTGTTCTTAACCTGAAGCACCACGTTAGCTAATGGGGCCTCCTGCTGCCGCCGCGCCACAGGAGCACGATTTCTGTTTTCATGCTTGTCAGGACTGCCGCTAGGTCCCAGCTCACAGAGGACCAACGCCCAGTGGATATTATATACAAAAGTCTTTATTGAAGTTTAGTTTCCATTTCCAAGCTCTGGGCGCGCAGGCCCACGTCTTAACGCTAGACCGGCTAAGTCCCCTCTGACTCACTGCTCCACCCACACCAGTTTAAGATTCTAGCCTGGCTCCACCTCTTGCGCTGCTCTTTCCTGCGTTGGGTCCTTCTGCCCTCTGGGGTTCCCTCCTTCCTGGACTCCTCTGACGCGGAGCCTCCTGAGTCTTGTCCCTCCCTCCGGCGGGCTTTAGGACCTGGCTCCCTTCCCGGGCTCCCCGCTGTGCCGCGCTCCTGTACATTTGAACTTGGCGCGCGCGCCCAGCCGGTGACTTTCCTTCTGACCGTTTCCCCGCTTCCTGATGTGGGTGTTGCCAAACCTGACTCCTCTCCTCCCTCTGGTGGTGAGGACACTGGTCCCGACTCCTGGGACTCCCCCTCCCCACTGCGCTCTGGTGGAGACGCTGGCCCTGATCTCCAGCTGCTGTTCAGAGACTCCCCGCTGGCCCCTCCCTCTTGAGGTTTCTCCCTTGGAATCTCCCTTGCTCTGGCCACCGGCGCTCCCTTCTGTGAGTCCTCCGATTCGCTAGAGAGGCTTGTGGAATAACTCTGGCCACTGTCACTGCCTGCGCCCCCCTCGTACTCCTCCTCCTCACTCTCCATTTGCTCCCCCTCCTGTGTCTCTCCTTCTGAACCCCTGACATCCATCCCCCCCTCGAAGCCCCCCCTTCCCCCCTCCCCCTCTTCCGGTGCGGGTTCCGGGTGCTCCATTGTTGTAGGGGTGAGTCCAGGATACAGCTCGTCCCCTGAGGCTTGCAACCATCGAGATAAGTCCGGGAAGTCCCCCATGGGCTCGTCGACGACGACCTCCTCCGCTTCCATCTCCTGCGCGGTGTGCTCGAAATCTGCGCTCGACCCCAAATCACCCAAGAGCCCTCCTCCCCCTGTTGTTTGATGGGGGTCCACCTCCCAGGGCCCCTTCGGCATGTCTCTGCGCCAGCCCACCTCGGGTTGGTCCTCCCACCAATAAGATCCCCCCGTGCCAAAACCTGAAAGTGATCCCTCCGGAGAGCTGCCTCCCGGAGCCGAGTCCTCAGCTGACGAGAAACCCCGGAAAGTGCTGGCCGAGAGTGTGGGTGTGAACAAACAATCCTCGAAAAAGCCCGCCGGCATAGGCTTGTGCGGGAAAAGTGTGTGGAATTCTTCCTTGAGCAACTGCTCTTCCACTGCGTAATCCGGCACCCACCTGTTGGCGCTGGCCGGGGTGTCCTCCGTGGCGAGAAGATATTCAATCCCGTCCTCCCCCCACCTTGAGTCTAAAATCTCAGTGGCTTCATTAAGTGGCTCCCCTTTCGGCGACCCCCCTTTTTTGGGCGCTTCTCTGAGCGGGTCTGGCGCCTTCCCCGGTGCTTGAAACCTGTGGGGCTCTCTGTAGGGCGTGAGCACTGATCTATGAAAGACCGGGTGCATTCTGGAACCCTCCGGGAGTGTCAACCGGAAGGCCACTGGGTTGATCTGCGCCTCTACTTGGTAAGGCCCTAGCTGCTTGTGCCCTAGTTTCTTCTTGGCTAACGATCTGGCTGGAACTGCTTGTGCTGCCAACCAGACCCAGTCTCCCACCTGGATGTCCTCCCCAACCCTCCTGTGTCGATCTGCCTGCACTTTGTAAGCCTGTTTTGCCAACTCTAACTGCCTCCTGAGCTGCTCGTGGATCTCCTGCAACTCCGCTGCCACTTCCTCTGCTCCCTGTGGCTCCCCCTCCCGCACTGTGTCCAGACCCGGGAAGGTTCTGGGATGCCTCCCGTAGTTGGCAAAAAATGGGGTCACCCCCGTGGACCCGTGCTTCGTGTTGTTGTAGGCAAACTCGGCCAACGGTAGATAGTCCACCCAGGTCGATGGCTGCTGGTTCGCGTAGCATCTCAGGTACTGCTGCATGATGGCGTTGACCCTTTCCGCCTGCCCGTTAGTTTGCGGGTGTCTCGCCGACGCCAGGCTGACCTTGACGTTCAGGAATCCCATCAGCTTTTGCCAGAAGTTGGAGATGAACTGGCGCCCCCGGTCGGACAAAATAGACCGTGGTAGGCCGTGCACCTTGAACACGTGGTCTATGAACATCTTAGCGGTCTGCTCGGCCGTGGCCACCTTCGCGCACGGAATGAAGTGGGCCATCTTGGTGAACAGGTCCACTACCACGAGCACTGCCGTCTTGCCCCTTGAGCTGGGTAGATCTGTGACAAAGTCCAGGGCTACCCTCTCCCACGGTACGAACGGTGTCTGTAGCGGTTCCAACAGGCCCGCCGGCGGCTGGTGCACAGGCTTAGCCCTTTGGCAGGTGTCGCACCTATTGACATAGTCCGCGACATCCCCCCGCATCTTAGGCCACCAAAAGTCTCTGGCTACTAAGTCCACCGTCTTCTCCTTGCCGAAGTGCCCCGCGCTGGGCGCGTCGTGCAGCTGTTGCAGGACCTTCGCGCGGAGGCTGTCTCCTGGTACGTAGAGGACTCCCTTGCGTAGGAGCAGGCCGTCTCGCACTTGGAATTCGTCGCCCCTCGCCTTGCCACTGCACACCTCCTCCATCTTGGCTCGGGCGAACGAGTCTGTTCGCAGCGCGCGGCGCACCGCGTCCAGGTCCACCGTGGCTGACGCGCATGCCCACGCCTGTGGTGTGAAAATGTGCTTGGCCGCCGCCGGTGCCTCTGCCTCCAGATACTGCGGTTTTCTGGACAGCGCGTCCGCCAAGACGTTGCTGTTTCCTGGGATGTACTCAATTCTGAAGTCGAAATCTGCAAAGAACTCCGCCCAGCGGATGTGTCGCTGGTTCAGGAACCTCGCCGTGCGCCAGTACTCCAAGTTCTTATGGTCTGTGCGGACCTGCACCGTGTGCTTGGCTCCGACGAGGAAGTGCCGCCACGCCTTGAAGGCTGCATGTATGGCCAGCAACTCCCTGTCCCAAATGGTGTAGTTCTGCTCCGCTTTGCTGAGTTTTCTGGAGTAGAAAGCGCACGGCCTCCAGTCCCCCTGGTGGTCTTGCTGCAACAGAACGGCTCCCACGGCCCTGTCTGAGGCGTCCGTCTCCACTCTCATGGGCCTGCTGGGATTTACGTGCAGTAGGTTCTCTTCGGAAGCGAAGAGCTGCTTGAGCTTCTGAAAGGACTGCTCTGCCTGCTCCGTCCAGATGAACCTCTTCTTCTTGGAACTGAGGGTGTCGGTGATGGCCGCTGTCTGCATGGCGAAACCCTTGATGAACTTGCGATAAAAGTTGGCAAAACCGACAAACCTCTGTACTTCCTTCCTATTGCGTGGGCTCTTCCAATCCAGTACTGCACGTACCTTGGCACCGTCCATAGCCAGTCCCTTGTCGGACAGTTTGTAGCCCAAGAAATCCACCTCCGTCTTGTCGAACTGGCACTTCTCCAGCTTGGCGTACAGCCTGTGCTCCCGCAGCCTCTGCAGAACTTCCCTAACATCTCTCTCGTGAGCCTCCGGCGATTCCGAGAAGATTAGGATGTCATCCAGGAAGCAGACGCACTTCTTGTAGAGGAGACCCGCCAAGACATGATGCATGAAGGCTTGAAAGCAGTGGGAACCATTTTTTAATCCAAAAGGCATAACTCTGTATTCATAAGTGCCCAGCGGCGTAAACATGGTCGTTTTCCACTCGTCGCCTTCCCGTACGCGAATGAGATTGTACGCTCCGCGCAGATCCAACTTGGTAAAGATGCGACCCTTCCTCACCGTCGCCAGCAGGTCATCGATCTTGGGCATAGGGAATGCTGAGGGCTTGGTCTTGAGGTTCAAGAAGCGGAAATCAACGACCAGCCTCTTTTGGGGCGTGTCCCGCTTCTTTACAAAGAACACGGGACTGCCTCCTGCCGCCTTGGACTCCCGGATGAATCCCCGCTTCAGGTTGTGATCTATGAACTCCCTGAGCTCTTGCAATTCATCCTCAGACATGGAGTACAGTTTCCCCGTCGGGAGCGTCGCCCCGGGCAGGAGGTCGATCTTGCAGTCGTAGGGTCTGTGGGGTGGCAGCTTATCCGCCTCTTTCTCGCAGAAGACCTCCAAAAACTCCTTGTATTTGTTAGGCACCGCTTGCAACATGCCCAAGTTCAGCTGTGGTCCATCCTCGTGCCCCTCATCTTCCAAGTCCGCCAGGATGCAGTGTTCTGCGCAGTAAGAGGAGCCGAAGGTCAGTTGCCGCTGGTACCAAGCTAATGCCGGGCTGTGCCTATCCAGCCAACTCATTCCCAACACTATGGGCGTGTCTGACAGGCGGGTGACGTTGAAGCTGATGACCTCACGGTGGTTTCCAATGCGCATCACCATTGGCGGCGTCTGCTGTAGCACTTGCCCTCCCAGTAGCTCCCTGCCGTCCACTGTGACGACTTTCAGAGGTACCGCCGCTGGCAGAAGGGCTATGCCATGTTGCTGGAGGAACTGCATGTCTATAAAATCTGCATTGCTCCCCGAGTCTACGGTGATGGGAATTTCCACCAGTAGCCCATTGGGGAGCTGAAGGGATGCGGTGAGCTGCACTACTGGTTTGGGTGGGAGGGGGTCGGTGGGCTGTAAGATCCCTGGGGATTGCTTCACTGACTTGTCTGGCTGGTCCCCAGAGATGCCATCTCCAGCCAGACAGTGGAGTTTTCCTGCTGCGACTCCCTCTGCTGAATTGCGTCTGTTACTGTCGCTGCGGCTGCAGTATGCTTGTGAAACCGCTGGGGACACTCTTTTGCCATATGCTGAGCACTGTCGCAGATGTAGCACTTCCTGGTTCCTCTAGGAGGCTTCATCTTGACTGCTCCCGGAGTTAGGGCTCCGACTGTGGAGTGAGCCTTAGCACCACCTATCTCCATCGGCTCCTCTCCCCCTCCCAGCGGAGGCATGGATCGAGCGCGCGCCGCCTCCTTGGGGAAGGGAGGCAGTCCTTTCGCTGGCGTGCGTCCCAAATGCCCTTCCTCCCTGCCCCAAGGGCGTCCTTCCAACCGAACCCCAATGGAGAGTGCCCGTTCCACCACTTCCTTGGTGGTTTGGGGTCTTCCCCCCCTTGCGATCTCATCTTTCACAGCTCCGCTCAACCCCTCCCAGAACAGGTCTCTGACGGCAGGCGATTCTTTCTCCCAGGCTAGTACATTCACCAATCCGAAAAAACGTGCATGATATTGCCTCACAGTGGCTTTACCTTGTCTTAGTCCGTGAATCTCCCTCCTAGCGATATCCACATCAATCTCAGATAAAAAACACGCATCCATCACTTTAATGAAGGCAGCCGCATTTTGGAGGGCTGGATCCTTGTCTCTCCATAGATTGCGCAGCCACGATTTTGCCTCCCCCCGCAAATGCGAAATAATAAATCCCACTTTCTCTCCCTCATTTTTAAAGTCTTTGTCAAGCAGCTGCAATGTATAAATCACATCTGCTCTGAAGTTAGGATACTCCTGCAGGTCCCCATTGAAGTGAGATACCAGGCTCCCTCCTCTGTTTCCCAGCCCAATCCCTTCTGGTCTGGTGGCTGGTAGCTTCTGTGTACTTAGCACTTCTAACCTGGTTCGCAGATCCTGGCAGGCAGCAGCTGCTTCCTGTTCTTTCTTTCTGGAAGCCGCAATTTCTGCAGTCAACTGCGTCACTGCGTTTTGCAAACTCGCTATCCTCTCTTCGGTAGTCATTTCCCTGTTTTTCGTGAGCTCGCGAAGCACCAATCTTCACCCCTCGCTGCTTTCCCGCACTCCACGAGGTTGCAAAATTGGTGAAAATAGAGAGGGGACTTACTGTCAGGACTGCCGCTAGGTCCCAGCTCACAGAGGACCAACGCCCAGTGGATATTATATACAAAAGTCTTTATTGAAGTTTAGTTTCCATTTCCAAGCTCTGGGCGCGCAGGCCCACGTCTTAACGCTAGACCGGCTAAGTCCCCTCTGACTCACTGCTCCACCCACACCAGTTTAAGATTCTAGCCTGGCTCCACCTCTTGCGCTGCTCTTTCCTGCGTTGGGTCCTTCTGCCCTCTGGGGTTCCCTCCTTCCTGGACTCCTCTGACGCGGAGCCTCCTGAGTCTTGTCCCTCCCTCCGGCGGGCTTTAGGACCTGGCTCCCTTCCCGGGCTCCCCGCTGTGCCGCGCTCCTGTACATTTGAACTTGGCGCGCGCGCCCAGCCGGTGACTTTCCTTCTGACCGTTTCCCCGCTTCCTGATGTGGGTGTTGCCAAACCTGACTCCTCTCCTCCCTCTGGTGGTGAGGACACTGGTCCCGACTCCTGGGACTCCCCCTCCCCACTGCGCTCTGGTGGAGACGCTGGCCCTGATCTCCAGCTGCTGTTCAGAGACTCCCCGCTGGCCCCTCCCTCTTGAGGTTTCTCCCTTGGAATCTCCCTTGCTCTGGCCACCGGCGCTCCCTTCTGTGAGTCCTCCGATTCGCTAGAGAGGCTTGTGGAATAACTCTGGCCACTGTCACTGCCTGCGCCCCCCTCGTACTCCTCCTCCTCACTCTCCATTTGCTCCCCCTCCTGTGTCTCTCCTTCTGAACCCCTGACAATGCTGAAGCAAAGTTCTTAAACCAAGGTACTATTTCTGGGTTAGCAAAGTCTATAACCTGAAGCGTATGTAACCTGAAGCGTCTGTAACCCGAGGTACCACTGTATGTATTTTGTGGTTTTATTTTGATTTTATTCTATGAACCACACTGAGACCTCCAGGTATAGGGCGATATATAAATTCAATTAAACAAACAAACAAACAAACAAACAAATAAAATAAACAATGTTATCTGATTCTATTATTTTTAAAGAGTAGTAATAGTAGTGCATATTTATTTATTTATTAATAAATTAAATTAGCTTCAGCACATCTTACACATCGTTTTCATTCCCACTTAATCCCTAATCTCCACTTCAAAACATACATGGTAATTTCAAATCCCCCATAAATATTTCCCAATTAAAAACTATTACTTTTGGAGGACCTTTACACATCCACGAGATAAAGCACAGGTGTAAATCATCATCTCTCACTTCTGCACACATTTCAAACCAAGATTTTAAAAATATTTTCTCTCTCTCTTGCTAGTTTACCATTTTTGGAATTTCATTCTGTGTAACTGACACACTATCCTTCTCACAAAAAGACAAATTTCATTTTCATTGTGAGGTGTGGTCTACTAATCACACAGTGTATGTAACATAGTTGAATTAGTTTCTTGAAAAACTAGGCCTAGCTCATGAGTGCTAATGAAACTGAACAGAGAATCCCTCTGTCTCACACTGTATAACAAATAGAAATTAATTCTCAAAGTTTAAACAAAATACATATGTATCAGTACAGCAAGAATGGGTGGAGTTCAGAGCAGATATGGCCACCCAGGCAATTTT
This sequence comes from Podarcis gaigeae, assembly GCF_964106915.1. Taxonomy (NCBI): domain Eukaryota; kingdom Metazoa; phylum Chordata; class Lepidosauria; order Squamata; family Lacertidae; genus Podarcis; species Podarcis gaigeae. The sequence continues at coordinate 59,301,598 of NC_139688.1, forward strand.
ATCACGTCCTTGACCATCCACCATTTTTTATTACAACAATAACAATAGTTTGCCACATATCCACACAAATGAGATAAAATGTAAAGCTGTAAAACAAAATAAGCTTCTATCCCCAGATGAAAAACCGAGTGGTGCTTGATAATATTGGCTCTCTCTCCCCAAACAGTATGATTTTAGACTGAGAGCCATTATGAAAGAAGTAGAATGACTGCAGAGACAAAATAGAAGCTTTAGTTTAACCACCAACTTGATCTCACACGTCACATTCAGGGTTTTGCATTCCCCTTGCTTTAAGGCATGCAATATCATTCTTTCCCAGACACACTCAGATACACATCTCATACAGAGGTAAGTATCTGGTGCTCCTGCTCAACAAGAAACTTGAGTTCAGTACTTGCGCAACCTCAAGCTTGAGAAGCTCCACTGAGGTGAAATGAGTCCCAACATGTGCTTATTACCTAGCTAAACTAGGTTGCCAATGCATTCCTGAAGATGAATCTCTTCAGGGGCAAGGTGATGTTTCCATGGAAATTCTGGCCTTTGTAACACAGGAAAATTCTGGTCTATAATTAAAGAGGCCAGGGGAGATGAAAGCAGGCACAGCCCTTATGCTGCTAGTGCTTCTGGATTCAGGTTCATAACGCCTCTCCCAAGCCACATGCTTGAAGAGAAACCTGGATTTGGGTCCATGCCTTCCACGTATTACTTAGTTACATAATTCTTACTTTTCAGGTTACCAGAGTGCCATAGAATCAACTATTTTGTTTTTTAAATGAAACTCTGCAAAGTCCAAAAAGGGTGCCCAAAAGTTGGTGACCCCTGCACTCAGCCAGCACAGCTCCCCTTGAAGCAACTTGGCTCCTCCAAGGAACCTTTTGCTGCTGTGCCACACACAGCAAAGTGAAGGTTTTGGTTTAGTGTGACATCCAAACCTGGACACATCATTAAACTCATTCCAGACTAAGTATGAGCTGTAACCAAGTGCTCAGGACCAGCAAGGTCCTCTCCAGGAGCCCACACACTTTGAGCAGGTTTGTGCTAAGTCAAAGTTTGGGTCAGCATGGCATGCAAACCAGGTCAGCCTCTATAGCTGCAATTGGCTCCAACTGCTGGAAACATCAAAAAGCTATGTTGTTAACTGCTGGTTATTAAAAAGTGTCCTGTACAGCGACTCCTGTGCAGAAACTAGACACATCTATTTCACCTCTAAATATATGTCTTTTTCTGAAGCACAGTGTTAATGAAGCATCTAAAGATGTCTAGTGCAAGTGATCAAAAGCTATTTGTGCAACATACCAGAAAGGCAAAAAGGGTCCAGAGCATTAAGTCATGAAAGGCTGACAACTGGTAATTCACCTGGGAGCCTACATGCTACCAAAATGTTTATATCCTCTCCAACTTCTCCCAACTGTTCTGCAGTTCTGCATATATATGTAACTCCGAGGACACCCAAGATGGCTCTGAAAGCAAAGTAGGCAAAAAAGTTGCAATATTTGTATATTCCCTGTTATCAATCATCCTTCTTGACTTTTCCAAGCATGTTGACTGGACTAAAGGTAAAGGTAAAGGTACCCCTGCCCGTACGGGCCAGTCTTGACAGACTCTGGGGTTGTGCGCCCATCTCACTTAAGAGGCCAGGGGCCAGCGCTGTCCGGAGACACTTCCGGGTCACGTGGCCAGTGTGACGAAGCTGCAGCTGGTGAACCAGCACCAGCGCAGCACACGGAAATGCCGTTTACCTTCCCGCTGGTAAGCGGTCCCTATTTATCTACTTGCACCTGGGGGTGCTTTCGAACTGCGCTGGGACCGAACGATGGGAGCGCACCCTGCCGCGGGGATTCGAACCACCAACCTTTCGATCGGCAAGCCCTAGGCACTGAGGCTTTAACCCACAGCGCCACCCGCGTCCCTGGACTAGCTGACTAGTTGACTGGACTAGCAGACTGCTAACTCCCCACTTCACTCATTCCTAAATTGCACTGGTTGGGAGGAATACAATACATATTCCACTGGATGACTCAGTTGACTAGAGTGTGGTGCTGATAACACCAAGGCTGCAGGCATGGTTCCTATGTGGGACAGCTGCATGTTCCTGCATTGCAGGGTGTTGGACTAGATCAGGAATCCTCAAACTCAGCCCTCCAGGTGTTTTGAGATTACAATTCCCATCATCTCTGACCACTGGTCCTGCTAGCTAGGGATCATGGGAGTTGTAGGCCAAAACATCTGGAGGGCCGAGGTTGAGAAAGCCTGGACTAGATGATCCTCAGGGTTCCTTCCAACTCTATGATTCTATGATTTACTTTCATTATCATTTCAGTGGGCAGAACTCAAATTTTGGCTATTATTTCCCATGTCTAAAATAATGTTTTAGAGTGAAATTCTGTGCATAATAGTTGTTTAATTTTTTAAAATATGTTTTTTGCTGTTTCTGTTTTAGCTGCCTTGAGTCCTGTCAGGGGAAAGGGTGCTATATAAATAAACATAACAACAACAACAACAACAACAACAACAACAACAATTGCTTCCTGGAGGTTTTTCCCTTTGGGAACATTCAAATAATTACGTACTTCCAAAAAACCAAACTCTTCCCCTCGGGGTGACAATGCAAGTGAGCATTGCCAGGCCTTCTGTTTGAGCAGCCTTTTCAAATAATTAACTTGGAGAAAGGTTCACTATGGCAAAGTTTGAAAAACACTATCCCAATGGAATAGAATGCCTGAGAGAACAGTTTCTCTCTCCTATAGCTCTGGAATTCCCTTTTCTTCCACTCATTAAAAACAAAAGTTTTATTAGATTGAGAGGGGTTTTCAAATTCAGAGCTGATGCTTCAGGTTAAGAACAGACCTCCAGAACGAATTAAGTACTTAACCTGAGGTACCACTGTATTTGGGCAGATCCAGCACACCACCTTTACTCAACATCAAAAGCAGTAAAAGCAGTCTCTTCCAACTCTACAATTTTATGGTTCTAAAAAAGAAGACAAGGGAAGCAGCAGACAAGTATGTTCACCAATATACTCTTCAATGACACTTGCAGCAGCTTGTCCAACATACCAGCAAGCAATTATCAATGCAAAAATAAGTCTCTGGAACAATTTAGAAAGAATGGAATGGAATTAAGAAAAAAATAAATCACCAAGGGTTTGGAGACATCTCAACATCTGGCTAAGGCAGCCTTTCAACTGCATTATCTGATACTTCAGCAAGTGCCATCTGCCTCTGGGGGAAAGCATGCCAACATACACAGCTGCAAACATCCAGCTCTCGTAAGGGAGTGCAGCTGGAGTGGCAGCTCATCATAAATGTTATTAATTGAAAGAGAGAGATATTTAGAGCTCCTTTTTTCTAATCATCTTTTCAGGCATTCGCCTCTTTAGTCTATACTGGAAATTATGCAATCTAGGAAGGTTTTGGATTGTAGAATTAAAAAACCCCCACCATAACTCAATGAAAGGCCACACACTTTGAATATGCCACTTCCAATTATGGTTGTTCCCCAGACAGTGGAATGTCCTCCCCAGTGTGGCTTGCCTGGCACTTAGTCAACCTTTTAGCCTCAGGCAAAGACATTTTTATTCTCCCAGGCATTTGGACAGAGCTAACGGCCTGGCTTTTGGTTGTTTATATTTTGGTGTTCATTCTTATGTAAGTGGGGTGGGTATTTTATGTTACTGGGCAATTTTTGTGGGTGAATACTTTTAGTATATAGGGACGCGGGTGGCGCTGTGGTCTAAACGACAGAGCCTAGGGCTTGCTGATCAGAAGGTTGGCAGTTTGAATCCCCGCGATGGGGTGAGCTCCCGTTGCTCGGTCCCTGCTCCTGCCCACCTAACAGTTCGAAAGCATGTCAAAGTACAAGCAGATAAATAGGCACCGCTCCAGTGGGAAGGTAAACAGCGTTTCCGTGTGCTGCTCTGGTTCACCAGAAGCGGCTTAGTCATGCTGGCCACATGACCCGGAAGCTGTACAGAGGCTCCCTCGGCCAGTAAAGCGAGGTGAGCTCCGCAACCCCAGAGTCGTCCGTGATTGGACCTAATGGTCAGGGGTCCCTTTACCTTTACTTTTAGTCGATGTGTTTCCTTTTAATAGATTTTATTGCACATCAAAATTTGTAAACTATTGTCCCTGTGAAGTGCTTTTGGAAATGTGAAGTGATACATAAGAATCCAGGTTTAATCCCTGAAACCTACAACTAAAATTATAACAGGTAGCAGGGTTGGGAAGGATCTCTTCCAAGACCTTAGACATCTGCTGCTAGACAGGAGTACACACTACTGGGTCAGACCAAGCAATAATCCGATTCCATTTAGGTCACATTTATTTACTTGAACGACAAACCAACCTCAGTTAACTCACATACCATAGACTAACAACCACAGCCAAATAAAGCATCTGGAAATCACTTCGAATTGACGGACTGGTGACCCCCCCTCCCTATGCCATTAATATTGCCAGCACCACCACTATCCCCCCTACTCTGCCCCTCCATAGAGATCCTCCAATCCCATACCCACCCAAACGACAATTCACCCTCTCCACTCCCCAATCACCCCAACAACACACAGTGCACATTCTCAGCCCCCCGCCCCAAGGACTCTACCCATAGCACAAAAGAACCACCACACAAAGAAAAAGAGATCCACCCCATCTCTCCATCTCTTCCTTCATCACACAAAAGCAACAAACAAAATCAGTAGGTAAAAGAAAAGGAATAGAAAGAAAGAAAGAAAGAAAGAAAGAAAGAAAGAAAGAAAGAAACCCATATCAACTAAAACAATATTCCCAGCCTCAATAAAACAATCAACAGGCTAAAATCTGACACAAAACCAGCACAATAGTGGCGCTAGAGCATGCCAATACCCGTAACACTACACAACACCCTAGCAAACCAATAAAATTGTTAACAACACTGACAACATTGCTTATAAACCTTGCATGTATTTTTGAAATGCACATATTTTTGTAAACTAAGAAATCTCACACACACACACACACACACATATATATATATATATATATATTCTAGTTTACTTCTATGCAATCTAAAAACCAACAACAACAATTATTTTTATTTTTTTATACCCCGCCCATCTGGATGGGTTTCCCCAGCCACTCTGGGCGGCTCCCAACCAGTGGCGTAGCGTAGGGGGTGCAGGGGGGGCTGGCCGCACCGGGTGCAACATCTGGGGGTTAGGGAGCGCAAAGCCACTGGTTAGGGGGCGCAAATTACTTGCCTTGCCCCGGGTGCTGACAACCCACGCTACGCCACTGCTCCCAACAGAATATTAAAAACGCAACACAGCACTAAACATTGAAAACTTCTCTAAACAGGGCTGCCTTCAGATATCTTTTAAAAGTAAGATAGTTGATTATTGCCTTGGCATCTTAAGGGAGGGCATTCCACAGGGCAGGCACCACTACCAAGAAGGCCCTCTGTCTGGTTCCCTGTAACCTCACTTCTCGCAGTGAGGGAACCATCAGAAGGCCCTCGTAGATGGATCTCAGTGTCCAGGCTGAACGTTGGGGGTGGAGGCAACATAACTAGATCCTCAACAGTTATTCCCTTTTGGGGGGGAAAAAAGTATTCCAAATTCACCTTCATTAATACCCCCAAAACTAATAAACAAAGTCAGGGGAAATTATCTGTAACTTCCATTATCAGATAAGAACCTAAGATTCTGTTGTAAGAAATCAGCTCAATGACTTGTAAAAAAAAATCAGACCACTTTCAAGGAACAAAGTTTTCACAGACCCAAACAAAATGTATACTTCTTCACATATTAGCTAATGCTCTGGTCACTGGTGTTGAGGGTTATTTGGGTATTCACGTATAAAATTTGCTGCTCCTAAGAATCTCTTCAGCTCCTGGTGAGCAACAAGCAACAATATGCTGTAAGCCTCCCAGAATGATCGCTGGGTATAAATATAATAATAACTCCTAAGATAACTAAGAACCAATTCAAATCTCTTCACTCAAAAGTTAAAGTGGATACAATTTTGGAACAGAGACCCTTAATAATCATTATTTAAATTTTTGAACTTCAGGAGTAATCAGGACTTAGTCTCTGTTCTAATCTGATGCAGCCGTAGTGAAAATATGACTTCAGATGTCATATGAAGTCAATTTGATGTAACAATTTACATAGGTGGTAACCTTTTACACTGGATTCTAGACATCAAAAAATTACTAGCCTTTGTCTTGAGTCAACTTTTGTAATATTTTAGAACAATAAATTTCAAGATTATATACATCTATATGTCTTATTTATAATACCTTTATTATATCTTTATATTTGGATATGAGGATAATTATTTTATATTCAATGTTTCTTCTTTCCATGCTTTTATATCTGTCTTCCTTTAGCATGCATTTTTTTTAAATAATATTTTTATTAGTTTTAAGAAGTACAGAAAAAATAATACAGGATAGTTATAAGAAAATAGAATATAAGAATAACAAATTTCCATGTTCTTTTTCCATCAAATCTAAAGGACTTCCCCACATCCTCCAAACCCTGCGTTCTCTGTCATATAAAACATCAGCAATTTGTTAACTTATTTCAAAACTTAATGTATCTTCCATTTTATCATGTTCCCTAATTTCAATTTTACTATAACCCAATTCTTGTATGTTTTGTATTAAACACAATAAAGTTATTTCGTTATTTTACCTCTATATTCTTGTGTCTTAGTTTTCATTTCATTAACTTATATTTGCTGAAGCTAGAGTTTCCTAAAAGGTGCATTTTTTTTTTAACATTCATACAGCTTATAGTGTTTTTTCAAATAGTCCTTAAACTTTTTCCAGTCCTCCTCAATTGTTTCTTCTCCCAAGTCTCGGATTCTGCCAGTCATTTCAGCCAATTCCATATAGTCCATCAACTGTGATTGCCATTCCTCCAGCGTGGGTAAATCTTGTGTCTTCCAATATTTTGCAATCAGGATCCTTGCTGCTGTGGTAGCGTACATGAAAAAGGTTCTGTCCTTCTTAAGCACTCTCTGTTCCACCATGCCCAGAAGGAAGGCCTCTGGTTTCTTAGGTAAGGTAAATCTCAGTACCTTTTTTAGTTCATTATGGATCATTTCCCAGAAGGCCTTCACTTTCGGGCAGGTCCACCAGAGATGAAAGAATGTCCCTTCCGCCTCTCTACATTTCCAACATTTATTGTCAGACAGATGGTATACTTAGCTAGTTTGACTGGGGTCATGTACCACCGGTATACCATTTTCATAATATTTTCCTTCAAGGCAGTGCATGCCGTAAATTTCAAACCGGTGTTCCATAACCTTTCCCAGTCTACAAACATAATGTTGTGCCCCACATCCTGCGCCCATTTTATCATGGCGGATTTGACTGTCTCATCCTGTGTATTCCACTTAAGCAGCAAGTTATACATTCTCGAAAGTAGTTTATTTTTTGGCTCTAACAATTCAGTCTCTAATTTCGATTTTTCCACCTGGAATCCAACCTTTTTATCTATTTTAAAGACCTCCTGAATTTGCGCATAATGCAGCCAATCTCGCACCTTAGTTTTCAGTTTTTCCAAGCTCAGCAACCTCCAATTGTCTCCAATTTTTTCAATTATTTCCCAGTATTTAGGCCAATGGGCCTCCATGTTAAGTCTCTTACGTGCCTTGGCCTCCACCGGTGAGAGCCACCTCGGAGTCTTACTCTCCAATAAGTCTTTATATTTTGTCCAGACCATCAAAATTGCTCTTCTGACAATATGATTTTTAAACAATTTGTGCACTTTAACCTTGTCATACCACAAATATGCATGCCACCCAAACGCATTGTCAAACCCTTCCAGATCTAGGACATCAGTGTTCTCCAGTAAAATCCAATCTTTCAACCAGCAGAAGGCTGCAGACTCATAATATAACCTCAAGTCTGGCAGGGCAAATCCCCCTCTTTCTTTCGCATCAGTTAATATTTTAAACTTTATTCGGGGCTTTTTGCCCTGCCAAACAAACTTAGAAATATCCTTCTGCCACTTTCCAAAGCATTCCACCTTGTCCACGATCTGTAGGGCCTGAAACAAAAATAACATTTTCGGCAGTACATTCATCTTTACAGCAGCTATTCGGCCTAACAAGGAAAGTTTCAATCTTGACCATGTTTCCAAATCTCTTTTGATTTCCGACCAACATTTCTCATAGTTATCTTTAAACAAATTCAAATTTTTGGAGGTCAGATACACCCCTAGGTATTTTACTTTTTTAACCACATTCAACTCCGTTTCTTTAGAGAACTCATCTGTTTCTGTAACTGTCAAATTTTTTGCTAAAACCTTGGTTTTTTGCTTATTTAACTTAAACCCCGCCACCCGACCAAAGTCAGAAATTAATTCTAACACTCTTTTAGTACTGGAGACTGGTTCCTGTAATGTTAATACCAAGTCGTCTGCAAATGCTTTCAATTTATATTGTTTCACTCCGACCTCGATTCCTTGGACCAACCGGTCCTTTCTAATCATGTTTAGCAACACCTCCAGAACTGAGATGAACAATAGGGGGGATAGGGGGCACCCCTGACGTGTCCCTTTTTCAATTTTAAACTCCTCTGTCACCACATTGTTTACTATCAATTTAGCTTTTTGTTCTGTATAGATTGCTTCTATACCATTTTCAAACCCCCGCCCCACTCCCATCCCTTCCAAATTTTTCTTCATGAACATCCAAGAAATGTTATCAAAGGCCTTCTCTGCATCAATAAAAATTAAGGCCGCTCTAGTGTTAAGATTTGTTTGTAGAAGTTCCAAAATGTCAATAATGTTTCTTGTGTTGTCAAACAAATGCCTACCAGGGAGAAAGCCAGCCTGGTCCTTATGGATCACTTCATTTAATACTTTTTTAAATCTGCTTGCCAGAATATCTGCAAAAATTTTGTAATCCACGTTTAGGAGTGAGATGGGGCGGTAATTCTTAAGTTGAGTCTTTTCAGTTTCTAGTTTGGGTATCAATGTGATGAAAGCTTCTTTCCACGTTTCCGGTGCCTTCCTTCCCTCCATAATCTGGTTACAAACCTCCATCAAGGGTTGTATCAAATAATCCTTTAAAACTTTATAATATTTGGAGGTTAGACCATCAGGGCCTGGAGACTTGCCCAATTGAAGATTCTGAATGGCACTTTCAATTTCTTGCTGTGTGATGTTACAATTCAGGTTTGTTCTCATTTCCAGGGGTATTTTTTGTAATCCATTAGTTTTAAGAAATTGATCCACCTCGGAAGCTTTTTGCGGCCCTTGTGAGTAGAGTTCTTTGAAATATCTCTGGAAACACTTTCTAATTTCCTCGGGTTTCTGAACCATTCTCCCTTCAATCTCTAGATTTGTAACTGTGTTAAGCTTTTGTCTCTTTTTCAACTGCCAGGCTAGCAGTTTCCCACACTTATTCGCTGATTCAAAAGATCTTTGTTTCATTTGTTTAATTTTCCATTCCACCTCTTGATTTATCAATTTTGAATATTGCGCCTGGAAAAATTTCACTTCTCTTAACACATCCTTCGACTTAGGCCTAGATCTTAATTTTTTCTCTCCTTCTCTTATTTTCTCCAGTATCTTCTCCTTCCTTTCATTCCAGAGCCTTTTCTTAATCGTGTTTTGTTGTATTAGAAACCCTCTCATAACTGCCTTACTTGCGTCCCAGATTATTCTTTTTTCCACAGTGGTATTCAAATTTATCTCAAAATAGTCCTTTAAAGTTTTTTGGGCCTTCTTAACAATCTCCTGATCTCTTAATATAGTGTCATTCATTTTCCATCTGAAGGATCCGGTTGTATTTAGTCTCAATTCCACTTTCAAAGCATTATGGTCGGAGCAGGTTTTTGGGCAGATTTCCACTTTTCTAATCTTAGGTGCCAGTCCTCTAGTTGTCCATATTTGGTCGATTCGTGTCCATGTCAGATGAGCTTCAGAAAAGAAAGTCCCTTCTTTCCCTAGAGGGTTCTTAACCCTCCATATGTCGATTAAGTCCATATTGTCAGTCATTTCAAAAAAGGTTTTAGGTAGTCTGCCGTCTTTCGATATGTTGGCACTTTGTGACTTATCCATGTTTACGGACACAACCCCATTCATATCACCCAGCATAATGATGTTATTATAGTCCAAATAATCCAGCATAATCTCATGCAGCTTCCTGAAAAATTCCGATTTTCCCTCATTTGGAGCATATATTCCTAGTATCAAAAATTTTTCTCCTTGTGTCTGTATTTCAATCGCCAAAGTTCGGCCATGTTCATCTTTAAATAAGAATTTCGGTGACAGGCTCTCCTTTGCATATATCACCACTCCTCTTTTCTTAACTTTATCCGAAGAAATAAATTCTTGGCCTAGTCTTTTATTAATTAGCACTTTTCTGTGGAGCCTTGTCACATGTGTTTCATGTAGGCATATAACATCCAATTGTTCCTTTTTCAAAATGTGGAAAACTTTCCTTCTTTTTTCCGGGGAATTTCCGCCATTTATGTTCCAACTGAGAAGCTGCAGAGACATCCTGGTTCAATTGACGGGTTCTACAATGGGGTATCTAAGTTTCCCTCCGATCCCGGAGGAGGTAGTGCTGGTCCAGATCCAGGTGGTATGACTCTTGGAGGTGGTCCCGGTGGTGGTGGAGGCCAAGAAGCTGCAGCTCCTTTTTGCAGGTCCTCCTCGTGGTCGTGTAGGAACTTCTGCTGGTCTTCAGGTGATTTAATTTTTATTTTCCTTCCTTTGTAAGTAAATGAAAGTCCTTGTGGAAACTCCCACCTATAAGGAATTCCGTTGTGTCTCAACAGTTTAGTCAGGTCTATATAGGTAGTCCTAAGTTCCAAGAGATATTTGGGTATATCTCTGTAAATTTCTGCCCTTTTGCCTTCTATCTCCAAAGATTTCTTGAAATGTAGGCCTAATATCTTATCCCTCTCTTCTCTTGATCTCAGAATAACTAAGCAGTCTCTGGACTTGTCTTTCTTTACAGATTTTCCCAGTCTAAAGGCTGTCACAATTTTAAAGTCCTTTTCTTCCTCAATTCCCCAGAATTTGGAGAACAAAAGTGTCAGAAATCCCTCTAGGTTGTCTTTCTCCAATTCCGGGATAGCCCTTATCCTGAGGTTGCTTTCTTTACTTTTCAATTCAACCAATGACAGGTAGGCTTGTTGTTCCCCTACCTGTCTTTTCAGAGGCCTTACTTCCCCTTTAACTTCATCAACCTTTATGTTCGCCTGTTCTGCTTTTTGGTTGGCTTCCACAGCTATCCTTTAGCATGCATTTTTACTTGCCTATCTGCCTAAATTTGTGGCACATGGACATGGGGGTGTTAACCCTCCCTCCCTTCATACTGTGCTGATCCTGACTGGACCTGCCCCCTGCAGCTGCTTTAAAAAAAAAGTCATGTGTTACCAAACCACAAGGTTAACGTAACTTGTAATTTGGCCTCAAGGCATTCCTTTACACTTGGGTCATTTGCCACCTTTATAAAATACTCTAGAATACAAGTAACAAAAATGAAAGTTACAAAGCCTTTGGCAAATCTGTACGGAAAAAAGTGCCCTGTTAAAATTAATAGCATCATTATTGAAATTCATTATGCTTCTGAAGTTTATACAGTAAGGCCACAATTTATGCTAGGGTTACATTCCAGGGACTGTGCCTAAAACCCAAATCATGTATAGTCAAAACACATTGAGTTCAATGGTGGGTGGGATTGCCAAAGTAATTTTCACAAGAACCCCACCCCCTTTTTAATTATTTGCTTTTTTGCCGTGTGTGTAAAGCTTGTAAGTTCTAGGCTTACTGTACTGATCTCACTTGCATGGAAACAGTAGTAAACTGAATGCTTTTGGTTCCACTGTAGTTCATAGGCAATGTATACATTTGAGATCTCAGATCAACAAATGACTATTCAGGAAGGTCGCTTACCCAATTTATGTAAATCTAATCTCAATTGTGCAAACAAACCTAAAATGTTTGTGACAATCTAAGAAAAACAATGTTTACTCTTTGGGACTTTCATGTTCTCTTCAAATGCAGTTGAACAAGCAAGCTGACAATGAAAACCATTGCACAGTGTATTCCATCTAGGTACCTTTTGAGAGTAGAATATTTTTTCCATTTGAAAGAAAAGTATTTGTTCAACTGTTACTAAATCTTTCCAAGTATAGTTGAACTGCTATTGCATAGTAAAAAAAGAATTTGCCTTCTGGTAAATTCATGACGTTTCTAATGATGCAAAGGAGCCAATTTGGAAGCCCTTAATAAACAAAGGTTTCGTGGGATGGTATAATTTAGAATTTTTAAACACTACTTACTTTTTCTTGGAAGGCTTTCAGATTATATGAGGTACTGACTGTAGATATGTGGAATACTAGGGAGCATGAGGCCGTGCTGTAGATAAGCCAATCATCTCCTGCCCTGTTCAGGCACACTAATTGGCTCCTGAAAGCTGTAAGAAAACTAGCTATCCTGTTTAAGTCTTAACATGCTACAACTGTGAATCAATAAACACAAACTGCAAACACATACTGATTATAAATGCTGTGAACTCCTAAACAATAATGAGAAGGAAAGAGAAGTAACTCTACTACTGTCCAAAGCCTAGGAGGAATTCTATAATTGGTAATGTACATGTTGCACATCAATGTACAAAGCAAGACAGCGGACCTAAATTCAAAAAAAGCAATATGCATACTCTGGAGACATCGAAGTTAAAACAATTTTCTCTTTCAGCTATTAAACTAAATGTAGCTAATTCATATACACTTGAAACTGTTACCCAGCAGATTTGGCTCATTGAACTACCCATTATTTTATTTTACTAATATATAAAGGCCATGTGGGGGCAGGGGGGAGAATAGATGCTGAATTTTTTTATTGTTTTAAAGAAACTGAAAGTGTAACTTCAAACAGGAGTTATGTGATCATTATAACTCCTGTTTGAAGTTACACAAAAACTGAGTATCAACAGATCACAAAAGCATTTTTGCTGATCTCATGTTTTATTTTATCAATAAAATAAACAAACTTTAAATGTACTAAACACAACAAATCCATTTTAATAACACCAGGCCACATTCCCTTAAGTCTGAGACTTTGTAGAGGTTAGTAATCCAATGTGTCACATTGCATTCCCATCTACAATGAATAATAAAAGTGTTGGTTAATTACCAGTACATTTATATTCTGCCTCTCTTTCACAGAACTAAAAAGGGGCGCAAAGGATGCCCAAATCTAGACACTCTCCAGATCCAGACTTGTTTAGTTTTATTAAAGTTGCTGTTAACAACTGGCTTCATGCCAAGCATGGGAGTGCAACTTTGCTGCCTTTGCTATTTAGAACTATATCTTATTGCATATTATATACCTGAAGGTTGAATACCCTCCCATCAGAAGACAAACAGATTAACAACTATACAACTTCCAGAAGACATCTGAAGGCAGCCCTGTATTGGGAAGCTTTTGTTGTTTTTGCTGTGTTTTTTATCATGTTGGAAGCTGCCCAGAGTGGCTGAGGCAAGGGTGGTGGTGATGATGATATGCACAACATGGCAGACGAAGGTGATAGACTATATGGGACTAGCAGAAATGACCGGCAGAATCCGAGACCAGGGGAAAGAGCCACTGAATCACCCCCACCACCCATTTGCAGAAGTTGTTCCAGACACTTCACTTCACTTCTGGCTCCCACAATAGAAGTTAGCAGGCAACAGAGAGAAGTGGTTGGAGCAACATTCTGCAAGGGAGTTGAGGCATCAGAAAGGCTATGCAGTGCTCACTCCCATGATCTTCTTTTATTGCTCAATTCTGTCCCCCACCCACCCACTTTTTTCTGAACAAAGAATTGTCATCATCACATCTAGTTTGGCTCTTAGCCGAAAGAAAGTTTCACAGAACACAAGAAGACTTACAAGTCAATTTATAATAAGGCTGGACTGCTCAAGCCATGAATTGTGTCATTTTGGAGCCCAGCAGAGTTTTCTGCAGATATCACATAGGAGTGAACAAACAGAAGGAGCAAGATTAGGCAGGAGAGGCCTGCTTATAAATGGGCTTATTTGCCTCTTGAAATACACACTGAACTCCCATTTGTGCATACCAATTGCTGAACGACAACAGTCACAAATCCATGAAAAAGTAAACCAACTTCTGTTTAAACAACAGCCTTTCAGGTTACTGAACACACACAGGCTGGCTTTTAAAAAGGCTTCATCTGAAATACAAAATAGATCCTGCAAATAAAACTGGAGCAGTCAGTTCTCATGGGGGCAGTTAGCAAGGACGTGAGGCTCTTTAATGTGTGTGTATCATACAGCCAGTGAAAAGATGCATGCACCTCTGGCTTCCTCAAGTGGGGAAAATATTGCAATTATTGGAATCTGTTAGGAGTGCTCACCAGAACTGTAGACTCCTCAAAAAAGACTGCAAGTCACCTTCTCACAAGACTTTAAACTCATGCTTAAGTTCTTTTTTGTTTTGCCATGTTCCACCTTTATCATCATCATTAAGATTGGGACAACCAGAGCCGGCCCCATCTATAAGGCCAGGTGAGGTGACTGCCTCGGGTGGCAGGGCCCCCATGGGCAGCAGAAGCTAATGTTAAGCTCTCTCTCTCTCTCTCTCTCTTCCCTCTGTCCTGCAAATCTTGTTCCTGGTGTTGATCTTCACTCACCCCTTCTTCTCTGACAAGGAGGCTGGTATCCCATTCTGAGGTTCACCTCGGGTGCCAAAAGGACAACAGGCCCTGAGGACAACACTGGGTTGAAATCAGAACTAAGCAGCTTGCCACTGCAGGTAGCAGAGTCCACCATGAGTTCAGGATTCTAGCAAGGGACCAGTTCCTTCTTCCAGTATACCATGCTCCATTTCCACCCCAACAATCAGTCAGCGTTTGCTAGCTCCTGAGATGATCTGAGGTTTGGGCTGAACGAATGAACGAACAAACAAACGAACATTCATTCATTCATTTGGAAAGGGCTATATGTCGTTATGATTTTTCCCTTAAGGGGTTTTGTACTTCTGCAAATCCAGGGCTTTTCCCTCAGCATACCGCTGAGTGAGGCTGCCATCATGGTCTGCCCTTCATACTGGTAAACTGAGGTTTAAAATGTTTGCAGTGGTTATTTGAGTCATTAAGAACTAAGCTTGCTTTGATATGCTCAGCTCTACACTTTTATCTGCACAGTAAGAACTCATATTTTGTTTTCCTGTTTTTTATACGGTAAAATGTCTTGCTATAAAATGTTTAGTAGAAATACAAGTCAATCAGATCTGTTTTATCACTTGCTATTGCTTTCCCACACAGCTCGCCTCAGTTTTTACACCTTACAGCTATCAAACAGCCACAATATGATACAAAGAGCTGGAAGACACTGTAAATCTGCAGGCGATATGAAGGAATACAGTAAAAGCCAAGGACCTTTTCAAATTATATGCATCATGTCAGCTATGGAAACAGTTTACAAAAACAAAATGCTGCATCTGTGCACAGATCCAGCCATAACAATGATTTCAATATAATTTGTTTTAGCCAGAAGGAAAAAACAAATACAAACACACATCACATGCACATATTTAGTTAATGTCTTTCTAACCAAGAAGGCAACTCCTTAAGGACACAGCAGTGCCAGGGGATGAATATTCTTAAGTACGTCAACTAAAGCGCAAGCTGCTCAGCGGCTTCCTGAGATGGGCTCCAGTTCTTCAATGACCTGCACGGTGCCAGAGGCCCAAAGTCTCAACAAGCAGGTCAGCTTTGTGATGTAGAATTGTTAGATTCTATTTCCAATACTGAGACCAATTTAACCTGAAGTTATGTATGCTGCTACTCCTTTGCTGCTAGTTTGGCTTTAAGAATCCAATAAAAGTTTGGTTTTTCTCCTTGCACCAGTGGTGGATGTGGCCAGAGCCAAAAGTCAGCCGGGCAACTGATATGCCCTTACCTTGGTACAGGAAGCTGCATTCCAGCCAGGCATTCTCTCCCCTCCCCCCACCTTCTCTCCATCAAGGCAAACAAGAGGCATCCCCACAGTTCAATGGCACATTCCAGCCAAGCAATCAGCCTTGTGGAGCAGGACCAGAGGGTGGGGGGGTGCGAAGAGAGACGCAAATATACCTTAATGTTCTAGTGCAAGAACACTAGACTGGACACTTAGAAAAATGCTAAGATGCAGAATTCTAGAGCATATACATTACAAACAAAATAAGAATAAGGATCATCAAGAATAATTTTCAGTGAATTTACATTTAAGAAGGAAAAACAACATAATTTCTACTAGGATACAATATATAAAGAAGCTTAGCTTTTTAACACTACATTAAAACTAAGCTTTTTATTTCTATGAAAGTCAACTGATCACATGGCCTCCTTCAAATTTCCAACTTGAATGACTTAATGTGCTTTTAATTCTTAAGTGGAATTTCTAAAGCTATAGTTTAATTTCTTTCAATTGCTCTCTCTTTCTACTTTTACTTGGAAGATACTTACGTAATCCAGTGTCAAGATATTTACCATTATGGCATTCATGAAGTGACCAAGAAGGAGTACCCTAAGGGGGATGTGGGGCTGAGAAGGTGAACAAGGAAGTTGACAGAAAAACTATTATCCATTACCTTGGATGTCCAATGTACTGTAGAATGAAGGCAATGAAAGTACCCATTATTGAACAAATGTGTTATCATGGTGTGGACACACAAGCCAACAGGGCATCCACCTTTACATGCCCCAGTGGTGTAGCTAGGGCTTTTGCCCTCCAGGGCGGTCACTGAGTTCTCTGCCCCTCTTACTGTTCCTCATGCAGAAGCCCCGCTGGCTTGCCACAGTCCTCCCCTCTCCTCCGACTGTCCTTCCCTTCCTCTCCCATGAACTTGGTTCCCAGACTCCGCCTCTTCTTCCCTTTAGCTGTAATGCCTCATCATGTCCTTTGTTTCTCTTGCTTCAACCACAGACAGAGCTCAAGCACCTATTCCTGCCTGGCAAACACACCCAAGAATAGCACAAATCAGGAGCAATAAGGGAGAATGTAATCTGCTTCTGTGAATACCCATAATACTGCTCACGTACGGTGGATTTTGATGGTGTCATAGGCGGCACCACTGCCACCCTGCGATGAGCTCCGTTGGGCCTTCTCCTGGCAGGAAGGCCTGATGGGGCTTGTCACAGGCGTGGAAAGGTATGGCAAGGCTTACTGCACAAAGACCTGGCCTCTCAAGGTTGGGAGGGGGCTCAGCCCCAACCCAATTGTTTTTTGTGGGGGGGGGGGAGCCGAGGTCCCCTCAGGCATAAGGAGATGGTGCCTATGGGTGGTGTGGTCAGATGAGGGCTCCTATCTTAAGCCTTCCTGAGTCTAGGTAAGTGCTTCACAAAATTCCTTGTCTTAAGAAATTCCCGAATTGCAGCAAGTGATGCCGGAGCCCATGAGAAGGGATTTTTCTTTCTGTTCTTCTAAGTCCCACTAGTCCCTTTCAGCCTGAAAGGTTCTACCAGCTGCTCCAATATAAGATGGGCGACACATGACTTACCAGCAGTACAGGTTAAAAGGATCTAGAAGTGTGTGTTCAAGATAGAGATGAGCTCTTATGCAAATTCTGCCAAAAATCAATGGAAGTGGGAACAGAAAAAATTCTCGCTTTCTGAACTTTTCCAAGGATGTGATTCAAGCGTGCTCTAAATTTCTTAAACCAAAAGCCCTTGCTAGGGCAAAGAATGTGAAATACTACATTCAGTTCATGGCAAATAATAATAATAATAATAATAATAATTTATTATTTATACCCCGCCCATCTGGCTAAGTTTCCCCAGCCACTCTGGGCGGCTTCCAATCAAGTGTTAAAAACAATACAGCATTAAATATTTAAAACTTCCCTAAACAGGGCTGCCTTCAGATGTCTTTTAAAGAGAAGATAGCTGCTTATTTCCTTGACATCTGATGGGAGAGTGTTCCACAGGGCGGGTGCCACCACCGAGAAGGTCCTCTGCCTGATTCCCTGTAACCTCACTTCTCGCAATGAGGGAACCGCCAGAAGGCCCTCGGTGCAGGACCTCAGTGTCAGGGGCTGAATGATGGGGGTGGAGACGCTCCTTCAGGTCTACTGGGCCATTTAGGGCTTTAAAGTTCAGCACCAAAACTTTGAATTGTGCTCTCAAACGTACTGGAAGCCAATGCAGATCTCTGAGGACCGGTGTTATGGCAAAGTTTTGTATTCAATATTCAGGCCAAACTCACAAATTTGACCAGCCAGATTTTGCAGAGGCATTCCTCACTAAAATCGGTGAGTACCCTGGAATTGAAGCTTTGAATGATGTCCTTAATGAACGAATAAGAGGATACACTGTTGAAGATATTGTTCTGCCAGTCTGGGCGTTGCGCCAATAGATTGGAGTGCAAACAGTCAGCAGTGAAAATCAACAAGAGAACGTATCACCTGCTTATCGACCAGTGAAACAGCAAAAGTTACCACTGCTTTTTGAATAAAAATATGAGCATGTCAGAGGCAACCTTATCGGAAAGGAGGAGGAGGAAGCTGCGAGCTCCGCCCATTTGGATTATTTTTTCTGTTTTTATTTTTCTTATACAGTGGTACCTCGGGTTAAGAACTTAATTCGTTCTGGAGGTCTGCTCTTAACCTGAAACTGTTCTTAACCTGAAGCACCACTTTAGCTAATGGGGCCTCCTGCTGCTGCCACGCAATTTCTGTTCTCATCCTGAAGCAAAGTTCTTAACCCGAGGTAATATTTCTGGGTTAGCGGAGTCTGTAACCTGAAGCGGCTGTAACCCGAGGTACCACTGTATTTTCAAAACTGGTTAAGTTGGATAATCTGTTCATTGTTTTTGTTATGTAACACTAATGTGGTAGGGGATTTTTCTCTATCTCTTCTTATTTTTTTCTGTTTTTTGTCTTCATTTTTTATTCTCCCCCCCACTTCAACATTAATAATAAGGAATTGCTTGGTTATGGCTATTATTATGTAAACAAAGCCAATTTATACAGAGACATGTGTAATATATTTGAGGTGTATGAATGGCAGTACGTGTGTGTGTGTGTGTGTGTGTGTGTGTCTGTGTATGCATATACAATAAACCTTGTAACAATGAATTTTGGATTTATGACCAAGATAACACGGGCCAAAAGGAAATTAATAATACAATATGAAGTTAGTTGGTTTTATTGTAAAACGGCTGAGAGATTCCAAAAAAAAGCAAGTAATTTGGAAATACTTAAAATCTTTGAAAACTGGTATCTCTTATTTACAAGATACACATTTGTTGGAACAAGACAAAAATGTGTTGATGAAGGATTGGATAGGAAAGGTATATACTACAAATTATACTTCTAATGATAGAGGTCTCACTATCTTAATACATAAAGGATCGAGGGTAGATATACAACAAGTTATTACGGAGAAAATGGACACTATTTAATTTTGTGTGTGAAAATTGCCAAAATGGTAATAACGTTGATTAATATATATTGACCAAATGTAGATTCCCCAGATATGTTTTATCAATGTTTTAGTCATGTGAGTCAAAGTACATATGATAAACTTATAATAGGAGGTAATTTCAATGAAATAATTGATCCTAACCTTGATAGAAACACGTCTTCATGAAAAAAAGATTCATTAGAGAAAAAGTACTCAGAAAGTACATGCAAGAGTTGAATCTGGTTGAGCCATGGTGCTTAAGGCACCCAGCCAAAAGGAAGCTTACATTCTATAGTCAAGTACATAAAAATTGTTTTAGGTTGGATTTTTTCTTAATAACAGCGTCCTTGTACCATTAATTTCAAGAATGTGATATTGATGTATGTTGCGCATCTAATCACAGTGCAATTAGTTTGGATTAGAAGTATTATAACGCAGCTAAAATACCAAGAAACTGGTATTTTAACATCCACCGTTCAGCCTGACATCCAGCGCCGAGGGCCTTCTGGTGGTTCCCTCATTGCGAGAAGTGAGGTTATAGGGAACCAGACAGAGGGCCTTCTCGGTGGTGGCGCCCGCCCTGTAGAACGCCCTCCCATCAGATATCAAGGAAATAAGCAGCTATCTTATCTTTAAAAGACACCGAAAGGCAGCCCTGTTTAGGGAAATTTTAAATATTTAATGCTGTATTGTTTTTAACACTTGATTGGAAGCCGCCTAGAGTGGCTGGGGAAACTCAGCCAGATGGGCAGGGTATAAATAAATTATTATTATTATTATTATTATTATTATTATTATTATTATTATTATTATATCTCACTACTTACTGATGACCAATTTATAAAACAAATGAAGACTGCGGCTAAACAATTCTTTGATATAAATACTGAGATTTTGACTCCTTGGATATATGAATGAAAAGCATATAAAGCATATAAAGCACATGGAACCTTACAAAAGTACAATATGAGTAGTTTCTCCGTGGCCTTACCACAGCAAAAAGACTGATACTTAAGAATTGGAAAAATAAAAATCCCTTCTACAATTGGATTGAAGACTTATACAAACTCGCAACATATGAACAACTTGCATATAAACGCAGACTTGCCATGGACAAATTCAATGATATTTGGAATCCATTTTTACAAATACTGTAATAGGTTAAGATATGGTTAAGTAAAATAACAATTTTGTAAAGGTGAAAAACATAATTATTAGGAGAACTAATCACAGATATCCTGTGTCTTGTCTATTTTGGCCCTGTGTACATTCTCGGTCACAAAATCTCTCTCAATCCCTCTAGTTTTAAATCAATAGCTTTTAAACACAGAGTATGTGTTCAAAATGTCTTAGCTGCACGTCCATTTATTGCAAAAAGTCCCCTTCTCACAAAGCTGGTTTTGAAAGACACCAGATTTTTATTTATTATACAGAGCAATTCAGAGAATCTCAGGGAGGAGCTCAAATGTCAATTACAGCAACACTCTGCATCGCAACATTTGTCTCTATAAGCATAGGTTCCAAACAGATAAACCCACATAACAGAAAACCACAATCTGTGATAATTCAGATTATGGTGTGCTACACATAGAACACAAGAGTAATGCAGGTGCAACCCATTCCATAAGTATTAGAAGGCATGGAAAGAGTTCATGAGGTGATTTCTGATATCTCAAGCAAGCCAGCAGTGTTTTAGTGAAGCGAGAGACTATGGCAATTGGGAAAGTAAGGCCATGTTTTGCTCCTTCTGCTCATTTAAAATTGGAAATTGACAGGTGGCAATGGAAACAGGAAATGGAAGAGGTGAGGTTATGGGTGGAGTGCATCAAGCTTCTTGAAAGTACAGTAGAAATCATTCATAACAATATTAGTTAGTGTGAAGAATATATACTACAGTGCTACCTCGGGTTAAGAACTTAATTCATTCCGGAGGTCCATTCTTAACCTGAAACTGTTCTTAACCTGAAGCACCACTTTAGCTAATGGGGCCTCCCACTGCTGCTGCGCCGCCGGAGCACGATTTCTGTTCTCATCCTGAAGCAAAGTTCTTAACCTGAAGCACTATTTCTGGGTTAGTGGAGTCTGTAACCTGAAGCTTATGTAACCCGAGGTACCACTGTACTACTATGACGCATCATCAATTGTTTAATGTGCCAGACAGCAGAGCCAGAGCAGAGTCCGGTGAAGCAGTCCTTCCGAAATTCCACCAGAGGACTGGAGCCTCTCTCTGATTGGCTACCAAGAGAATAAAAAGAGCAGTTTCTGAGGGAGAGCATTAGATAGGACCTGATTTGAGTTGAGAGATAGGCTTCAGGTTGATCTGATTGGAAGACAGGGATTATGGATTCCTGGGAGATAGGGAGAACTGGTTCTGATTTGAGTAGAACATCCGCACTGAGGAGACTCTCTCTATAACAAGAGGCCAGAGCCTTGCAGCTTGGATAGGAAGAGGGGGTTGAGGGTCTGAGGAAGGTCTACAGACAGGAGTTGCCTGGAGTCTGAGGCGGGAGAGGGAGAAGCTGTGGGACTCCCTGGGGCTCATCCTGACAACCATATGTCAGGAGTGCTCTGATGGTGTTTCCTGCTTGGCAGGGGGTTGGACTCGATGGCCCTTGTGGTCTCTTCCAACTCTATGATTCTATGATTCTATGATCCTAGCCCGGAGGGGAGAGTTCTTCTAGGTAAAGGAGACCCCCTGGGTCTGTTATACTGGCTAGAATACCTCAGGAGTGGGACTGCTAAGAGAGAGGGTAAATGATAAAAAGTGCCCCTCACTCATTAAGCTGTGAAGGAAGTGGTGCTGTGTCAAAAGTATTTAACACCCGTCATAACTAGGTCAAGAAACAAGAGTGAAGTTACAGAAACTTGAGTTAAGCATTTTATCACCTATTCTAGAAACCTGAACATCTATTTGAAGTGTAACAACGGATTACTGAGTAACTGAATTTTAAGAAACGTTGTGCATATACTACTGTGCTTAAGCCTGTGACATCCTTGTATTTAGTTTAACTTCTACCTGAAAGAACACATCCCCTGACTCCACTTTGTTTCACAATTCTTTTTGTAAATAAAACTTTTCTTGTTTGTCCAGCTCCTGCCAAGTTTTCCCCCACACAAGACCCCCCACTAGCCTGTAGTATATTGTAGACATTCATTTAATTGGCGTACCATGAGGTGGGTCCGATATATTTAATTGGGGCAATTAGCTGGGTGAATCCGCTACTTTAGTAATTGGTGCTTGGCGGTGGAATTCGCTACATCAAACAATTCTGGCTACTGATCTAGTGAGTGTGGAATAAGGCTTTGTCCCATGCACATTCATCACTTGGCAATCATATCAAGTGAAGGTGTAAATCTATGGTGGCCTATTTGCTTATGCAACAACATAGAGATAGATAACTTTGTATTTTATGCCCCTATGTGAACTACAGCATTTTAAAAATACAATTATCAGCTCAGACTCAAATGGATTCAAGTCACACATGGAGCAGATAAATCAAGTGAACATGCATGTGTGAACCAACACATAATTTGGAACCAATTAACACCATGATTTACACACTTGTTCACAAAGACAACTAATACTGTGTGTGGGCTTCAGTTCCTAGGCTTCCACCTCACTGCAACAAAGATTTCATAATAAATCTTATATAGTGCTCAAAAATTCTGGGAATTGTACTTTTGCTGTTCTTCCTTGCAGAAGAGACTGGGGAAACTAAACAACACAACTCCCTGAATAGGCAGTGTAGAATTTAACTATCCTCAGTTTTCTTTGTTACAATGTGAAGAACTAGTTAAAAACAGTCTTTGGCTTAACTCTGGGAACTATAGATTCCTTTTCTGGTCAATGAAGAAGAATAAAAAATATTTCCCAGAGTCCTAACAGTTTTAATAGCAACCCTTGACTTATATTCTCAGTTAGTGTTTCCCTTCTTTCCAAGTTTCTGAAAGAGTGAGACAAAGGAAAATGCAGATGAGAGCGCGGATGCAGAGCTATTATGAGCAAAGGTGAAATTTGTGGTGTGTGGGGGCCACTCACAATGGCTTAAGGATTTCTAAATTGCTGGATAAAGTTTATGAAGCCCCTTTCCATTTCTGAATTGTTACTCAAACCAGGGGCAGCCCACCCATGAGGCAAGGTGGAGCGAATGCCTTAGGCAGCAGGATTCACAGGGACAGCAGATCCTGATGTAGATCTTTATTTTTATGGCCTTGTGCCTGATGTAGATCTTCACTCACCCCGTCTTCCCTTGTGGGGAGGAAGGCGCCATTTTGCAGTTTGCCTTAGGTGCCAAAATGTCTTGGGCCAGCCTTGACTTGAACCCAGTATGCAACACTGTTTTCCTACTATTCTTAATATTATCTGAAATGCAATCTTTGTCTGGCATTATCCAAGTTAAAAATGCCAGACAATGTTTCAGTCAAAAAGACACGCCTAAGCACACAAAGGTCGCAGAACACAAAATGTTGTGCAGTTTGTCACATTAAATTTCTAGATGTTCTTTATCACTAGTCATTATTTCATTTAAAATGAACTGGAATATGCCTCGGCTTGACTGCAAGAAAGTAGTTACTAACTTAGGCAATCCCTTATTTCTTTCCTGAAGGCAATGTTGAAATATCTGGCCAAACTGCTAGAACAAGTCATTTACCATTACTCTGCCTCCACCCTTTTATTTTAGTACACTTTTTACATTTGCATTTACTTAGGGGGTGGGGTGGAGAATGAGTATCTAACACTTATAATACATACATTGGGACATGGTATATGAAGGCCAGCACAGGATTAGGAGACATTAAAAGCACATATGGGTTTAAATTTGCTTAACTCTGTCCTCAGAGGCAGTGGATGTAAGTCCAAAGCTTGGTGCAGCTCTTTCTCACAATCACAAACCATACATCTGATTTGAGCCCCTTTGTGTTACCACACTCAAGAGATAAGAATGAAAGATGTTGCTTAAGGTGTTATGAAGGTAAATCATTCATCAGCACAATGCCTGCTACCAAGATGCATTGCAACCTTGTTCCTTTAATATCTGGGTTATGGCACGAGAAAATTCCATACAAGCAGTTCTACCACAGGCTCTGAGCAAAGCACATTAACAAGAGAGCCCACAGAGGCTTTTATCCAACCACCTCCTCCAAGTGCTGCTGACATGTAAACATGGAGCACTATACTTTGGCCAAAAGTACCATACATGCACATTTTTAAGCATTTTAATGAACCCTAGAGAATCCTCTACTTCAGTACAGAATTCCTCCATTGTGCTTTTCCTGCTTTAAATCTCATTAGCCCAACCTGAATGTCCAAGCCTTTATTAGCCTATATTACCCTGGAATTAGACTTGGCTAGATAGCTTTAAAATGTCTTGTTAAAAAAAAAAAAAAAAAAATAATTGGAAAAATTGTTAAAATTACTAGGTCTTGAAAAAATGTATTACAAGTAGTGTAATAAATGCAACTTTATTTAAAATACTTTCTTAACTGACCATTGAAAAACTCTGTACGATATTCAAGCCAGTTTGACCAAACGGAGAACAAATGTCAATTTTGAAGCAGATTAACTTGAATAAGAGTGGTGTACTCTTGACTAAACTGGTACAAATTTCAGGCACTACTCCTTAAAGGACTCTCCCTGAACCAAAGAAGTTCTCTCATATGGCAAAGTCTCCAGGGCAGGCAGGGATCCTGTTTTCTGATGTTTCTAAAGCTCTGAACACTCTAATCAGATTAGTAAATACCTGGATTATTCAGGATTCCTCTATGTCCTCTCTTTAGAGCTCAACTATACATATAAATAATTGGCACCCCAAGATCTATAGAGAGGAGCTACGACAAAGTAGCTTATGCCAATGTAACATAACAATCTTCTCAGCTTCGTAAACAGTACAAAGCCTTCTCTACCATGTTGCCTGCTTGTAGTAATCTCAATTTATGAGGTTATGGCTTCCTACCAAATATAAAAAGCACTTAATTGTACCAATGTAGCTAGTGGCTAAAGGGCTCTGGAAGAGACATCAGCAGTTTGCCTCTGATGCCCATCTGCACAATACATCTCAGCACAATTTTTCTGTCGTGCAACAGTTCTGCACCAGGCAATTGTGGCTGCCAATTCTCAGACTGCCAGATTGTGGAGTGTTGCCTCAGCCTCCTCTCCTCTCCCCTCTACTTGGGAGTCCTCCAGGGAGCCGCTGCTGCTGCCCCTGGTCTCTGAGTTGCCCCCCCCCCCCCCGCTCCAAAGAGAGGTGCCTCCTCACACTTCCCCACAGGGGCCTGGGAAGAGGATACCCGCAGCCTTAGTGGCCCAATGGAGAATGGCCAGCACCTTACCTTGGGAGGCAGCAGTGGGCCCTCAGCTCCCAGGCAGGCCTTGCACAGAGCAAGAACGAGAAAGGCCGGAGCAGTGCCTGCCTGCCAGCCACCAGAGTGCACGTGGCTCTCTGGGATGGGAGCCACAGTAGCAGCGAGGCTGCGTTTCTGGCACTGGAATATTTGCAGCCAGGAATAATTGTCCACCCGAAGGCAGCTCCGGTGCCAGGGTTCAAGGGAGGCTCTTGCAGGAGAAAAGCAGGGCAGGAAGGATCTCTCAGGGTGGGAGACCAGGAGAAGAGGTGAA
Source organism: Podarcis gaigeae (assembly GCF_964106915.1). NCBI lineage: Eukaryota > Metazoa > Chordata > Lepidosauria > Squamata > Lacertidae > Podarcis > Podarcis gaigeae. The sequence continues at coordinate 59,327,611 of NC_139688.1, forward strand.
AGCTGACAGAATCTGCCTTTCTATGTGCAGATAAATGATGAGATATGCACGTTATAAATGTGATAAAGGGTCTTTTTAGTTGTTCTTTCTCTATTCTTTTTCCCCTTTCTCTTTTCTATACAATTGTGTTTTGTATTTTCTTATAAATAAATCTGAATTTTACTGTTTAATATGTTTAAAATGATGTTTTATATTAAATATATAGAGAGAGAGCCAAAGTTCTCATTCTTATTGCAGACACTACCAATTCTTAGCAATATGGGCTGCTTCAAACAATGGAAAATAGAAATTTCCAAATTTATCTGGCGGGGGAAAAACCTAGGATAAAATTTAAAATATTAACAGATATGAAGGCAAGAATGGTTTTCGCCCTGCTGGACTTAAAACTATACTATGAAGCAACCTGTTTGACTTAGTTAAAAGATTATTATGGAAAAAATGTTAGACTGTTATAAGGCTTTGGTAACAGTTTTAGCTGGCATGCTTACTTGTGGTATGAAAAGGTGAAGCTAGATATATATTTTCTGAACCACCCAATAAGAAGTCGTCTGTATGTGGTATGGAATAAATATAAAGACCTATTAGAAAAGGGGAAAAACATGTTACTGTCCCCAATTGAAGCTAGTTCTTGGGAAAAAAAATAATATGAGGGAGAAATGGGGCACATATAGAGATTTATTATGTTTTAAGGTGGTGGAATGTAAAATGAAAAGTCAAGAAGAGACAAAAGAATAGATATCATATTGGATTCAATATTGTCAAACGTATGAATATTTTAAAAAAGACTCATTAAAAGGTTTTGGAGGTGGAGGGTCGGACTTTGAAAAGGAATTACTGAGTGCCAACGAGAAATTGATCTACAAGATGTATTGCCTGAAGTGTTGCCTGAATGGGAAACAAGATGAGTTGGTAAAATCAACAATGATTCACTGGGCTCTTGCCCAGGGCATAATATGGAAATGGTTAAGTGTGAAAAGCTGTGGAAAACTGATCTTAATTTTACTGCCTGTAGTGCGCTGAAAGAAAACTATATGAAAATGACATATAGATTGTATATAACACCCGTGAAAATGGCTAAAATATGTAAGAATGCTAATAAACAATATTAGAAATGTAAACAAGCTGATGGTACTTTTATTCATATGTAGTGGTTTTGTAAGAAAGCAAAAGCCTACTGCAAAATGATAAATAATGAATTAAGTAAGATGTTTAAAACGACAATAGGGGGAAATCCAGAAGCTTTTTTGCTAGGTTTGCTCAGGCCAGAGATCCCAAAAATAATGATAAAACTGTTTATATATGCAACAATTGCAGCAAGGATTATATATGTGCAGAAGTGGAAAAGAAACTGCAATACCCACAAGAGAAGAATGGATTAACAAGTTATGCCAAAATGGCAAAACTAACCACTAGGCTAAGAGACTCTAATGATGAGGTGTTTGTAGAAGAATGGAAACCCTTTTCACATTACTTAAGAAAATACTTTAATTCTTTTTCAGTATGAGATGGATTTATATCTTGAGCAACAGAAGAAGATGATGATGTTATTTTTAGGTTTATATTTTACAGCTTGTGTGATATTAGAAACAAATGGGCAGTTCAGAGAGTGAACATATAATGTCTTATCAAGTGATATGGAAATTCAGAGAAAAATAAGAATGATAACATATGATTTTTAAAAGATGTACTATGTAAAAACTTAATAAATATATATATATATATATATATATATATATATATATATATATATATATATATATTATTATATTAAAAAGACATACATTTACTTCTGACTTTTACAAGAGTTTGACCTAGTGTTCTTTAAAATATTGATACTGGGAACCAGTGACTTCAAACAGGACAATACAAATAAACACCTGAATAACGGGAGAGATAACAGAATCCAGTATAGCATGCATATGGGACATTGTCAGTTAATGTGCCTTTTCCCAGCATATAAGAAAATTTGCCATTCATAAATAAATTGATTCATAAATTCATAGTCCCCCTCAGCTACGGCCGTGCGCCCCGCCCCACATGCCCCACCCTATAGAACAATGTGCACATGCTGGTGCCCACCTGCCCTGGGTGTCACCAGGGCTCCATACGCCACTGGAAGCCATGCATCTTTGATACTCTTATTAAACTCCACTATGTTTTCTAATCTAAAAGACACAAGCAATTACAGCCTTTCCTCGTAGAACTGATGCTTCCAACTCTTATAGCAGAATAATAATAATAATAATAATAATAATAATAATAATAATAATAATTGTACCCCAGCCACTCTGGGCAGTCCAGCACATACAGAAACATAATAAAACATCAAACATTAAAAACCTCCCTATTCAGGTGTCTTCTAAAGGTTGTATAGTTACTTAACTCCTTGACATCTGATGGAATGGTGTTCCAGAGGGTGGGCACCACTACCAAGAAGGCCCTCCACCTGGTTCCCTATAACATCCTTTCTCGCAGTGAGGGAGTTGGCAGAGGCCCTCAGAGCTGGTCCATAGTGTCTGGGCTGAATGACGGGGGCTGAGGTATTCAGGGCCAAAGCCGTTTAGGGGTTTAAAGGTCAGCACCAACACTTTGGATTGTGCCCGGAAATGTACTGGGAGCCAATAAACTTATAGAAGCAGACTTATTGTTATCTACAGCAAATGAATATTAGATCATGCCCCCTTATTAGTATTTGCCAATAGAAAGCAGGCACCGTGCTCAGTGGAATGTATTTGGAACCATGATAGTAACATAACACTATTAAGCCAGTTTATCACTTAATCCCCCAGAACTGAACATGTAACTGCACCAGATTCCTTCACTGTTGACATTTAGATTGTAAGCTCCTAAGGGCGGGGATTTGTCTTTTCCCCTTATGATACCCTGGAAAAATACAATGTGAAATACCGGTACCTCTAACTATTGCTTTATAAATCTTCAGACAAACTATGGGAACAAGATAAAGTCAAAACAGATACATCCGCTCTTGTCCTTGACAGTATACAACACTGAGGGTGAAACAAACACAATTTGCATCCCCATCATAACATTAAAAACTGAAGCTGCAGCCCAAATTCAGTTACACTGTTGACCCAAGAAAGTTATTCCTGCCACCAGTTTTTTTTTAATTAAAATATGTGTTAGTCCATAGACCATAGCAGAACCTGTCTGCAGTTATCCCTTAATAGCATTATATCAAATATGTACATAATGCTAAATGCTTTGTTTTCAGTATACATTTTTTGCAGTTTTATTCTACAAGGACCCAACTCAGGCTAGCCACAACTACACAAAGGCAGATGGGAGTTTACTGAAAAGAAAAAGGCAGCCCTGCCCCAATTACATCACCATCAACAGGTATGAACTTGCTGTTTGGAGCAGAGAGAAAAACTTCTTGATGTTAAGATTGTGCAATAAGCTCCTCTGAGAGGCGTTTCTCCTTTTCAAAGTTAGTTTTATTGTCCAGCGTCATGAAATGCTTAAACTACTTTTGCTCAGCTCATGTATCAGATTTTTTTAGCTGCTGGTTTTTCCCTCGGGAAAGAGGCAGTAAAAGGGGAAAGAAAGAAGAAAATCTTCATTTCCTCCCTTTTGACAGATTTCCAAAATAAGTAAATTTGCCTGGAAATAAAGCTGGCTCCTTGCTCTAAAAACTTCACAAAAGTGAAGGGAAGATGAAGAAAGGGGAAACCACTTACAGATCAAAATAACCACCACAAAACTCTCTCCCACCATCCCTGCTGCAGCTTTCAAACTGGTTTTTCAGCAACAACAGAACACTTTCTTTACAGCTCTTAAACTTAAGCCAAGTGAAGGGAGACGGAGAGAGTGGATGAAACTCCAGGCAAGTTCCTATGAGGTTGACAAGGCTTTCCATCATAGATTGGGAACCACTTACATTAATAACGTCTAACCCTTTTTCTTTTTAGAAAAAGCAGAGTTGAAAAGGCACTGGTCTCAACTATTCCTTCCAGATAGTTAAGAAGTCATTTTAAAAGGTTGGGACAGGGAACCAAGCATACAAACACACTGAACTTGCAAACCTCAAGTCTGGCTGGAATGCTAGTTGCTAGGCTTGGGCATTCCTATGAATCACTGGTGGTTTTCCCCACGTTACAGGAAAAGGATAATGAACTCTGGGCAGGAACCACTTCGCAGGGTATTTGGGTCCTTGTGAAACTGACAAAGTCCACACATAAACAACAGACTTCTCTCCACTATCAATTTGTTCGTCTTGGCCAAGTCTCTTCCTGTAAAACCCCAGAGAATCATGTGGTACCTTAAAAGCAAATAAATTTATTACGACATAACCTTTCAGAAGCTAGGCAGCACTTTAGAATATGAACAAAATAAGAAAAATAACTAGGAAATATTCTGGGACAAGTTCTGTATTGGGGTGGATGTCACCTCAATGGCAGACAAAGTTGGCTCTCATTCTTAGAAGGTCATTCCAAAGAAGTCACTGGGTATAGTGGGAATGTGTGTCTAACTTGTTCCTGTTACCTCTGTGCTGTTATTTAAGAAAAATCTGAAGTCGCCAGCAAGTTACCCAGGAAGTCAGGAAGAAATTGTGGCACTTGTATCACCTCTAGTTTTCACCATATTGAGCTTTCCCTCCAAGACCTAACAACTGATCGCTATCACAGTCTCAGCTCCCCACAAAAGGATTACTATTAGCAAATATTATTACTACTATCAAACAATTATGGCAAATGTTCTGTGATAACCTGGGAGGCATCTGATGCAAAGCCGCCACCACACAGAGCCAGTCTGGAGTGGGGAGTCCACACCAAGGGCTTCCCTGGCGCCCAGGGAAAACCCCAGAAGACAATTCCCCGACACAAAAAGTCAGTATTTTAGCACAGGTGAAAACAGGGGAATTATCCAAGTCTGGGCCAGCACCGCGGGAAAATAAATACTAACTCAGCGGGCGGGCAAAATCAGGGGCGCTGACTGCCACGGAGCACGTGCAAAGCGCCCTCCTGACTAAGCCAAGGCGCCTCCGGACTCCAGTTCCGAGCGCCGACCCTTCCCCGCGCTCACCTTTCTTCTCGTCGGCGGCGCCGCACAAGCTGCCGGCCAGCAGCCCCACCAGGAGGGCGGCGGCCGCGCGCCTCGCCCCGAAGTTTCCTCGGCCGGCCAGCGAAGCCGAGCGAGCCCCGCGCAGCCCCATCTCCCGCCGGGTGGCTCCTCAGCGACCCCTCTCGCGCCGCGCTGCCTCTCCGGCGCCGCCCGGGACCATGCCAGGGGAGCGCCGCCTGCCGCGCTCGCTGCTCTCCGGCAGCCGAGAGGAGGAGCAGGAGGAGCAGCAGCGAGAAGAGGCTCTTGGGCCGCCGGACGGGGCGCTTCTCCCGGCAGCCGGCCCTCTGCGGCCCCGCTCCAGGTGCGCGGGAGGCGCCGGGCCAGCGGCGAAGACGAGGAAGACGCGCCTGCTTGGCTGCCTTCTCTGCGCGGAACTGGCCGGCAAAACTTTTCCCCCGGTCCGTCGACGCCGCGTTTCCAAGCGCTCCAGCGGCTCCCTCGGAGGATTCCGGCCAAGCAGGGAAAGAGGCGGCGGGGAGACTCGGGGAGAAGGAGAAGCGCGGCTGGCGGCGGCCCGGGAGGTTCGCTCCGCGCTGCCTTCAGGTGGAGCTTCGTACCTGCCCGGCGCAGCCGCTGGTGGGAAGGGCGAGAAATTCCAGTCGGGCGGGCTGAGCTGGGCTGAGCCCCGCGCACGCGCACTGCCCCCGCCGCCGCCGCCGCCGCCGCCTGTGGTCCTCCTTATCTGCGGCTGCTGCAACTGCTGCCCCGCCTCGCCGACCTGCAGCTTCCCAAGCCCCGGAGATGGGGAGAGGAGGAAGGCGGGTGGGAAGCCAGGCCGGGAACGCGAAGCCAGCGAGGGCTCCGCAGTCATAGAGCGGGGAGCCGAGGGGGCGCCTCGAAGGCCGGCCAGTCCGGCCATCCTACTTTGCGCATTTCGGCCGCTTCATTTCAGGCCACCCTAAGTGAGTTTGGCCTATCCATCCTGTCCCCTCCCTCCCTAAACATTCTGGGCATGCTTTTATTATCATTATTATTAAATTTATGTACCGCCATCCAAAGATCACAGGGCAGTTGTAATCATAATTAATAATATTTATTACTTACTTACTTACTTACTTACTTACTTATCTGGCCAAGCCTCCCCAGCCACTCTGGGCGGCTTCCAACAAAACATTGAAAACACAATAAAACATCAAACATTTAAAACTTGCCTAAACAGGACTGCCTTCAGATGTCTTCTAAAAGTCTGGTAGTTGTTGTTCTCTTTGACATCTGGTGGGAGGGCGTTCCACAGGGACTACTGAGAAGGCCCTCTGCCTGGTTCCCTGTAACTTGGCTTCTTGCAGTGGAGGAACTGCCAGAAGGCCCTCGGAGCTGGACCTCAGTGTCCGGGCAGAACAATGGGGGTGGAGACGCTCCTTTAGAAATACAGGACTGAGACCGTTTTGATTTAAAAGAGAAGTAGAGCTGGGTATCACCTGCATACTGATGAACACCCAGCCCAGACCCCTGAAGATCTCTCCCAGCAGCTTCATATAGATGTTAAAAAGCATAGGGGAGAGGATGGAACCCTGAGGCACCCCACAAGTGAGGTCTGAACACTCATCCCCCAATACCACTTTCTGGACACAGCCCAGGAGGAAGGAGCAGAAGCACTGTATAATGGTCTCCCAGCTCCTCTAGATGGTCCAGAAGGATGTCGTGGCTGATGGTATCAAAGGCCACTGAGAGATCCATTAGAACTTGGAAACAGCTCTCACCTTTGTCCCTAGCCCACCGGAGATCATCAACCAGCGCGACCAAGGCAGTTTTACTCCCATGATGAGACCTGAATCCCGATTGGAAGGGATCCAAATGGTCTGCATACTCCAGGCGTGCCTGGAGTTGTTCAGCAACCACCCACTCAATTACTTTGCCCAATAATGGAAGATTTGAGACTGGGTGATAGTTGGCTATATCGGCCAGATCCCAAGATGTTTTTTTAAGAAGCGGTTTAATAACCGCCTCTTTCAGTGGGTCTGGGAAGGCTCCCTCACAAAGGGAAGCATTTGCCACCCCATGGAGCCCATCTCCCAGCCCTTCCCAGCTCGCTTTTATGAGCCAGGATGGGCAAGGATTGTCCAAGCAGCCTGTCCACATCCTCGGAGGTAACAGATTGGAATTGATCCCATGCAACTTGACTAGACAGGACTCTAGCACTCTTCTGCCCTGGCCCTGCCCGCACAGTGGAGTCTTCCTGTTTCCAAATCTCAGCGACTTTATCTGCAAAAAACTTTGCAAAATAATTGCAGGAGATCTTGGAGTCCTTGCCAAGCCCCAATGGTGAAGGTTGTTCTGTTAGATTGCAAACCACCTGAAAGCGCCTCCTGCTGCTGTTTCCAGCAGATGCAATAGAGGGGGTGAAGAAGGTCCTCTTCGCCGTCACTGTTGCCACTTGGTAGGCTCGACACTGAGCTCTAACCCATGTCCGGTCCATGGAGTCAGAGAGGGCGTTTAAGAGCCAGACAGTTGATAGCCCTGGTTAACTCCGCATTCCAGCAGGCCACCAAGAAATCCGCTGAAAGGCCATCAGCATGGGATAAAACATCCCCTACCACTCTCTGGAACCATTAAGTGGCGGATGCGGACCATCTGAATTGGTCCCACCTCCCTGCAGAGGGGAAGGGTTGCAGAGAAGTCCAGTTGCACCAGGAAGTGATCCAACCATGGCACTTCTTTTGTTTCGCTTTTAGTTAATGTCAGATCACCAACATCCATAGAGGTAAACACCAAGTCTAAGGCATGTCCGCGGCTATGAGTTGGGCCAGACATATTCAGGGACAGCCCCATGGAGGCCATGCTTTCCACGAAGTCCCGAGCGGCCCCTTGTAAGGTCATGTCGGCATGGATGTTAAAATCCCCCAGGACAACCAAACTAGGTGTCACCAGGAGAACATCCACCACACCTGAAGCAGCTCGGGCAGGGAATCCTTGGTGCAGTGGGGAGGTCGGTACACCAAAAGGAATCCTGTACTTCCCCTATTGCCCAACTTCCAGAACATGCACTCAGAAAATGGGGGCTTCCCAATAGGATGCCTGGTGCAAGCTAATGACTTCCTAAAAATCACTGTAAACACCCTCCCCGCCCACATGACCTGGGTTGCTGTGCGTAAGAGAAACCTGGTGGGCAAGCAGCGGCAAGGACAGGCCCATCTGCTTCATCCAACCAGGTCTCAGTCACACATGCCAGGCCAAATCCTCCATCCACTATCAGGTCATGGATGGCAGTGGTCTTATCAGTCATTGACCTGGCATTGCACAGCAGCACCTTCAGGTCAAATTACAGTAATTTGCCATCTCTTTAAAGAAAATTTCTGAATAAAATTCTGGAATAGGAAACAATCTGATTAAAAAGCAAGGCAGTGGTGGAGTGAGCATTGCCGCCCAGCTGTGGTAGTGCTTTTAAATATCCCTATACCATATTAACAATCAGTCTGATTTAGGAAGGAAAGCCTTTTTGTTGCAGCTGCTGCTATTACACAATTGGAAGTTAAAAACCATTGCCCATCTACTATAAATTACTCAGAGATCTTTCAGTAGATCATGTTATGCCTTCTGATCATCCTTTGGGTAGCGCAGCACAGTCACTTAAAGGTAACCTTTCTCACCCTTCCTATGCCACTCTGTATCTGTATCTCCCTCTCTCCCTCTCTGTAGCATCCCAATCTCCTCCCCACTGTCTTCCTCCCTCTCTCTTACACACACATACTCAACACAAACCCAAGGTGCATTTGTAGAAAAGGAAGCAATTCACAGAGGAGTGGTCCAGAGCAAGAGTGTGCTAGAGTGTCTGACAGATTGCATGAAATTAGACCAAAATTTATGTGCAGCACATAGGCCAAAACCTCCTCACTACTGGTGTAAAGGAATGTATTTTCCCCCAGGGGAATCCATCCCCAGGGGAATCCATCACAATTTTAGAAACATCTATCAAGTCATACCACAACTTCCCCCCCAACTTAAAACCCAGCAAAGGAAAGAAGCTGTAACAACCGCAGACAGCAGACACATGCACATATACTTCCTGAGTTAAATTCAGTGTTAATCAACATTTGATTCTAGATGCTGAATGAAACAAAACAGGTTTATGCTGCCTGGTCTCAAGAAATTGCTCTGAATAAAAAGGCCTATGTACTGCTGGTATTAGATTTCATATTATGAGTATTTCCGCAAATGTGCACCTTTGGTGCATAGTCTCTCATAGAAGTTGGAACAGGAACAGAGAGGAGTTGCTTTCAGATGCCCAATCCTCTTGGAAACCCATCGGGAAGAGGATTAGGTCCAACTGAGCTTCACGCCTGCTCTCTCCTTGTGAGTATAACATGAGAAGGGGAACATGTTGCACGGGTCTGTCTCCTTCCCAGTGCCTCATTTGGAAATGGGACGGGATTGGAGGCTACAACTATAGCTTTATCAGTGCCTCAGATATTGGGGAAGCTCCATTCTGTTTGCTTGTGACAAGCTGTGGGAGACAATTCTAGGCAGAGAATTCTTGTATCTCTTGTGTTGTCTACCACAATCTTAATGTTCACAAATGTCATGCAGTTTCCCTCAGTGCAAAGATTGTGTCAGGAAGCAGGCAAAAGGGTATTTTCTTTTTAAAAGGAAAATTTATTAGAAAACAACAGACAGGGAGCAGCCTAGTTTTGCCAGTTTAGCAATAGCTGTAGTTCCTGTTCTTGTATCTACACAGCGGCTGCAAAATGTGTTCTGGAAGCTCTTCTTCAATCACAATGCATTTTCCTGCTCCTCATCTGCTCAAATGGGGGAAAGGACTGTTTGCAAAGAGAAGCCCATGCATGCTCTCTCTTAAACAGAAGGGGCAGGGAGTGGCTGCTAATTCGAGGGTAAATTCCCCCATTCCTCAATTTTTTAATCAATAGTTTTATTGCAAACTTTGAAGAAGTGTAGAAATGAAAGCATAACACTCTTTTCATCCATGTATTTCACCTGGAAGTGTTGTGTGACTTTGCAGATGTGGAAAAGATGCAGTAATAATCAGGGAACTGGAGCAAGTAGTCTACAAGGACTCAATGCTTGATGCTTTTTGTTAAGGAAAGTGATGAGTAGAGAGGGATGGGGGCACATGATAGAGGTGTATACAATTATACATATGTGGGGGTGGGGGAGTGGAGAGAGAGAGAATGAATTTCCCACTTGTCTAACCGGAACCTGGAGTCATCCAGGGGGTTGGACCGGATGACCCTTGGTGTCCCTTCTAAATCTACAATTCTATAATTCTGTGGCGCTGGATGGTGGAAGACTCAGGAAAGGCAAAAGGAAGTACTTCCTCATACAGCACCAAGGTAAACAGGGGGATTTACTACCACAACTTTCATGGCTTTAAAAGGGGATTAAATTCATGGAAGATAATGCTATCAATAGCATCTGTTTGCTCATTTGGTTAGAGCATGGTGCTGATAAAATGCCAAGGTTGTGGGTTGGGTTCCCATATGAGCCACCTGCATATTCCTGCATGGAAGGGGGTTCAAGGCTTTTATTCAGCCAGGAACTTGCCAGAACTCATTTCCAGCATCTCTCAGCTCAGCACCATTGCAATTTTAAGAGAAAAAGGAAGGTGTTCATGGTGAATTCCAGCACCTCTTTTTCTAGAAAAATAGCATTCGTTGGACTAGATTCATTCCAACTCTGATTTATAATAATGAGTCATAATAGCTCTATGCTGTTTCCAAGATCATAGGCAGTGTCCCTGAATACAATAGCAGGCATCTGATTGGCTATTGTGGGAAGCAATATGCAGGGTGAGAAAGGCCTTTGGTCTGATCCAGCAGGGCTCGTATACAGTGGATAGGCACGCTATGCAAATCCTGCATGGAACAGATTGCTGCTGAAAATCTATTCAAAGCCAGAAAAATTGCAACAACCTGGGTGTTTTTAAAAAAAGGACAGGATGATACTGTAGAAAACACTGGAATGCAGTAGTTTGTCTCCCTGATAAATGAGTGAATTGCTCTCTCAATTCCAGACTAAACAGCTGGTGTGGAAACAACCCTTAAAGGGGAATTCTTATGCCTGTTCATGGAAATGGTACAAACAAGTTATTAACACTATCCACAGGGCCTTGATGCTTCTTGCTCAGTGTCTTCTGAGAAGGCATGGAACACCCCCACCTCCCACCCCCTCAGCTGCAGCAGTGTGGCAGACACACTGCTGTTAGCAATGTAATGACCAAACGTTGCTGATGCTGTTAATGATTACCTAGCTTTGCAATCATTACATCATTGTAGGTTGTTAGTTTTACTGGTTTTTAGTTCAATGAAACTTGAGGAATAACAAGTAAAGTTTCACCCAGGTCTTTACCTGCAGTTGCATTCTGCCCCAGTTCCTCCTGCATCAAAAAAGGTTGTTGTTTACTTTTAACTGGCTGAATGAATGTATTTGTCAAGAACAAAAGTCATAACAAAGCATCATAAACTAAATACATAGCAATCAGTGCATCATAAAAGGCAGACAAGAACATGTTTCAATCCACATTTATTGATGTGCACTTGCTTAGCACAGGTAAAAGAAGCAGCAAAATCAAAAACATTCTTATCCTTATTGTAGAGGCAAAAATCCAGCCTTTTGGAGTTCCCTTGTTAATTGTGCTGCTTGAAAGGGGAGAGAACGCCTTGGTTATATATTCTTCCAAAGCAGTAGCCATGTTGCAGCAAAATCAATTATAGATGCATAATTTGGGGATGCAAATTCAAATGCAATTATATCTCTCCACTGAGAATATTGAGCTGGTATAAGAAGGTCTTGATTTTGGTCATTAACATAGTTAAAGAAAGAGGTCCACATTTCTTGGAAGGTGTCACTATTTGTTATGCCTTTAATTGCCCTCCTGCATCTGGTGAGACACTCAGACATTGCTATATCCCTTATATTATTTTCTCACATGTTCAGGGGGGTTACATTCTGGTTCTTCCATTGCTGAGCTATTGCTAATCATGCTGCAGTCAGTAAGAGTTCTACTAGTTTGCTGTGGTGCAGGGTGGAGCCTAAGTCTAAGTCCAAAGATAGTAGGACTAAGACAGGATTTGGAGAAAAGGGATTGGCCTGTAATTGCAGATATAATGGACAATACACTATTCCAAAAGTTGTTAATATGAGGACATTCCCACCAAACATGAATAAATTAGCCAAGCTTTCCACAGCCCTTCCAACATAAAGGGGAAAGGGAGGGATTAATTTTTGCCATCCTAACTGGCATCCAGTGCCATCAGAGAACGACCTTGAGCAAGGCCTCCTGTAAGCGAGCAGAGATGGTTTTGAGTGGGATAGTGGTCCTGATACCCTCCCATTTGTGATCTTCAACTGGGTGACCTAAGTCTGATTCCCATACAATTTGAAGGCCTCTAGCATCTAGTGGGGACGCAGGTGGCGCTGTGGGTTAAAGCCTCAGCGCCTAGGACTTGCCGATCAAAAGGTCGGCGGTTCGAATCCCTGCGGCGGGGTGCGCTCCCGCTGCTCGGTCCCAGCGCCTGCCAACCTTGCAGTTCGAAAGCACCTCCGGGTGCAAGTAGATAAATAGGGACCGCTTACCAGCGGGAAGGTAAACGGCGTTTCCGTGTGCGGCTCTGGCTCGCCAGAGCAGCGATGTCACGCTGGACACGTGACCCGGAAGTGTCTCCGGACAGCGCTGGCCCCTGGCCTCTTAAGTGAGATGGGCGCACAACCCCAGAGTCTGTCAAGACTGGCCCGTACGGGCAGGGGTACCTTTACCTTTACCTTTTAGCATCCCCCACTTCGTGATCTAATATTTGGGAAACAGCACCCTTCAGGTCATCCTGCTTCATAAGGATTCATACAAAGCAAGTGCTAGGCTGTGTCCCCTGCACTCCAAAGAGGGTGCAAAAGAATGAGCCTGGGCTACCTGAAACCAGGTAATATGAGTGCCTTTTAATTTTCCTTGCAGTTCCTCTTTGGAAATTGCTTTCCCTCTGGGAAGCAGGTCACGGATTGTAGAAATGCTTATGTCCTTCAAATCCTTGAACTGTTAATATTTATCTGTGTGTCTGAAAGCTGAATGATCCAGGATCAGTGGTTCAGGGTCTGGGGCCAGTGTTCTGCTCCATGTTCTCCACACATAAGTACTGATCTACAGTACTAAATGGACTGTCTGTTTTCCTTTACCGCCTTCAAGGACAAAGGGAAGAAAGGGCGAGCTCCCATTAAGGTCTGGAAGAGACCATCTTGAGTTGAACCCCAGGGCTCCCTCTGAGCAATGGGATCAAGGATTTAATTTGAAAAGCAGCATAGTTTATTTTTTTTAATATAATTATTATTATATTCATTAATAAAATATAACAATATTACAATAATCAATCAAATGCATTTGCTCCCCTGAGCTCGTGACTTCCCTCCCTCCCTTCAACTGGTTTCCTGCTTCCTCATAAATTGTACACGCCTTTCTATTGTCAGTTTCTGTCCTTTGATATGTATCAAATCCTTCTATGGTCAGATATTATTATTACACTGTGCTGCAGGATTTATGTCAGTCCTGCTAGTGTCTTCAACTTTTTACAATAGCCTCTTTAAGATCCTATCCTTTCAGCTAAAGTAAATTTATTCCAATCTCTCTGGAATTTCTGGTCGCCTTGGTTCTGGATCCTCACAGTCAATTTGGCCAACTCCGCATATTCAATCATCTTCATCTGCCACTCCTCAGCCATTGGTAATTCTTGTAATTTCCATCTTTGGGGTAACAAAATTTTGCTGCAGTGGTGGCATACATAAATAATATTTGGTCTACTCTTCTCCCATCAACCTAAGCAAGAATGCTATATTTTAACATCTTTTTTAATAGGTTAGGCATTCCCATTCCTCCTTTTGTTCTATGTAGAGAGTTTTGTTGCTTCTCCTAGATTTGTTGCCTCCTGACACAAATGCATTAAGTTTGTTTTGCCATCTCTTTAGCTGAAAGGATAGGCAAAACTTGAAGGAGAAAAAAAGAACTTAGGTAACACTGACATTTTGACCACGGCTATTCGCTCAAGCCAGCTAAGACTGAGATGCTTCTGTTTTCTAGGTTCTTGTTGAATGCCTTTATACAGCCCCTATATGTTGTCTTGTGTCTGTGGTGTTGAGGTTAATACCTAAGTACTTAAATCCTCCATGCACTATGAGATACGCATATAGTCTACATGAACAATGGAGAAGAAATCAATGAAGAAACAGCTATAAGTAATATTGTATGTCTAGTAATTGCCTTCTAAAGTGACAGATCATTTTATGACAGAGCACTTGCTTTTCCTACTATCAAAGCTAATGTTTTATCACTTTTAAAATGGCATTGTTTCCATTTCTTATGCATAATACCCACAGACAATTTAACATGTTTTGTTTATATTTGGGTGGCTTACATTTTCTTTATAGGGATAAAAATAAACACATCTGCTTTGCTGCATCATGGACTTTCTCTGTAAACTTAAAATTCCTTCATTGTTGGTTTGGGACTGTTTTGGAATATTTAATTGCTCTCCTATGCTTTCCAGTATATTTTCTCATCAGTTTTCTTATCACAAAAGGTCGGGAGGGGGGAGCAGGTTTGATGCACAAGAGCACTGAATCAGCATTAATTGTGTGACCTGCATTTGCCAGGATGTGATTGGATCTCACCACAAAATAGTGACTGTCTGGAAGCATTCTCAGTTTCTTACACATAATTTTTTAATGCAGTTTAAAAGGATTTGCTACTCACAGTCTGGCCATTTGTTCCATATACTGTACCTTTAGTAAACAGGCTTTACATGTTTTTATTCTTTTTCAAAAACTTTTTTGACTTGAGTAACAAAAGAACAATGGATGAGAAGCAAAACCTTTCTGAAACAAATTTCAATTCTCTTTAAACTTGTTTTCTGTCTTTTTATTCCACTCCTATAAGGAGTCAATTAAAATGACTGATTTAGAGTTTAATAATAATAATAATAATAATAATAATAATTTTTTATTTATACCCCGCCCTCCCCAGCCAAGGCCGGGCTCAGAGCGGCTTACAAGCAATAATAAAAACAAGATGAATGATTACAAACTTAAAAACAAAAATAAAACACAATTAAAATAATGGAACATTAAAATATTAAAATGTAGCCTCTTCGCAGGAGGAGAAGGAAAAGAAGGGGGGAAAAGAGAGAGAGAGGGAGGGAGGGAGGGAATCAAACTGGCTCCAAGCCAAAGGCCAGGCGGAACAACTCTGTCTTACAGGCCCTGCGGAAAGAAATCAGATCCTGCAGGGCCCTGGTCTCATGAGGCAGAGCGTTCCACCAGGCCGGAGCCAGAGTTGAAAAGGCCCTGGCTCTGGTTGAAGCCAATCTAACTTCCTTAGGGCCCGGGACCACTAGGGTGTTGTTATTTATGGACCTTGAGGCTCTCCGTGGGGCATACCAGGAGAGGCGGTCCCGGAGGTACGAGGGTCCTAGGCCGTGAAGGGCTTTAAAGGTCAAAAGCAGCACCTTAAATCTGACCCTGTACTCCACCGGGAGCCAGTGCAGCTTGAAAAGCACTGGGTGAATATGCTCCCATGGCAGAGACCCCGTGAGGAGGCTCGCGGCAGCATTCTGCACCCGCTGGAGTTTCTGGGACAGCTTCAAGGGCAGCCCCGCATAGAGCGAATTACAGTAGTCAAGCCTGGAGATGATCGTCGCATGGATCACTGTGGCCAAGTCAGGGCGGGAAAGGTAAGGGACCAACTGCTTGATGCGGCGAAGGTGGAAAAATGTCGCCTTGGCTGTTGCTGTAACCTGCGCCTCCATGGAAAGGGAGGCGTCAAGGATTACACCCAAACTCTTAACGGAAGGCAATGGCACTAATTGGGCCCCCGCAAGAGAAGGGAGTTGGTCCCCCATCCCCATGCCATCCCGACCTAGCCATAGGACCTCTGTCTTCGAAGGGTTTAGTTTCAATCGGCTCCCACGAAACCATCCAGCCACAGCTTCCAAGCATCTGGTCAATGTGTTTGGGGCCGAGTCGGTGTGGCCATCCATCAGCAGATAGAGCTGAGTGTCATCAGCATATTGGTGACAGCCCAGCCCAAAGCTCCGGATAATCTGGGCAAGGGGGCGCATAAAGATGTTGAAAAGCATCGGGGAGAGAATTGCGCCCTGCGGCACTCCACACACCAAGGAGTGGCGCGACGACATTTCCCTCCCTAGTGCCACCCTCTGTCCCCGACCAGAGATAAAAGAGCACAACCAGTTACGGGCTATGCCCTGTATCCCCACGTCTGCGAGGCGGTGGTCCAGAAGATCATGATCGACCATGTCAAAGGCTGCTGACAAATCTAAAAGGATCAGCAGTCCTGACCCGCCTCGATCCAGTTGTCTACGGAGATCGTCTGTTAAGGCAACCAGAGCCGTCTCCGTCCCAAAACCAGGACGGAAACCGGACTGAAATGGATCTAATGCCGATGTTTCCTCCAGAAACCTACCAAGCTGCTCAGCAACCGCTCTCTCAATTACCTTACCCAGGTATGGAAGATTTGAAACTGGGCGGTAATTGGATAGGTCTAAGGGATCTAATGAAGTTTTTTTTAAGAGTGGACACACCACTGCCTCCTTCAGTTCCCCTGGGAATGTCCCCGTGTCAAGGGACAAATTGATAATTTCAACCAGAGGGGTCCGCGCAACATCTGGACATTGCATTATGTGTGCCAACAGTGGCTACAACGAGCATTGCCTGGAAAAGATAAATCATCCCAAAGATTTATGACTGACTAGTTCCTTAGAATTTGAGTTAACGTTAAATGTTAACTTACTATGTTCATTTAAGGGAGTGTGGACAGTGTCAGCTCCATGTGTGCTTCTGCATAGATCTCCTGAGCCAGCCACATTCTCTTTGCTTCCTTTTTCCTACACAGGGGAGAGAGAGACACGGCTGCATGAAGCACTCAGAAAGATCACAGGGGGAATCAGAAAGGTTTCCTTCTGATCATCCAGTTTGAGGGTACGCAATGAGGAGCCAGCACTGTTCTTACCCACGTCATTTACAGCCTCTCAGGCCTCCATACTGAACTTTTAAACTTTGCTTCCGGTGAAGAGGCTCTAAATGTTTTGGACTCTACCTGGGATGGGGAGATACAGTAGGACCGCCACCCTGTTCAAAGCAGCACACTCAGTGAAGGGGTAGGATGTTTGTTTTTCAGTCATTAGGTGGGAATAGGAATTATTGCAACACACAGCCTCCTAGAGTGATATTGGCCAGAATGACAACTATTCAGAATGGTTCTGGCAGCTTAAGTATTGAGCAATAGTTGAGACAGCAGATGGCTGGAGCCTGAGAAGGCAAAAGATAAAGATCCTACCCCCCACCCCCCAAAACCAGTTGGATGCTAATATGCTTGGGACAATCTCGTTCAATTGGAGTGATGAGATGTGGGCTCTTTCCACAGAAGTCACACAGTGATATGTAGCATTTATAGAGTGCTTCTGAGCACTTTATTATCCCCAACCACCTTGTCAAGGGGAGGGGTCAGGTATTATTTCCCCTCTTTTGTGGGGTGGGTCTGAGGTTCAGAGAGAACTGTGTGCCTACACCAGATGTGTTCACAGCTGAGGTGACATTTGATCCAGGACTTCCCTGCTCACATCTCACACCATTAACTGTTGTTCTGCTCAGCTCTATTCAAACCAATAGTCTGCCCCATTGCTCATGGTATGTCCAGTTATTTGTCTGTCTGAGATTCTCACTTTGTGTGCTTGAACAGCTAGAACGGGGGCCAAATTATGTTACATTAGGAGGATGTTTAAACAGTTGCTTGGGATTGGGCATGTCTCCTTATTAAGAAAAAGTAGTTGCAGGGTACCTTAATCTGGACCAGGACTGCTGTATGATGAGAGAAGAATTAACTCCTTCTTTTTGTGCCATTTTCCTGCTGAAAAATCTCCCAGTTAAGAAAGCAACGTGCCCAGTCCTAAGCATGTGATTTAAAACTCTTGAGCAATGTAATGAACAGTTTGGTCCTGACTGGAAGAATATGTTCTTTTCTAGCATTTGAGTTCCTGTGTGTACTCACTGAAATGGCCTGAGCAGGGTGGACCTGTTTGGAAACTGTTGATCAAATGAATTTTCCCAAATAGGCAAATTTGACTAAGACCGAGAGGCCATTTTGGTGGGATCACTTACTTTTCTTTTTTTATTGTTATTTCATAGCAGTTTCAGAGTCCCCAAATAAAACAGAAAATTGTGCCAGTGTGTGTGCATTTATATTTTGAATCTGCACCATGTCCCCAGTTTAAATATCTTCCTCCCAAAAAGGTGATATTTAACCTTTAAGGGGATGCATATGACCACCTTATAAGTTCAAAAACTGAATTTAATATTTTTAAACTAGATATATTTTAAATTAGTTATGCCTTATGCTGAACCTACTCTGTGCCTGCCCAAAGAAGTCAGATAATGTTGAAAATGATTTATGAGTGTGAGCTGTTGTTTTGTTGATTGTGCATAGTTGAAATGATACCAGAACAAAAATTACCAAAACAAACATAAATGAACACCAGATCATTTTTGTGTTTCAATAAAATTACTGTAGTGTATACTGAATGGCTAATATATAACAGCCGCACAATCCTGAAATCTGTGAATTAAAATCCCCACTGTAATCTACAGAAATGGAAAAGACCTCTTTTGAGAGAATCAATATTTCATTTTCTTCAGGAATGCAACAAAATACGTTGTGACTGAATCCAGTTGAAAACCATGGGTCCTGGGTTAATCATAACTACATTTATTTTGATTGGGGCTATAATGGCAAGCTGTTGCATTTGCAAGGGCACAATTAGTTCTTCTTAAAGTGTATATAGCAACTATATAGCAACTGGAAATAATGATATTTCCAAATGTCAGATACGAAATGGGAAGACTAAGAGTAGATCCCTTAAATGATTTTATCACACCTTACTGCTGGGCAGAATAAATAGAGATATCCTGGTCTACCAAGTGGCTACTTGCACATCACAGTAAGCTGCCATTTGGTAAATGGCAATCTGAATCCATTCTAAAGAGTAACTAACCATGTAGTCTCCAAGCTATAAATCCTGTCCAAGAGATGCTTCCAATCATCCAAGAGATTTCATCTCCTTGTTATACCTAAACATGCTGGTTTAATGTGATTTTATTTGCAATATTCATTATTATTCCAAGGGGAAGCATTTCATTTCAACAGCAGTCTTCTTTCTAGGATAGATATGTAACTAGACTGGATGACATTCTTAATTTTTCTCTGTTGCAAGTGTAAGACAATTATCCATAGAAATTGTTGTCCTTCCATAAGGAAAATGCAATTTGTCTTCCACAATAAAACACCTCCAAAATGTACAGTGAAAGGGAGCAGCACTGCATGGACATAACTCTTTCTTTCTTTAGTCTGCTCAGGCCAATCATAACAGATTTATTAGGGTCTTCAGCAGCACAGGTCAAGGATTCATGGAATTGTTGCAAAACTAGGGGCACGGGGTCTCTAGAGTGACGCACACAAGGCTATCATGCAGTTCATCAAGGCTTTTGAAGCCTCTTGTTAGCAAACAATATTTGTTCTTTGGTGGACTTATACAGCACACACATTGAAATATGAAGCCAGCAGAACCTCATCTGTTTCAACCTGGTGCCACAAAATTGATCCAACCTGAGAAAAAGAACAACCCATCTGTGTCTCAAGCTGGCAATGTGCACCCAGCCAGCTTTAGCTAGATAGCTTTAATTTAAATGGATTTTAAAGGTAGACAAATTATATGAAAGTAGTTATTATTATATAGTTACAC
This sequence comes from Podarcis gaigeae, assembly GCF_964106915.1. Taxonomy (NCBI): domain Eukaryota; kingdom Metazoa; phylum Chordata; class Lepidosauria; order Squamata; family Lacertidae; genus Podarcis; species Podarcis gaigeae. Next base: position 59,347,434 of record NC_139688.1, read on the forward strand.
ACAGAGAGTTGAAGTTGAAATTATTTTTGGAATGTCTGGACAAAATATAAAGACTTATTGGAAAATAAAACTCCAAGGTGGCTTTCACCGCTGGAAGCTAAGGCCCGAAAAAGACCCAATAGGGAGGCCAAATGGCCAAAATATTGGGAAATATTAGAAAAAGATGGAGACAATTGGAAATTGCAGAGTTTGGAGAAAATGAAGGACAAAGTGCGAGACTGGTTACATTACTGTCAGGGGTTCAGAAGGAGAGACACAGGAGGGGGAGCAAATGGAGAGTGAGGAGGAGGAGTACGAGGGGGGCGCAGGCAGTGACAGTGGCCAGAGTTATTCCACAAGCCTCTCTAGCGAATCGGAGGACTCACAGAAGGGAGCGCCGGTGGCCAGAGCGAGGGGGGTTCCAGGGGGGAAGCCCCAGGAGGAAGGGGCCAGCGGGGAGTCCCTGAGCAGCAGTTGGAAATCAGGACCAGCTTCTCCACCAGAGCGCAGTGGGGAGGGGGAGTCCTAGGAGTCGGGACCAGTGTCCTCACCACCAGAGGGAGGAGAGGAGTCAGGTTTGGCAACACCCACATCAGGAAGCGGGGAAACGGTCAGAAGGAAAGTCACCGGCTGGGCGCGCGCGCCAAGTTCAAATGTACAGGAGCGCGGCACAGCGGGGAGCCCGGGAAGGGAGCCAGGTCCTAAAGCCCGCCGGAGGGAGGGGCAAGACTCAGGAGGCTCAGCGTCAGAAGAGTCCAGGAAGGAGGAAACCCCAGAGGGCAGAAGGACCCAGCGAAGGAAAGAACAGCGTAGGAGGTGGAGCCGGGCTAGAATCTTAAACTGGTGTGGGTGGAGCAGTGAGTCAGAGGGGACTTAGCCGGTCTAGCGTCAAGACATGGGTCTGCGCGCCCAGAGCTTGGAAATGGAAACTAAACTTCAATAAAGACTTTTGTATATAACATCCACTGGGCGTTGGTCCTCTGTGAGCTGGGACCTAGCGGCAGTCCTGACAATTACGCTCAGATTAATGAAGTTTTTAAAAATGACGAAAAGTTAGGGTTCCAGGTGGAGAAATCGAAATTGGAAACAGAACTGTTAGAACCTAAGACTAAGGTACTTTCAAGAATGTATAACTTGCTGCTAAAATGGAATACACAAGATGAAATGGTTAAATCGGCTATGATAAAGTGGGCACAGGACATTGGGCATAATATTATGTTTGAGGACTGGGAAAGGTTGTGGACCAATGGGCTGAACTTCACTGCATGTAATGCTTTGAAGGAAAATGTAATGAAAATGATATATAGCTGGTACATGACCCCAGTTAAACTTGCCAAAATATACCTGTCAGGGGTTCAGAAGGAGAGACACAGGAGGGGGAGCAAATGGAGAGTGAGGAGGAGGAGTACGAGGGGGGCGCAGGCAGTGACAGTGGCCAGAGTTATTCCACAAGCCTCTCTAGCGAATTGGAGGACTCACAGAAGGGAGCGCCGGTGGCCAGAGCGAAGGGGGGTCCAGGGGGGAAGCCCCAGGAGGAAGGGGCCAGCGGGGAGTCCCTGAGCAGCAGCTGGAGATCAGGACCAGCGTCTCCACCAGAGCGCAGTGGGGAGGGGGAGTCCCAGGAGTCGGGACCAGTGTCCTCACCACCAGAGGGAGGAGAGGAGTCAGGTTTGGCAACACCCACATCAGGAAGCGGGGAAACGGTCAGAAGGAAAGTCACCGGCTGGGCGCGCACGCCAAGTTCAAATGTACAGGAGCGCGGCACAGCGGGGAGCCCCGGAAGGGAGCCAGGTCCTAAAGCCCGCCGGAGGGAGGGGCAAGACTCAGGAGGCTCAGCGTCAGAGGAGTCCAGGAAGGAGGGAACCCCAGAGGGCAGAAGGACCCAGCGCAGGAAAGAGCAGCGCAAGAGGTGGAGCCGGGCTAGAATCTTAAACTGGTGTGGGTGGAGCAGTGAGTCAGAGGGGACTTAGCCGGTCTAGCGTTAAGACGTGGGTCTGCGCGCCCAGAGCTTGGAAATGGAAACTAAACTTTAATAAAGACTTTTGTATATAACATCCACTGGGCGTTGGTCCTCTGTGAGCTGGGACCTAGCGGCAGTCCTGACAATACCATTTGTCTGGCAACAAATGTTGGAAATGTAAAGAAAATGATGGAACATTCTTTCACCTCTGGTGGACCTGCCCTAGAGTGAAGGCCTTCTGGGAAATGATATATAATGAGCTGAAAAAGGTATTTAAGTATACCTTTACTAAGAAACCAGAGGCCTTCCTTTTGGGTATTGTCGGCCAGAAGGTGTTAAAGAAGGACCGAACATTTTTTATGTATGCAACAACGGCAGCAAGGATACTCATCGCTAAGCACTGGAAAACTCAAGATCTACCCACACTGGAAGAGTGGCAGATGCAACTGATAGACTATATGGAATTAGCTGAGATGACCGGCAGAATCCGAGACCTGGGAGAAGAGAAGGTTGAAGAAGATTGGAAGAAATTTAAGATTTATTTAAAAAAGTATTGTAATTTGGTTGAATGTTAAGATGGAGGCTAGATCATAAATAATTGACCACCACCAAATTAGATGCAATTAGGATGCTAAGTGAGATTGAGGAAAAATCATAAACCTTTGGGAGAAATATTAGATTATATTTTAAATGAATGGGACATAAGTATGTAAACAAGATGGTAAATTGCGGGCAAGAACTGACAACGATGCAAGTGGGAGCGGGAGACGTGAGGAAGTCAAAAGAAGTGAAGAAAATATGTTATGATATATGTTATATTGTTCACTATATTTGCATTTATGTTTAAAAAACTTAATATTTTTTTTTTTAAAAAAAAAGAAATTATTTTTGGAAGCCAAATGTCCAACAGGGCTTCCGGGGCTTCCAATTGGCTGCAGAAGCTTCCTGCAGCCAATCAGAAGCCGCACTTTTGTTTCCGAACATTTTGGAAGTCAAACGGACTTCCAGAACGTATTCCATTTGACTTCCAAGGTACGACTGTATTATCATTGGCCACTGTAGAACCTTCCAGAACTACGTCAATCAAGTCTTGGTGGTATTTGAGGTATGCTTGGGATCATTGTCTTGTTGGAAGGTCCAGTGACTCCAGTCTTCAGCTTTCTCACAGATGGTGTGACGTTTCCTCCTAGGCTTTTCCGATTCTTCAATGAATCCTGCATGCCTTCCTCATGCTGCAAGTTTCCAGTACCAGAGGATGCAAAGCAGCCCCAGAGCATCACCAAGCCACCACCATGCTTCACTGTAGGTGGAGTGTTCTCTTCAGCATGCGCTTCATTCTTCTTCCTGCAGACATAGCGCTGATCCATGGACCAAAAAATTCCAATTTTGTATCATTGCTCCACAGAACAGAATCCCAAACTTCTGTGGCTTATTTATTTGAGCATATTGGAGCCACCTTTTCTTGTACTTTGGGGTCAGTACATCTTGGAGTTCTTGCATGGAAACCTTCTGCGTTTAGTATGCGCCTTACTGTGCTCACTAAACCTCAGTGTCTGCTGCCACCAAGTCTTGCTGCAGCTCTTTTGGAGCCACTTGAGGGGTTTTCCCAGCCTGTCTTCTCTGAAATCAGGTTTCTGCCTCAAGTGTCAGGCTGCTGCCAGCAACTCCCCTGGCTGGTTGCCCTGGAACGTATAAAGACAAGGAATGTTCTTACCATCCACAGTATTTGCAGAGAGAGGCTTCTTGGATAATGGCATTGTCCCAAGTGAATCTCCATCCCTGTTTCTTCCTCATTTGTCATCCTTTCTACGGGTGCTGACAAGTGCCCTCGGTCTTTGAGATCTTTGCTCTCCCACATTCAAGGCTTGCCTGGATTTGGGGGGGGGGGGACTGGAGTGCTTTCTGAAGACACTGTGTCCGTCAGCTGTCACCACCCTGGTGCTTCCTCTTCCTCCTCCTCTCCCATTATTCCCCAACTTTTCCCTTCATCTGCCTCTGAGCTGTGACCTCCCTCAACCCAAACCCCTGCTGTAATTCTAAACTGCCTTCCTCTTCTCTGGAAGGGTCAGGTTGGGGAGGTGGTCTCCACCATTCCTCCTCTGCCCAGTCCCTGACATGCAGATAGCTTCCTTTTTCTGCCCCATTCAGGCAGTGTAATCACTGTTCTTTTAACTTTGTACTTGTGAACTATGCTTCCAACAGTGTCTCTAGGAACATCCAATGCCTTCATTATCTTCTTGTATCCTGCTCCTTGTTTGTGAAGGGCAATGATCTCTTCTCTTACCTTCTTAGACCATTCTCTTGATGTAGCCATATTTCTAACATGCAGCCAAATTTGACACTCAGCAAACCCCTAGTCAGTTCAGGTATTTCATGTGTTCCAGCTCAAGCACACCTGGTGCAACTAATGAAGCCCTTGATTACTTGCACCAGGTGTTCTTGAGACGACACTTGTATTTGTGCTGTTGTGAGGGATTCTATTCAGGGGGTTGGATAATAGTGAGACTGGAGAAGCCAGTATAAGTTGCATTGCCAGCTGAATTTGGGTGAAACCACCTGAAATATTGAGGTATTTCAATTGATTTTGCTTGATTTGCTCAATGTAAACAGCTGAGACCTGTGGGTATATAGGTAAAGGTAAAGGGACCCCTGACCATTAGGTCCAGTCATGACCAACTCTGGGGTTGCGGTGCTCATCTCGCTTTATTGGCCGAGGGAGCCGGCGTACAGCTTCCGGGTCATGTGGCCAGCGTGACTAAGCCGCTTCTGGCGAACCAGAGCAGCGCATGGAAACACCGTTTACCTTCCCGCCGGAGTGGTACCTATTTATCTACTTGCACTGTGATGTGCTTTCGAACTGCTAGGTTGGCAGGAGCAGGGACCGAGAAACGGGAGCTCACCCCATTGCGGGGATTCGAACCGCCAACCTTCTGATCGGCAAGTCCTAGGCTCTGTGGTTTAACCCACAGTGCCACCCGCATCTATGGTGGTATATAAATTCAAATAATAATAAATAACAAGTCTGTAAATATTGATAATAAACATTTGCAATGGGGATTGAATAATTTTGATTTCAACTGTATACAGAGAGTCTTACTGATGGTATCAGCAAGGAGTCAATCAAATGTATATTAAAGTAAATACAAAAGGGGAAAATGACTATTTTTTTCCCTTTTTTGCTTCAAAGGGATCTGTATCAGCCCTCAAAACAAACCTGCCTTCAGCACAAGAAAAAACTGAAAGTCGGCAGTCAGCAATCTGTTTCCACAAAGAATGTGCTTTTACAGCAAGACCACCCACAGTGAGCAGGAGCCACAGACCAAGCCACAGTCTCCTAGAGGAAACCAAGTAATTGGGATTGAATCTCTAATACAACTCAACATAGACTAAAGTCCCATGTTGCAAGAATCATAGCAATGGCTTTCCCTGACTATTTAGCCAATATTAAAGAATGTAATTGAGCAAGCTAACTTGAATGTATTTCCAAATTAGGACTTCCAAAGAAGTTACAATGTTATTGGATTCATGCTTATTAGTATATCAGTGTTCAGTCTCCAGTAAAATAAAATCTATATATCAATCCTTTTGCAAAGTCTTCACTCAAAAAGAATTTAAAGCATTCATTTACTATATCATTATCAAATGAACACATATGATAGGAAATAAATAACTCAAAACAGGACATATTGAAGGGCTGTTAGTCTGACATTCAGGGCTAGTGTAGCAAGCTAAATATCCTACAAAATAAAACACTCAACTAGGCTGGGGCTCCAGCTTTAGATATAAGCATTCCTTGATGCTATTGCAGCACTGGCCGCAAATCAGTAAGAGTGGCCTAATAATTGTAGGTGCTTCAATACTAGTATTTATTCTAGGATGGGCACTCCTCATACATGCCCCCCCCTTTTGTTGCAAAGTCCACATGGCATCAATTGTATCAAAATACTAGCCAGTATCTTTTCTCATTTGAAGACAGATTTTGCCTTTACATGAAAAATTACGTAAATATTTTAAAAAACCTGTTACCAATCCATTTGCAACATTAAGCCCCAGACCAGCCCCTGACAGGCATGAGAGATTTGCAGCACTAGAATAACCTAAAGAGTTAATAACCCCACAAACAGTGAGGATTGGGCCTGTTACATCTACCTCCCTGAAGCTCAGCACTGGCACCCCACAGGGAGGTGTGTACTCAGTTGTATACATCCGACTGCATTTCATCTAATCCATCTACTGCAGTTATTCAGTTTGTAGATGATATTACCATAATGGGTCTAATTACAGGTGGAGATGAATCAGCGTACAGGGGGGAGGTTGAAAAAGTATCTACATAGAGAATAACTTGCACCTAAATATTAGCAAGACAAAGGAGATGGTGTTGGATTTTCGGAGGAAGTGAGGGGAACTAGCCCTGTTGTATATTGGGGGGGGCGTGTTGTGTGGAGAGTCTCTTCCTTTAAATTCCTTGGGAATTTACCTTAGTGAAGACCTCACTTGGAAAAACAATATAACTCAGGTGGTTAGGAAGGCCCAACAGAGACTCCATTTCCTCAGGGTCTTGCGAAAGAACAATGTTAAACAACAGTTGATGACCTCCTTCTCATATTATATCCTCTCATATTATATCACAGTGGGGTGCATTGGCTTGACAGCCATGGACAGAAAGTCTTTACAGAGGGTGGTGAACACAGCACATGATGTCATGGGCCCTGAGCCTGCTAGATGACACCGCAAGGGATCAATGCCTTAGGAGAGCGAGAAAAATTCTCAGGGACGATTCACACCCCGGCCAGCACCTCTTTAATCTTCTACCCTCGGGCAGGAGATATAGAAGGAGAATCAGTCGTACCAACAGGCTAAAAACAGTTTCTATCCATGGGCTGTTAGGCTGCTGAATGGAAAATAATATAGTGCAACTGACTTTCGGGGTTGGTGTGTTGTGTGACAAGCACACAGAGTGCAATGAGACTGAGTGTTTGTCCAGGGGGAGGGGGAGGCTCAGTTAATTTCATTGTACACAGGTTATACATTGACAATAAAGGTATTATTATTATTTTAACAAGCCTGCAACATTTAAGGTCCTGCACCCTTTCTTTGTATATTTGAATGGCTACATAGCCAATTTCAGAAAAGGTTGTCAAAAAACAAATGTACAAAGAGAAGTGCTACTGATTATATAGAGAAAAAGTGGGGGGGGGGTCAAAGTCCAGAAAGGATGAAACCCCAGCAGGCAGGAGGGCCCAGAGGAGGAAGGAGCTAAGGAAGAGGTGGAGCAAGGCTAGGGTCTTAAACTGGTGTCGGGGGGGGGGGGGAGACGCAGACGGAACTTCGCCGGTCTAGACTTTAAGACGTAGAGCAGCACGCTCCGGCTTTGAAATGGAAACTGAACTTCAATAAAGACTTTTGTAAATAACTACAGCCGGGCGTTGGTCCTTTGTGAGCTGGGACCTAGGGGCGGCTCTGACAGGAGCCACTGTAGAAAAGACCTGTTCTTTCTTTCTTTCTTTCTTTCTTTCTTTCTTTCTTTCTTTCTTTCTTATTTTTTGCCAATTATTTTGATTGGTAATTATTTGTAATAATTTGAAAAATCAAACTACAGTGGTACCTCGGGTTACATACGCTTCAGGTTACATAAGCTTCAGGTTACAGACTCCGCTATCCCAAAAATAGTACCTCGGGTTAAGAACTTTGCTTCAGGAAGAGAACAGAAATTGTGCCGCAGTGGTGCGGCAGCAGCAGGAGACCCCATTAGCTAAAGTGGTGCTTCAGGTTAAGAACAGTTTCAGGTTAAGAACGGACCTCCAGAACGAATTAAGTACTTAACCCGAGGTACCACTTTAATTTTATTTAATACAATTTTCTAAAACCAGCTTCCCACTCTCCTTATATGTTCAGGATAACCCCCTATTGCTGCTTTTTGTCCTCAGTTAATCTATAGTTAACATCCTTCAGTATTTACCAAAATTTTTATCTATCCGCTGCCCCTTTACATCCCTGCATACAGCAAAAAATCGAGTGTTTTGGAGATAATCTCCAATAACAGCAAGTATGGTTATTATTCCATCTTCACTTTAAACATTTGCTTGATTTTTAATAAGCTCAGAGTTTGGTGTTGCTTTTCAGCTTGTGCCTCCTCTGCTTTATATAGTGTTGATTATTATTAAACATTTTATTTTTATAACTTTTATGTTTTGGGGTTTCATGCTAACTGCCTTGGACACCTCATAAGTTAAATAAATAATTTTATGCATGCTATAGAAGGAAATGAAAAGTGGTATGTGATCCAGTACAATGTTTCTCCTGTAAAATATATGTTAATAATAATTAAAAAATTAACTAAGGAGTTGATCTTTGTTCTATGCCCTTTGATTCATGTAAGGAGAGGCAGCTGGTGCAATATAATTTTGTAGCATAGAATAGTATTACAGTTCCCAGCTAGACAGTATGAGCTTATATGTTCAAGATTGCATTATAAGACGGGCAGAAGGTATTATCTGGATCAGACAAAAGGTTATATCTAGTCCAGGATCCTATTTCCCGCAGTGGTGAGCCAACTGTCTCTGGGACGCCAAATCCAAGAAAAAGCCCAACAACTTTGGGGTTAAATCCTTAAAAGAGCTCAACAACTCTGGGGTAAACTCCACTTCATCAAATCTGGCCCTCTTTGAAAAGGTTTGGGCACCTCTGGCCTACAACAAAGAATGGTGGTGGCTCGGTGATGTGGGAGGCAGGCTGGATTCATTGAAGCACCGGGAAAGCCTAGGAGGAAACGTCACGCCATCTGTGAGGAAGCTGAAGATTGGGGGTCATTGGACCTTCCAACAGCACAATGATCCCAAGCATACCTCAAATTCCAGCAAGACTTGATTGAAGTAGTTCTGGAAGGTTCTACAGTGGCCATCAGGGTCACCTGACTTGAACCCCATGAAAAATCTCTGGTGGGATTTGAAAAAGGCAGTTGCAGCATGCAAACCCAATAATATTCCTGAACTGGAGGCCATTGCTCATGAGAAATGGGTTAAGAATTTTCAGGAACACGCTGCCAGAAGCTGCTGTCCGGCTATGCATCTCGTTTGCAGCAGGTCATAGCAGCAAAAGACTGCTCTACTAAGTACTAAATATGCTTGCCATGAAGGGGTCAGATAATAGTGAGACTGGAGAAGCCAGTATAAGCCAGTATAAGCTCAATTTGAGTAGACCACTTGAAGCATCCATTGTGTTGAGCTATTGATTTGCTTTTCTTTGATTTGCTCATTGCAAACAGCTGAAGGCTGTAAATTTTGATAATAAACCTGGTTTGCAATGGGGGTTCAATAATTTCAATTGCAACTGTATATACAAACACAGTATACGGTATATGCTACATACTGGAGAGAGAGAGATCCATAGCACTTTGTGTATTGGGGATAGTTTATATTCAGAGCAAAGAAATTACAAGGGATCAGAAACTTATAAAATGTCAGCTCCACATATATATGTTTGCCAATTCCACAGATATTTTTTTGCCCAATATGTATGCAGTGCCTCCAAATTCTCAACTGGGAAGAACTATGTAGATTGTTGTAGATGTTATTTACAGCAGGAATAGCCAACATTTGAAGACCAAAAAAGAGGACACATTTGCCGACTTCTACATTTACCTATGGATTGCTATGATGACTCTACCCATGAAAAAGAGGACATATGGCAACCCTAAACATGATGCCTTGCAGGCACTGTAGGACTACAACTCCTATCAAAGGTAACCACCTCATCCTGTCTTCAAGTAACTCTTCCTACACATTTTTTTCTGTCAAGTTCACATGCATCTGATTAAGAATCCATTGCAGGCATAGGCAAACTCAGCCCTACAAATGTTTTGGGGCCACAACTCCCATCATCCCTGACAACTGGTCCTGTTAGCTAGGGATGATGGGAGTTGTAGTCCCAAAACATCTGGAGGGCCGAGTTTGCCTATATCTGATCCATTGTGTTGCAGGGGAAAAATTAAAACTCCAGGGCTCATTCTAGGGGGGATCTTAGGTTATGCAGAGTACTAGTTAGGCTTGTTTCGCTATGCTGTCATCTTGTGAGAATTGGGTCCTGTTAAAATATGTACAGTGCAACCCACTGTCTGTGCTTTTCAGGGGAGTACTAGCTTGTAGGCTATTAGAAAACATCTCACTGATGAAACTATTATAAGGCTCCAAGGAATCCCAGGATTCATAGACACACAGGTTGAAACCATGGGGAATATCCATTCACACACACACACACACACACACACACACACATCTGTAACCTTGACACTCTGCGTGCGTGATTTCAGTTTTCATCACAGCCATGCACACACAAAATGCTTTTGCCCTTTGACATTGCATTGTTCACAATGCGTCCATTAGGTTATTCTCTCTAGCCTCTGGTAAAATAAAGTCAGTAGCTTACATGAACTTGAATAGTCATCAATATATCTGTCAGAGATAAGCAAATGTTTGCAATTACTAGCTCCACTGACTTCATGATGTGAGCACAATTTCTCACTTATCTACAATGCTTCCTCATGCATTCAATCCAGAACTCTAAATATAATACAGGTCTTACCTAGTAACATTAAAACGAAGGTTGATCTCTGTCCTTCCTATTCTTGTTGCTATTTCTTCTGCCTCCATTCTTTATCTTTTTAAAATATGATTTTATTGTTTTCAATTACTAAAAACCCTGTAACAGTGAAATGACAAGTAGTGCACAATAAAGTAAAAACAAGGCTTAACTGCCTCTGTTGGCTTTGTCAGCAAAGTTCTTTTGAAGCATTTGAATGGTATAACTAGGAGAAGGTCTCTCCCAAAAGTCAAATGAGACACAAGAGGGCTGAGACTCCAGTGACTCTCTTATGAATATGCAAAGAATGTAAGCCAAACATCAGAAAAATGAAGATACTTTGACAGCGCCCTCCAATTTTGAGTTTATTAATTTCTCTGGTATAGAACTTTCCCAGACATACAAGCCTTGACCTGGAATTAATGGCTTCTACCTTGTTTACGCAAAGTCACACCATCATAGTTTTTGCATTCTAGCTTCAGATTGTGGTCTAGTTTGGCCTCAACGTGCTTTCTTCTTGGGCTTGGGCTCACCTAATTTTCCTTTCTTGCTTTTCACAATGGGCAGCCCACTTACCCTATAAGGGGAAAATCAGGGTTCTAATATGCGTGAGGAGAATCTATGAACACAGGAAGTCCTCCCCACTTCAGACCTTTGCCCTCCAATTCATCATGGAAATAAAAGCAACAGGAAGACAGAGCTGGTACATTTGCCCCTGTGGGGGCCCTTCTCTGTTGAGACAGAACCATAACATCTGGAGATACTGCACAAAACAAAGGAGATTCCAGCAGTTATGGGGAATCCAGCTCATGTTGTCATCAAGATGACAAGCCATGGGCCTCAGAAAAGGCAAGCTAAAGATGTAGCCATTTAGCAACAAAAGTTTGATAGCACAATGGAAACTGTTTCCCTGCCCACCAGCAGGAATGCCCCCCTTCCTATACCTTAGGATGCACTTTATTCAGCAGGTGGTGAATAGCAGGCATTTTATAAGAGGCATGCCTGTAGGACAAGTGGGAACAACTTTTCCCCCTTTAAGCATTTATTCATATAGAAATAGTTTTGCTTTACAGCTGTGCAAGACTTCTTAAAAGTTCCACCTAAAGTTGAACCAACTACCAGTCAAATAATAGGATACATATATAAGATTAAATGGCATCTTATTTGACACAGAAATTATATGCTAGGGACTGGTAATTTCCCAGAAACTGCAATGAACACAGGCTCCCTGGCACACTGTTTTCTTGGCCTAAGGGGCCAACCATCCTCTTGACTTTCCACAGAAGCACTCTGCATGTGCTTGCCTGTACTTTGGTACAAACATAGGTGT